>NC_086445.1:634457954-634765454 GCF_028390025.1 Pseudophryne corroboree
ATCCCCTGTCCACTGGCGAGCCCATAAGCCTCTCCTAGCAGAAATGGACATTGCACTTATTTTAGATGCCAGCCGGCAGATCTCCCTCTGTGCATCTCTTATGTATAAGACTGAGTCTTTTATATGCTCTATGGTTAGCAGAATAGTGTCCCTGTCTAGGGTGTCAATATTTTCTGACAGGGAATCTGACCACGCAGCGGCAGCACTGCAAATCCATGCTGACGCAATAGCTGGTCTAAGTATAATGCCTGAGTGTGTATATACAGACTTCAGGATCGCCTCCTGCTTTCTATCAGCAGGTTCCTTGAGGGCGGCCGTATCCGGAGACGGTAGTGCCACCTTTTTAGACAAACGTGTGAGCGCTTTATCCACCCTAGGGGGTGTCTCCCAACGTGACCTATCCTCTGGCGGGAAAGGGAACGCCATTAGTAACTTCTTAGAGATTACCAATCTTTTATCAGGGAAAGCCCACGCTTCTTCACACACTTCATTTAATTCTTCTGATGGGGGAAAAACTACGGGTAGTTTTTTCTCCCCAAACATAATACCCTTTTTAGTGGTACCTGGGTTTATATCAGAAATTTGTAACACCTCTTTCATTGCTTCAATCATGCAACGAATGGCCTTAGTGGACATTAGACTAGACTCATCGTCGTCGACACTGGTGTCAGTATCCGTGTCGACATCCGCGTCTGCCATCTGAGGTAGCGGGCGTTTTAGAGCCCCCGATGGCCTTTGAGACGCCTGGACAGGCACGAGCTGAGAAGCCGGCTGTCCCGCATTTGGCATGTCGTCAAATTTTTTGTGTAAGGAGTCGACACGTGCACGCAATTCCTTCCATAAGTCCATCCACTCAGGTGTCTGCCCCGCAGGGGGTGACATCCCTTCTATAGGCATCTGCTCCGCCTCCACATCATTATCCTCATCAAACATGTCGACACAGCCGTACCGACACACCGCACACACACAGGGAATGCTCTAACAGAGGACAGGACCCACAAAAGCCCTTTGGGGAGACAGAGTGAGAGTATGCCAGCACACACCAGAGCGCTATATAATGCAGGGACTAACTGAATTATGTCCCCTATAGCTGCTGTTATATATACTGCGCCTAAATTTAGTGCCCCCCCTCTCTTTTTTACCCTTTTCTGTAGTGTAGACTGCAGGGGAGAGCCAGGGAGCTTCCTTCCAGCGGAGCTGTGAGGGAGAAATGGCGCCAGTGTGCTGAAGGAGATAGCTCCGCCCCTTTTTCGTGGACTATTCTCCCGCTTTTTTATGGATTCTGGCAGGGGTAATTATCACATATATAGCCTCTGGGGCTATATATTGTGGTATTTTTGCCAGCCAAGGTGTTTTTATTGCTGCTCAGGGTGCCCCCCCCTAGCGCCCTGCACCCTCAGTGACCGGAGTGTGAAGTGTGTATGAGGAGCAATGGCGCACAGCTGCAGTGCTGTGCGCTTCCTTGGTGAAGACTGATGTCTTCTGCCGCCGATTTTCCGGACCTCTTCTTGCTTCTGGCTCTGTAAGGGGGACGGCGGCGCGGCTCCGGGACCGAACACCAAGGCCAGTTCCATGCGGTCGATCCCTCTGGAGCTAATGGTGTCCAGTAGCCTAAGAAGCCCAAGCTAGCTGCAAGCAGGTAGGTTCGCTTCTTCTCCCCTTAGTCCCTCGCTGCAGTGAGCCTGTTGCCAGCAGGTCTCACTGTAAAATAAAAAACCTAATTATATACTTTCTTTTTAGAAGCTCAGGAGAGCCCCTAGTGTGCATCCAACCTCGGCCGGGCACAAAATCTAACTGAGGCTTGGAGGAGGGTCATAGTGGGAGGAGCCAGTGCACACCAGGTGACCTAAAAGCTTTCTTTAGTTGTGCCCAGTCTCCTGCAGAGCCGCTATTCCCCATGGTCCTTTCGGAGTTCCCAGCATCCACTAGGACGTCAGAGAAATCTACATTACCTCTGCCTTCAACATCATTAAATTATGTCACGCATAGGAGAGTAGATAGTTTGCTAAAAATAATTTTTTCCCTGTCTGGGGCAATCGTTAGACTAGCCATTGTCATGCTCCGGAGCCTTACCACCGGTGGGTGCTCCCACGGGTTGCCGTCCCGCTGGTTGCGGCGGCAGGGAGCTGCTGGTGGCGGGTCCTCCTGGACGGATGTGCGGCTGCCAAGGGCCGGGGGCCAAGGGTCTGGAGAGCCGTGCGCTGTGGCGGGGATCGCTGCGGTAAGGTCCTCTAGTGGTGACACAGTATAGTGTGTCAGAGACAGAAGCTGGCTAAAGCTGTGTGCTAACAGCTAAGTATGTCTCCTGTGCTGGGAGCAGCCATGTTGGAGACCAGAGTATTACCAATGAAGTTCCCAATCTGTGTCCAGCCAATCCTGCGTGTTCTCCCCTTACAAAAGGGGGCTGGTTCAGAGGGAGAGTGCCAGTGCTTCAAGATACCTCCTTCTGAAAGGTTCTCCAGCTCTATGCTCTCAGGTTACTTCTGGTTCCCTGGTCCTGGTTGCTCTCATCTATCGGTTACCTAAACGCTGCTGCAGTCCTGCTGTCTAAGTCCGTTGCCACTCGTGGAAGCGCTCATGGGGTCCCAGGTCATAGAAGTCTTAATTTCTTCAAAGTCCAAGTTCTTCAGCCTCGTCTTTCAATCACAAACCACAGTCTTCATTTCTTCAAAGTCAAAGTTCTTCAGCCTCATCTTTCAATCACAAACCACAGTCTTCAGTTCTTCTTTACCGGAGTTCTTCATCTTTACTTTTCAAGTCATTTAACCATAGACTCTAATTCTTTCAGTTTCTTCTATTTCTCCAATATTTGTGTACAGCCTGATTATTCATTAAAACTACAGTTATCTTCCTACGGAGTCCTCCTTTTCTTTACGCCCTCCGGCCAACATTAACACTTTGTTTGGCTTCCACCCCATTAGGAGGAATTACATTCAGGCACATCGTTTACTATCCTCATAGGTAGAGGTCCCTTCAGCCAAAACTCGGTTGTCGGAACCCCAACTTACGCCGAGCGTGACAGTAAGCACTGGCCCAATGGATCCGGCAAGTGAGCAGGCTACCGGGGGCGATGCCTCTGTGGATATTCTGTCTCGTCTAAATAAACAGGAGGCCATGCTGGCACAGATTGTACAGTTCATGCAGAATATGTCCACTCGTTTGGATTCTCTTCACGCAGCCATTTCCACATCTCGGACTCCGGTTCCAGCTTCCAATCTGCCAGCACCTAATCCTCCAGTGTCGATTCCAGTTCCTTGTTTACAACTACCCAAAGCAATGCCGAGGGTTCCTCAATCAATGCGAGATCCAGTTTGAGCTTCAGTCAGCTAACTTTCCGTCTGATCGGACCAAAATCGCATACATCATTTAATTTCTGACCGGACCAGCTCTGGATTGGGCTTCACCCGTATGGGAGAGAACTGATCCCATACTCTCGAATTGCCCGGAATTCGTGGCAACTTTTCGTAAAATCTTTGACGAGTCAGGCCGGACCACCTCTGTCTCTTTGGAGATTCTGCGTCAGGAACCCGTTACGTCACCCAGTACGTGATCCAATTCCGTACTCTGTCTTCTGAAGTGGGCTTTTGGAACGGGCTCTCCGACAAAATTAAGGAAGACCTGGTCACTCAGGATGTGCCAGCTAAGCTCGATCAGCTAATTTCTTTATGTAACAAGATTGATCTGAGATAAGGAGCGCTGTCTTGAGTACAAGGTTCGAGCAACCCAAACCTCTGGCCTGTCCCACTCCTAGACCATCCTCACCGTCTAATGAAGAACCCATGCAGGTCAACCGCTCTCGTCTCACCAATGAGGAACGTCAAAGACGCAGACAGGGCAACCTCTGCATGTATTGTGGGGCGGCCGACCACTTCGTTGTCTTGTATTCAACGACCGGGAAACTCCCGCTCCTAGCTTACGCAGGAGAGGTTAAGCTAGTATTCCCCAACCAAATTACCAGGAAGTAATCACTGTTGGCTGTATGTCTGGAACTTCCCTCTACCTCCCTTCATGTTGCAGCACTTTTGGATTCTGGAGCTGCAGAAAGTTTCATTATTTCTGCCTTAGTCCGACAGTCGGAAATACCAACCATTCGTTTGGAGCGAGCTGTCTCTATCACCTCGGTTGATGGAAGTTATATCCCTGAAGGGATCACCACCCACCGTACAGTTCCTCTGAAGATGAAAGTTGGTATTCTCAATTCTGAAGTTATCTCTTTCCTGGTAATTCCTAAAGCCTCTCAAAATATAATCCTAGGATTCCCGTGGTTACAGGAGCACAACCCACACTTGGATTGGCAAACTATGGATGTACTTGCTTGGGGGGAGTCGTGTTCTCGTAGCTATTTCTCCACCATCAACCCACTCCGTACCCTACACTCCACTGATCTCCCAGATGTCTATCAGCCCTTTCTGGACGTCTTCAGTAAGCAAGGGGCAGATACCTTGCCTCCCCACCGAAGTTGGGACTGCTCTATCGATTTGCTGACTGGTAAAACACCATTTATCTCTCCCGGAAACCCAAGCGATGTCTGAGTATATACAGGAGAATTTGGCCAAGGGTTCCTTCGCCCTTCCTCTTCTCCAGCCGGGGCAGGGTTTTTTTTTGTTAAGAAGGACGGGGGCCTACAGCCTTGCATCAACTGCCGGGGCCTCAACGAAGTTACAGTTAAGAACAGATACCCCTTGCCCTTGATTCCCGAACTATTTGACCGAATTAAGGGGGCTACCATTTTTACTAAATTGGACCTGCGTGGAGCTTATAACCTTATATGCATTCGCACAGGAGACGAGTGAAAGACTGCGTTCAATACTCGCGATGGGCATTACGAATATCTGGTGATGCCCTTTGGCTTATGCAATGCTCCAGCAGTCTACCAGAATTATGTCAACAAATTATTCCGAGATCTCCTCTATAAGTGCCTGGTTGTGGATCTGGACGATAGTCTAATATTTCCAAAGATCTGAAAGTCCATTGGGAACAGGTCAGAGAAGTCTTGAGACGTCTAAGGGAAAATCGACTCTTCTGTACACTGGAGAAGTGCACGTTTGAGGTTTCCTCCATCCCTTTCTTAGGTTACATCATTTCTGGGAGGGAATTACAAATGGATCCTGCCAAAGTCCAAGCAATCAGAGATTGGACCATTCTGAAGGGAATCCCACTTTTTTTAAGGCTTTGCCAATTTCTATAGGAAGTTCATTAAAGATTATTCCTCCATCATTGCCCCGATTACAGCTCTAACAAGAAAAGGGTCTAAATCTGCAGCTTGGCCACCTGAGGCACTAATAGCCTTTTTGTTTCTTAAAGAGGCCTTCATGTCTGCTCCTATCCTTCGGCAACCTGATCTCAGTCATCCTTTTCAGGTAGAGGTGGATGCTTCTACAGTAGGAGTGGGGGCCGTTTTATCCCAGTACTTCGAGGATCAGAAAGCTTATCCTTGTGGTTATTTTTCCTCGAAGATTCTCTCCGGCGGAACAAAACTACGCCATTGGAGAACAAGAATTGCTTGCCATAAAACTTGCTTTTGAAGAGTGGAGGTACTTGCTGGAAGGAGCTCAGCACCCAATCTCAGTAACCACGGATCACAAAAATCTTTTATATCTTCAGACCGTCCAATGTTTAAACCCACGGCAAGCCAGGTGTGCACTGTTCTTGTCACAACTGAGGGCCTGAGCTGACGGGAGGCAGCCTCAGTTGTAGGGGCTGAGGTGTACCGGAACCTGGGAGGTTGTATCAGACCCCTGGACATGTAAGTAACATGAATAATAACTGCCCGAAGGCGTGACCACGACAACTTGGATAAAAGTCAATGATGTTTATTATGACAACTCCGCAACACAGCAGCAGTAAAAGAAAACGTAAAAGTCAGCAAATAATAAATACAGTTCCTGGGTACTACAGGATGGCAGGAGCCACAGGGCACTGGTAGTGTGAGATAGTTCTTATGATCTTCTAGATGGAAAGTCCTTACCAGGCCCGACTGTAGCAATGGAGATAACCCAGGATTGTGCCAGCTGGTGTTCCAGGAAAAGCTGGGTTGCTGAAGGTAAAACAGCTGCTGTGGATACTGGCTGGAACCAGACTGTTGTTAGCACGGAGTGGATACTGGCTGGAACCAGTTAAATAATAAATGAACTTGGGAGCGATGAAATATGAACTGAAATGTAGAACTTGAGAGCGGAGAAATAATAATACCGGTGGAGAGTGGTAAAGTGTAGAAAGGACACCGGCCCTTTAAGGGAAGCTGTACTCTGCTGGAAGCTGAGCTGGAAGCAGGTAATGTTGTAGCTGGAAACAGATGAATCCACAATGGATTGGAGAGTCAGGCTACACCGCAGGTGGAATGCTGGTGCGGGTCTCTATGGTGGAAGTCTTGAGACAGGAGCTGGAACCTGGAAGACAATCACAGGAGAGAGACAAACAGGAACTAGGTTTGACAACCAAAGCACTGACGCCTTCCTTGCTCAGGCACAGTGTATTTATACCTGCAGCAAGGAAGGGATTGGCTAGGCAATTATGCAGATTAACAATACTGACAACAGATTGGAGGAAATGATCAGCTGACAGAATCCAAGATGGCTGCGCCCATGCAGACACTTGGAGGGAAGTTTGGTTTGTAATCCATGTGGTAATGAAAACAGTAATGGCGGCGCCGGCCACTGGAGACAGGAGACGCCAGGCTGACAAGTGCACATCCAACCACGCGGACACAGCGGAGGCCGCGGCTGACGTAATCGCCACTCTGACACTCTGCATGCAGAAGCTCAGGGACGGCGGCGGAGGCCGCGGGAGACGCCATGCCAGATGTAATAAGGCGTTACTGTGACAGCGTCTCAGAGAGACAGGAGAGGATGCAGGAATGTGAACATTAGGATAACAGATGGGATCCGGTCCTGGAGCGCTGAGCCAGCCTTAGGAGGCATCTGATGGGTAAGAAATGGCGTCCAGATACCCGGATCGTGACAGCACCCCCCCCTTTAGGAGTGGCCCCAGGACACTTCTTTGGCTTTTGAGGAAACTTGGAATGGAATCTCCGGACCAAGGCAGGAGCATGGACATCAGAAGCATTGGTCCATGAACGTTCCTCAGGACCATAACCCTTCCAGTCAATAAGATATTGTAGTTGACCGTAACGGTGACGTGAGTCCAGGATCTTGGCCACTTCATACTCAACGCCTCGTTGAGTTTGGACTTTCGGAGTTGGAGGAAGTGAGGAATGAAACCGATTCAAGATCAGCGGTTTCAACAGGGAAACATGGAATGTCCTGGGTATTTTTAAGAAGGGAGGCAACTGGAGTCTGTAAGCAACAGGATTGATGACTTGTTCAATCTTGAAAGGACCGATATAGCGAGGTGCAAACTTCATACTGGGAACTCTTAACCTCAAATTCTTCGTGGATAACCATACCCGATCACCCACCTTGAGAGCAGGAACTGCTCGACGCTTCTTATCCGCAAACTTCTTGTACCTGAACGATGCCTTGAGCAGAGCTGATCGTACGCTCTTCCAGATATTGGCAAACTGATGCAAGGTGATATCCACTGCGGGAACAGAAGTTGCTGGAAGCGGTTGGAACTCAGGAACTTTAGGGTGGAATCCAAAGTTAGTGAAGAATGGTGTTGAGGCAGATGAAGAATGATACTGGTTGTTATGACAGAACTCGGCCCAGGGAAGTAATTGAACCCAGTCATCTTGAGAGGAGGACACATAGATGCGGAGGAAGGCCTCCAAGTCCTGATTCACCCTCTCGGTTTGACCATTGGTCTGAGGATGGTAAGCCGTGGAAAACTTTAGCTTGACTTGGAGGACTTGACATAAACTTCGCCAGAATTTGGCTGTGAATTGAACTCCTCGATCTGAGATAATTTCTTCAGGAAGACCGTGGAGTCGGAAGATCTCTTGTATGAATACTTGAGCCAACTTGGAAGCTGACGGAAGACCGGTGAGAGGAATGAAGTGTGCCATCTTGGTGAACCGGTCAACTACCACCCAGATGGTATTGAACTTGTTGCACATGGGTAAGTCTGTAATGAAATCCATCGACAAGTGGGTCCATGGTCGACGGGGAACGGATAGTGGAACCAGTTGCCCCGCAGGCGACTGGCGGGATACTTTATGTTGGGCACACTTTGGGCAAGATGCAATAAACTCCAAGACGTCCTTTTTCAGAGTTGGCCACCAATAGGACCTAGAGATAAACTCCAGGGTTTTTTGGATACCTGTATGTCCGGCAAAACGGGAAGCATGGGCCCAATGCATGAGCTTCTTCCTTAGCATCGGCTTCACAAAACTTTTCCCTGATGGGGGCGTAGAGTCCATCCCTACCGTGGAGAATGCCAACGGATTTATAATAGGATGCTTGTCTGAAGACTCTGACTCATTTTCTTGCTCCCATGAGCGGGAAAGGGCATCGGCCTTGCGATTCTGAGAGCCCGGACAGAACTGGAGTTTAAAGTCGAACCTGGAAAAGAAAAGTGCCCATCTGGCCTGACGAGGGTTGAGACATTGTGCGCCCTTCAGGTATAAAAGGTTCTTGTGGTCTGTAAGTATGGTGATTAAATGAGAAGCTCCCTCCAACAGATACCTCCACTCTTCTAGAGCGAGCTTGATGGCTAGCAACTCCTGGTCGCCAATGGCATAGTTGCGCTCAGCTGGGGAGAACTTCCGGGAGAAGAAACTGCAAGGATGTAAATGGCGATCTTTAGCCCTCTGAGATAACACCGCTCCTACTCCAACGGAGGAGGCATCCACCTCTAGGATGAAAGGAGAGTCGATGTCAGGCTGTTTCAGGACAGGCGCAGAGATGAACCTCTGTTTTAAAAGATGAAAAGCTTGCATGGCTTCTTCAGACCACTTGGACGGGTTAGCACCCTTCTTGGTGAAAGCAGTAATAGGCGCCACAATGGTGGAAAAGTCTCGTATAAACTTTCGGTAATAATTGGCGAACCCTAAGAACCTCTGGACCCCTTTGAGGGTTAAGGGTACCGGCCAATTCTGAATTGCTTGTAGTTTCTCAGGATCCATCTCTAGTCCGGAACCGGACACAATGTACCCTAGAAACGGAATGGACTTGACTTTAAAGACGCATTTTTCTAATTTGCAATAGAGATGATTGACACGGAGACGGGACAGAACCTCTTTAACCCAAAAACGATGTTCCTCTAAATCGTTGGCAAAAATGAGGATATCGTCTAGATAGACCACGACATGACGGTATAGAATGTCTCTGAAAATCTCATTGACAAAATGCTGGAAGACAGCTGGAGCATTGCTCAATCCGAAGGGCATGACGAGGTACTCATAATGTCCGTCACGGGTGTTAAAGGCGGTCTTCCACTCGTCACCCTCACGGATCCGGATGAGATTGTATGCACCTCGCAAGTCCAGCTTTGTAAAGATGGTAGCTCCGCTAACTCTGTCAAAGAGCTCAGTAATCAGGGGTAAAGGATAACGGTTCTTGATGGTAATGTCGTTCAAACCTCTGTAGTCGATGCACGGCCGCAGACCACCATCTTTCTTTTTTACAAAAAAGAAGCCTGCGCCGGCTGGGGAAGAAGAAGGTCGAATGAACCCCTTTGCTAGGTTCTCTTTAATGTATTCCTCCATAGAATGCGTCTCAGGCAGAGACAACGGATAAGTTCGGCCTCGAGGTGGAACCTTCCCTGGAACGAGATCAATCGGGCAGTCCCATTCTCTATGAGGAGGAAGGATATCAGCAGAAGCTTTACTGAACACATCCGTGAAATCTTGATATGGAGGAGGTGGAACATCAGACGACCTGGGGGAGGAAGAACAGACAGGCAATACTTTAAACAAACATGTCTCTGCACAGGAGGAACCCCATGCCAGGATTTGCGTAGTCGTCCAATCAATTGTAGGATTGTGAAGACGGAGCCATGGAAGGCCCAGGACCACAGGATGTGTGGCTCTTGGAATCACTAAAAGTGAAATAAGTTCGGAATGAAGAACTCCCACTCTCAGACGAACTGGTAGAGTCCTTAGAGCAATAACAGTATCAAAAATTTTACTGCCATCCACGGCAGTTAAGGAAAAGGAGGAAGGAAGTCTCTCGGTGGGTAGGGACCACCGTTTAACATAGGCTTCAGTAATAAAGTTCCCAGCTGCTCCGGAATCAAGGAGAGCAATGACGTTCCGATAACGTTGAGCAACTTGAAGCGAGACTGGGAGATTACAATCATGAGGAGATGGAGAGGAGATCATTACTCCTAGCCGGCCCTCTCCTGGGCAAGCTGGGGTTTGGAGTTTTCCCGGACGTTCGGGACAGGCATTGATGGTGTGAGACGGAGCTGCACAGTAAAGACAAAGAGACTCAGAGAGACGTCTTCGGCGCTCAGCAGGAGTTAAACGGGAACGGCCAATTTGCATGGGCTCATCTTTAGATGGTGACAGTTGACGAGGAGGAGGAGCAGAAGATTTTGGAGCAGATGATCTTCCACGCTCAGTTGCTCTCTCTCTGAAACGTAAATCAACTTTCGTGCAGAGTGAGATTAGCTCATCTAACTTAGAAGGTAAGTCTCTGGTAGCTAACTCATCTTTAATAAGCTCAGATAAGCCATGCCAGAATGCAGCATACAGGGCCTCATCGTTCCATGCCAGTTCGGATGCCAGGATCTGGAACTGTATCAGATATTGTCCTACAGTACGTGACCCCTGGCGTAAACGGAGAATCTCGGATGAAGCTGAGGTTACCCGGCCTGGCTCGTCGAAGATGCGCCTGAATGTTGACACGAATGCAGTGTAAGAAGATAGCAGGGTGTCGGACCTCTCCCATAACGGTGATGCCCAGTCAAGGGCGGAGCCACTGAGAAGAGAGATGATGTAGGCAATTTTTGTACGGTCACTGGGAAAATTGCCAGGTTGTAGCTCAAACTGAATCTCACACTGGTTGAGAAATCCCCTGCAGAATCTTGGAGATCTGTCAAATTTTGCTGGCGTTGGAAGATGAAGACGTGGAGCAGAAATGGGTAAGGTGGGTGGGGTTATAGCTGGAGTCACTGTGGTTGACGCACCAGATGCGCCTGATCCACGGAGAGTTGTCTGAATCCCATCCAGCCGAGTAGAGAGATCCTGGAGACAGCGGATGATATGGCCCTGTGCAGCCTCCTGATGTTCTAGTCGGGCTGCCAGTTCTTGCATCGGCCTGGCCGCTTGATCCTGGTCTCCGGCTGGATTCATTAGGTCAGTGCTTACTGTCACAACTGAGGGCCTGAGCTGACGGGAGGCAGCCTCAGTTGTAGGGGCTGAGGTGTACCGGAACCTGGGAGGTTGTATCAGACCCCTGGACATGTAAGTAACATGAATAATAACTGCCCGAAGGCGTGACCACGACAACTTAGATAAAAGTCAATGATGTTTATTATGACAACTCCGCAACACAGCAGCAGTAAAAGAAAACGTAAAAGTCAGCAAATAATAAATACAGTTCCTGGGTACTACAGGATGGCAGGAGCCACAGGGCACTGGTAGTGTGAGATAGTTCTTATGATCTTCTAGATGGAAAGTCCTTACCAGGCCCGACTGTAGCAATGGAGATAACCCAGGATTGTGCCAGCTGGTGTTCCAGGAAAAGCTGGGTTGCTGAAGGTAAAACAGCTGCTGTGGATACTGGCTGGAACCAGACTGTTGTTAGCACGGAGTGGATACTGGCTGGAACCAGTTAAATAATAAATGAACTTGGGAGCGATGAAATATGAACTGAAATGTAGAACTTGAGAGCGGAGAAATAATAATACCGGTGGAGAGTGGTAAAGTGTAGAAAGGACACCGGCCCTTTAAGGGAAGCTGTACTCTGCTGGAAGCTGAGCTGGAAGCAGGTAATGTTGTAGCTGGAAACAGATGAATCCACAATGGATTGGAGAGTCAGGCTACACCGCAGGTGGAATACTGGTGCGGGTCTCTATGGTGGAAGTCTTGAGACAGGAGCTGGAACCTGGAAGACAATCACAGGAGAGAGACAAACAGGAACTAGGTTTGACAACCAAAGCACTGACGCCTTCCTTGCTCAGGCACAGTGTATTTATACCTGCAGCAAGGAAGGGATTGGCTAGGCAATTATGCAGATTAACAATACTGACAACAGATTGGAGGAAATGATCAGCTGACAGAATCCAAGATGGCTGCGCCCAAGCAGACACTTGGAGGGAAGTTTGGTTTGTAATCCATGTGGTAATGAAAACAGTAATGGCGGCGCCGGCCACTGGAGACAGGAGACGCCAGGCTGACAAGTGCACATCCAATCACGCGGACACAGCGGAGGCCGCGGCTGACGTAATCGCCACTCTGACACTCTGCATGCAGAAGCTCAGGGACGGCGGCGGAGGCCGCGGGAGACGCCATGCCAGATGTAATAAGGCGTTACTGTGACAGCGTCTCAGAGAGACAGGAGAGGATGCAGGAATGTGAACATTAGGATAACAGATGGGATCCGGTCCTGGAGCGCTGAGCCAGCCTTAGGAGGCATCTGATGGGTAAGAAATGGCGTCCAGATACCCGGATCGTGACAGCACCCCCCCCTTTAGGAGTGGCCCCAGGACACTTCTTTGGCTTTTGAGGAAACTTGGAATGGAATCTCCGGACCAAGGCAGGAGCATGGACATCAGAAGCATTGGTCCATGAACGTTCCTCAGGACCATAACCCTTCCAGTCAATAAGATATTGTAGTTGACCGTAACGGTGACGTGAGTCCAGGATCTTGGCCACTTCATACTCAACGCCTCGTTGAGTTTGGACTTTCGGAGTTGGAGGAAGTGAGGAATGAAACCGATTCAAGATCAGCGGTTTCAACAGGGAAACATGGAATGTCCTGGGTATTTTTAAGAAGGGAGGCAACTGGAGTCTGTAAGCAACAGGATTGATGACTTGTTCAATCTTGAAAGGACCGATATAGCGAGGTGCAAACTTCATACTGGGAACTCTTAACCTCAAATTCTTCGTGGATAACCATACCCGATCACCCACCTTGAGAGCAGGAACTGCTCGACGCTTCTTATCCGCAAACTTCTTGTACCTGAACGATGCCTTGAGCAGAGCTTGTCAGGAATCTGCATTTTCCATCACATCACTGCTGTGGAACTACAGGTTCCAGCAGTTCAGTTCTGTTCCAGTTCTCGTTTTCAGTCCTCTGCAGCCTGGAGTACATAGTGCTTCAACTAACTCACAGCTGATCTGGACACCCAATCCAGCTAGTATCTCCGCCTGCAGTTTGTGTCCAATCACTGCTGGGCAGGTGGTATAACTTCCAGTTTGTGGCTCTCTCACATCGCCTTGGACAACACGTCACATCCCGTGAACAGACCGCTCCTGTTTGCAATCCTCTGTCTACAGAGATTTCCTTGTGTATTAGACCTGTGGAACAACAGGTCCCAGCTGTTCCAGTTCCCAGTTGTTCCTGTGTTCCCGTGGAACTACAAGTTCCAGCAACCCCTCCAGCTCTCCTGCGACATTCCGTGTGCAAGTTCCTGTGTTCCTGTGGAACTACAAGTTCCAGCAACCACTCCAGCTCTCCTACTGCATCCAGTGGTTCCCTGTGTTCCAGTCTCCAGATCCCCTGTGTTCCTGGTTATCCTCCTGCATCTCTGTGGAACTACAAGTTCCAGCAACCACTCCAGCTCTCCTGCTGCATCCAGTGGTTCCCTGTGTTCCAGTCTCCAGATCCCCTGTGTTCCTGGTTATCCTCCTGCATCTCCGTGGAACTACAAGCATCAGCAATTCCTGCATTCATTTACAGGCTTCACACCAATCTCCAACACAGTGTGCTTCAGCCTCAGCTGTAGAGACTCCATCTCCAGGTGCAGCTCATCACCTCACCTGTGAATCAGCTTGCAAGCTGCCTGTGCTTTCCAATAGCACTGTGAACCCTGCATCAAGTCTTCTTCATCTGCTATCAGGTTTGCTACCATTATCATCACCTCTGCTGGCTCCACGTGTTTATCATCTCTGGTTCCCATACCAGCATATTGCCATAGACTCTCACTGTATTGCCATAGACTCTCACTGTATTGCCATAGACTCTCACTGTTTTGCCATAGACTCTCAGCTTCCACGCTGCATCATACCCATTGCATTTATTATTGTTTATTTCTCCAAGTATTCCTGCTGCCATATTGTTTTATCTTTCTGCTTAATAAACAACATTGTGCACATGCGCAGGAATCCAATCCAGTATCCTCACTTCTTCCATCCTACCTCCACTGACCCACTAGCGCCCCCTCCGGGGACACAAACCAGACCGAACCTGACAGAGCTGATCGTACGCTCTTCCAGATATTGGCAAACTGATGCAAGGTGATATCCACTGCGGGAACAGAAGTTGCTGGAAGCGGTTGGAACTCAGGAACTTTAGGGTGGAATCCAAAGTTAGTGAAGAATGGTGTTGAGGCAGATGAAGAATGATACTGGTTGTTATGACAGAACTCGGCCCAGGGAAGTAATTGAACCCAGTCATCTTGAGAGGAGGACACATAGATGCGGAGGAAGGCCTCCAAGTCCTGATTCACCCTCTCGGTTTGACCATTGGTCTGAGGATGGTAAGCCATGGAAAACTTTAGCTTGACTTGGAGGACTTGACATAAACTTCGCCAGAATTTGGCTGTGAATTGAACTCCTCGATCTGAGATAATTTCTTCAGGAAGACCGTGGAGTCGGAAGATCTCTTGTATGAATACTTGAGCCAACTTGGAAGCTGACGGAAGACCGGTGAGAGGAATGAAGTGTGCCATCTTGGTGAACCGGTCAACTACCACCCAGATGGTATTGAACTTGTTGCACATGGGTAAGTCTGTAATGAAATCCATCGACAAGTGGGTCCATGGTCGACGGGGAACGGATAGTGGAACCAGTTGCCCCGCAGGCGACTGGCGGGATACTTTATGTTGGGCACACTTTGGGCAAGATGCAATAAACTCCAAGACGTCCTTTTTCAGAGTTGGCCACCAATAGGACCTAGAGATAAACTCCAGGGTTTTTTGGATACCTGTATGTCCGGCAAAACGGGAAGCATGGGCCCAATGCATGAGCTTCTTCCTTAGCATCGGCTTCACAAAACTTTTCCCTGATGGGGGCGTAGAGTCCATCCCTACCGTGGAGAATGCCAACGGATTTATAATAGGATGCTTGTCTGAAGACTCTGACTCATTTTCTTGCTCCCATGAGCGGGAAAGGGCATCGGCCTTGCGATTCTGAGAGCCCGGACAGAACTGGAGTTTAAAGTCGAACCTGGAAAAGAAAAGTGCCCATCTGGCCTGACGAGGGTTGAGACATTGTGCGCCCTTCAGGTATAAAAGGTTCTTGTGGTCTGTAAGTATGGTGATTAAATGAGAAGCTCCCTCCAACAGATACCTCCACTCTTCTAGAGCGAGCTTGATGGCTAGCAACTCCTGGTCGCCAATGGCATAGTTGCGCTCAGCTGGGGAGAACTTCCGGGAGAAGAAACTGCAAGGATGTAAATGGCCATCTTTAGCCCTCTGAGATAACACCGCTCCTACTCCAACGGAGGAGGCATCCACCTCTAGGATGAAAGGAGAGTCGATGTCAGGCTGTTTCAGGACAGGCGCAGAGATGAACCTCTGTTTTAAAAGATGAAAAGCTTGCATGGCTTCTTCAGACCACTTGGACGGGTTAGCACCCTTCTTGGTGAAAGCAGTAATAGGCGCCACAATGGTGGAAAAGTCTCGTATAAACTTTCGGTAATAATTGGCGAACCCTAAGAACCTCTGGACCCCTTTGAGGGTTAAGGGTACCGGCCAATTCTGAATTGCTTGTAGTTTCTCAGGATCCATCTCTAGTCCGGAACCGGACACAATGTACCCTAGAAACGGAATGGACTTGACTTCAAAGACGCATTTTTCTAATTTGCAATAGAGATGATTGACACGGAGACGGGACAGAACCTCTTTAACCCAAAAACGATGTTCCTCTAAATCGTTGGCAAAAATGAGGATATCGTCTAGATAGACCACGACATGACGGTATAGAATGTCTCTGAAAATCTCATTGACAAAATGCTGGAAGACAGCTGGAGCATTGCTCAATCCGAAGGGCATGACGAGGTACTCATAATGTCCGTCACGGGTGTTAAAGGCGGTCTTCCACTCGTCACCCTCACGGATCCGGATGAGATTGTATGCACCTCGCAAGTCCAGCTTTGTAAAGATGGTAGCTCCGCTAACTCTGTCAAAGAGCTCAGTAATCAGGGGTAAAGGATAACGGTTCTTGATGGTAATGTCGTTCAAACCTCTGTAGTCGATGCACGGCCGCAGACCACCATCTTTCTTTTTTACAAAAAAGAAGCCTGCGCCGGCTGGGGAAGAAGAAGGTCGAATGAACCCCTTTGCTAGGTTCTCTTTAATGTATTCCTCCATAGAATGCGTCTCAGGCAGAGACAACGGATAAGTTCGGCCTCGAGGTGGAACCTTCCCTGGAACGAGATCAATCGGGCAGTCCCATTCTCTATGAGGAGGAAGGATATCAGCAGAAGCTTTACTGAACACATCCGTGAAATCTTGATATGGAGGAGGTGGAACATCAGACGACCTGGGGGAGGAAGAACAGACAGGCAATACTTTAAACAAACATGTCTCTGCACAGGAGGAACCCCATGCCAGGATTTGCGTAGTCGTCCAATCAATTGTAGGATTGTGAAGACGGAGCCATGGAAGGCCCAGGACCACAGGATGTGTGGCTCTTGGAATCACTAAAAGTGAAATAAGTTCGGAATGAAGAACTCCCACTCTCAGACGAACTGGTAGAGTCCTTAGAGCAATAACAGTATCAAAAATTTTACTGCCATCCACGGCAGTTAAGGAAAAGGAGGAAGGAAGTCTCTCGGTGGGTAGGGACCACCGTTTAACATAGGCTTCAGTAATAAAGTTCCCAGCTGCTCCGGAATCAAGGAGAGCAATGACGTTCCGATAACGTTGAGCAACTTGAAGCGAGACTGGGAGATTACAATCATGAGGAGATGGAGAGGAGATCATTACTCCTAGCCGGCCCTCTCCTGGGCGAGCTGGGGTTTGGAGTTTTCCCGGACGTTCGGGACAGGCATTGATGGTGTGAGACGGAGCTGCACAGTAAAGACAAAGAGACTCAGAGAGACGTCTTCGGCGCTCAGCAGGAGTTAAACGGGAACGGCCAATTTGCATGGGCTCATCTTTAGATGGTGACAGTTGACGAGGAGGAGGAGCAGAAGATTTTGGAGCAGATGATCTTCCACGCTCAGTTGCTCTCTCTCTGAAACGTAAATCAACTTTCGTGCAGAGTGAGATTAGCTCATCTAACTTAGAAGGTAAGTCTCTGGTAGCTAACTCATCTTTAATAAGCTCAGATAAGCCATGCCAGAATGCAGCATACAGGGCCTCGTCGTTCCATGCCAGTTCGGATGCCAGGATCTGGAACTGTATCAGATATTGTCCTACAGTACGTGACCCCTGGCGTAAACGGAGAATCTCGGATGAAGCTGAGGTTACCCGGCCTGGCTCGTCGAAGATGCGCCTGAATGTTGACACGAATGCAGTGTAAGAAGATAGCAGGGTGTCGGACCTCTCCCATAACGGTGATGCCCAGTCAAGGGCGGAGCCACTGAGAAGAGAGATGATGTAGGCAATTTTTGTACGGTCACTGGGAAAATTGCCAGGTTGTAGCTCAAACTGAATCTCACACTGGTTGAGAAATCCCCTGCAGAATCTTGGAGATCTGTCAAATTTTGCTGGCGTTGGAAGATGAAGACGTGGAGCAGAAATGGGTAAGGTGGGTGGGGTTATAGCTGGAGTCACTGTGGTTGACGCACCAGATGCGCCTGATCCACGGAGAGTTGTCTGAATCCCATCCAGCCGAGTAGAGAGATCCTGGAGACAGCGGATGATATGGCCCTGTGCAGCCTCCTGATGTTCTAGTCGGGCTGCCAGTTCTTGCATCGGCCTGGCCGCTTGATCCTGGTCTCCGGCTGGATTCATTAGGTCAGTGCTTACTGTCACAACTGAGGGCCTGAGCTGACGGGAGGCAGCCTCAGTTGTAGGGGCTGAGGTGTACCGGAACCTGGGAGGTTGTATCAGACCCCTGGACATGTAAGTAACATGAATAATAACTGCCCGAAGGCGTGACCACGACAACTTAGATAAAAGTCAATGATGTTTATTATGACAACTCCGCAACACAGCAGCAGTAAAAGAAAACGTAAAAGTCAGCAAATAATAAATACAGTTCCTGGGTACTACAGGATGGCAGGAGCCACAGGGCACTGGTAGTGTGAGATAGTTCTTATGATCTTCTAGATGGAAAGTCCTTACCAGGCCCGACTGTAGCAATGGAGATAACCCAGGATTGTGCCAGCTGGTGTTCCAGGAAAAGCTGGGTTGCTGAAGGTAAAACAGCTGCTGTGGATACTGGCTGGAACCAGACTGTTGTTAGCACGGAGTGGATACTGGCTGGAACCAGTTAAATAATAAATGAACTTGGGAGCGATGAAATATGAACTGAAATGTAGAACTTGAGAGCGGAGAAATAATAATACCGGTGGAGAGTGGTAAAGTGTAGAAAGGACACCGGCCCTTTAAGGGAAGCTGTACTCTGCTGGAAGCTGAGCTGGAAGCAGGTAATGTTGTAGCTGGAAACAGATGAATCCACAATGGATTGGAGAGTCAGGCTACACCGCAGGTGGAATACTGGTGCGGGTCTCTATGGTGGAAGTCTTGAGACAGGAGCTGGAACCTGGAAGACAATCACAGGAGAGAGACAAACAGGAACTAGGTTTGACAACCAAAGCACTGACGCCTTCCTTGCTCAGGCACAGTGTATTTATACCTGCAGCAAGGAAGGGATTGGCTAGGCAATTATGCAGATTAACAATACTGACAACAGATTGGAGGAAATGATCAGCTGACAGAATCCAAGATGGCTGCGCCCAAGCAGACACTTGGAGGGAAGTTTGGTTTGTAATCCATGTGGTAATGAAAACAGTAATGGCGGCGCCGGCCACTGGAGACAGGAGACGCCAGGCTGACAAGTGCACATCCAATCACGCGGACACAGCGGAGGCCGCGGCTGACGTAATCGCCACTCTGACACTCTGCATGCAGAAGCTCAGGGACGGCGGCGGAGGCCGCGGGAGACGCCATGCCAGATGTAATAAGGCGTTACTGTGACAGCGTCTCAGAGAGACAGGAGAGGATGCAGGAATGTGAACATTAGGATAACAGATGGGATCCGGTCCTGGAGCGCTGAGCCAGCCTTAGGAGGCATCTGATGGGTAAGAAATGGCGTCCAGATACCCGGATCGTGACAGTTCTTCTCCCGTTTTTCTTCAAGCTCAGTTACCGTCCAGGGTCTCTTAATCGGAAAGCAGATACGCTCTCTCGTTCATTGAATTCAGATGAGTCCACAGATCTTCCTGACATACAATTCATCCTAGATCCTGCCTCCTTTGCTGCAACTCGTACTACTTCGCTTCCTCCACCGAGAAAAACCTTTGTTGCACCAGAACTCCGAAAAAGACTGCTCACGTGGGCTCATACCTCACCTTGTATGGGACACGCAGGTAGCCTCAAGACTGTTAAGTTCATCCAATGTTCCGATTGGTGGCCTCAACTGAAGACGGATGTTTTTGAATTCATAGTTGCCTGCCACAAAGTGTGCCCAACATAAAAGCCCAAGAGGATCAACATCGGGTCTTCTTCATCCGCTATTGGTTCCACAAAAACCCTGGACACACATCTCCTTGGATTTTAGAACTGACCTATCTGTTTCCAGAGGACGAAACACCATTTGGGTCATTGTGGACCGATTTTCCAAAATGGCGCACTTTGTCCCACTCACAGCTCTTCCAACCGCTCCACAACTATCAAAATTGTTCCTAACAGACATCTTCCGGTTACATGGAAGAGCTAGTTTCCAATCAAGGGCCTCAATTTCTGGCTAAATTCTGGAGAGCACTGAGTTCAGCTCTTGGAATGGAATTAAGTTTCTCCTCTGCATACCATCCCCAAATGGATGGCCAGACTGAGAGAGTGAACCAAGACTTAGAAACTTTCCTACGACTCTTCATGTCTTCTTCTCAGGACGACTGGCTGGACTATCTTCCATTTGCTGAATTTGCTCACAATAATCTCTACCATTCTGCTACCCATTCCACACCCTTTTATGTGAATTATGGACTTCATCCACGTGTTCCTGCTTTCCAATCTCTTCCAGCTCTCGAAGTAGCTGCTGCAGAGTTAGCCCTTCAGCAATTCACTAAGATGTGGAGACAAGTTCATGAGGCTCTGCTTAAAACATCCAATAAATAAAAATTTTTTGCAGATAGGAAACGGTAGGCTGTCCCTAGTCTCAAAGTGGGTGATCAAGTCTGGATTTCTACTCGAAACTTAAGACCCAAGAAATTTGCCCCCAGATTCATTGGACCATATCCTATTGAAAAAGTATTGAATCCAGTTGCATACAAAGTGACGTTGCCTCTGTACTTGAAGACCCCAAATGCATTTCCCATCTCCTTACTGAAGCCTCTCATACTTAACCGTTTTTGGGCTGCGCTCCCTAGACCTCCCAAGGTGCAAACTGCTCAAGGAGACGAATTTGAAGTTCATAGGATCCTTGACTGTCGTAAAAGATATGGTCGTCTCCAATATGTTATTGATTGGAAGAGATATGGGGGGTCATTCCGAGTTGTTCGCTCGTTGCCGATTTTCGCTATACTGCGATTAGTCGCTTACTGCGCATGCGCAAGGTTCGCAGAGCGCATGCGCTTAGTTATTTTACACAAAAGTTAGGTATTTTACTCACGGCATAACAAAGCTTTTTCATCGTTCTGGTGATCGTGGTGTGATTGACAGGAAGTGGGTGTTTCTGGGCGGAAACTGGCCGTTTTCTGGGAGTGTGCGAAAAAACGCTGGTGTTTCTGGGAAAAACGCGGGAGTGTCTGAAGAAACGGGGGAGTGTCTGGGCGAACGCTGGGTGTGTTTGTGACGTCAAACCAGGAACGAAACTGACTGAACTGATCGCAATGTAGGAGTAAGTCTGGAGCTACTCAGAAACTGCTAAGAAATTTCTATTCGCAATTCTGCTAATCTTTCGTTCGCAATTCTGCTATGCTAAGATAAACTCCCAGAGGGCGGCGGCTTAGCGTGTGCAATGCTGCTAAAAGCAGCTAGCGAGTGAACAACTCGGAATGAGGGCCATGGACCGGAGGAAAGGTCCTGGGTTTCTGAAGAGGACGTCCACGCTCCAAGATTAGTCCGGGCCTTTCATACCAAGAATCCAATGAAAGCACAAGGGTGTTCAGAGCCCACCCTAAAAAGGGGGGGTACTGTTAGGCTCCGGAGCCTTACCTCCGGCGGGTGCTCCCGCGGGTTGCCGTCCCGCTGGTTGGCGCAGCTGCGGACGGAGGGAGCTGCTGGCGGCGGGTCCTCCTGGACGGATGTTTGGCTGCCAAGGGCCGAGGGTCTGGAGAGCCGGGCGCTGCGGTGGGGATCGCTGCGGTAAGGTCCTCTAGTGGTGACACAGTATAGTGTGTCAGAGACAGCAGCTGGCTAAAGCTGTGTGCTAACAGCTAAGTTTGTCTCCTGTGCTGGGAGCAGCCATGTTGGAGACCAGAGTATTACCAATGAAGTTCCCAATCTGCGTGTTCTCCCCTTACAAAAGGGGGTTGGCTCAGAGGGAGAGTGCCAGTGCTTCAAGTTACCTCCTTCTAATAGGTTCTCCAGCTCTGTGCTCCCAGGTTACTTCTGGTTCCCTGGTCCTGGTTGCTCTCATCTAGGTAACCTAAACGCTGATGTAGTCCTGCTGTCTAAGTCCGTTGCCACTCGTGGAAGCACTCACAGGGTCCCAGGTCGTACAGGAGCTCCGGGTGCTAACGGCGGTTCCCGCAGAAGTCTTAATTTCTTCAAAGTCCAAGTTCTTCAGCCTCATCTTTCAATCACAAACCACAGTCTTCATTTCTTCAAAGTCCAAGTTCTTCAGCCTCGTCTTTCAGTCACAAACCACAGTCTTCATTTCTTCAAAGTCCAAGTTCTTCAGCCTCGTCTTTCAGTCACAAACCACAGTCTTCATTTCTTCAAAATCCAAGTTCTTCAACCTCGTCTTTTAATCATAAAACACTGTCTTCAGTTCTTTACCGGAGTCCTTCAGCTTCACTCTTCAAGTCATTTAACCATAGGCTCTAATTCTTCCAGTTTCTTCTATTTCTCCAATATTCGTGTACAGCCTGATTATTCATTAAAACTACAGTTATCTTCCTACGGTGTCCTTCTTTTCTTTACGCCCTCCGGCCAATGTTAACACTTAGTTTGGCTTCCACCCCATGAGGACGAATTACATTCAGCCACCTCGTTTACTATCCTCACAGGTAGCTGAGCGTGACAGCCATGGCCTCAGCCTGGATGGCTAAAGCAGTGGCTGCCTTGGTAGCTGCATTGGAAGGGGAAATTTCAATGACATCTAGAGAGCAAAAATCCCACGTGGCACATATCATTCAGGCTGCAATATTCGTGGAAGAAGCATCCTTAGATATGGGTACTATTACCTCTCAAACATCAGCTTCAACAGTAGCCGCTCGCCGAGCAGTTTGGCTACGCACCTGGAAAGCTGATTCAGAATCCAAAAAAGTTTTGGAGACGCTACCTTTTACTGTAGACATTCTCTTTGGTAAAGAGTTAACCAGTATTTTGGATTCAGAAGCAGACTCCAAGAAAGTTAAGTTTTCTTCTACTTACAAATTTAAGCCAAAAATTCCAGCTTTTGGCCCTTTCGGTCTCAAGGAAAAGCAAAAGGAAAGGGTGATAGCAAACAGTCCCAGTATATCAGGTCTGGTAAGACTAAAAAGCATTGGGCAACCAGAGGACCATCTTCTAAAACAGAAGATAAGCCATAAGCCTGATGGTGCTGGCCTCCTCCTGGGGGACCCCAGGGTGGGAGGCCGACTTATTCATTTTGCACAAATCTGGCAGCAGTCTACCACGGATGCCTGGGTGCAAGAAGCGGCATAACGTTTGCTTTCAGGAAAAACCCTCCTCAAAGGATTTTTTGTACCAGCCCATCTTTGGTAGAAATGAAGGCCAGGGCTTTGCAAGAGGCAGTACAGAAATTGCTTAAGTCAGGAGTAATCATTCTGGTTCCTTCTGCACAATGAGGACAAGGTTTCTACTCCAACCTGTTTTTAGTCCAGAAGCCGAACAGGTCATTCCGACCCATACTGAATCTAAAAATGCTGAACAAATACATTTGGGTACCTCGGTTTCATATGGAGACCTTACGTTCCATTATTTTGGCTATGGAACCAGGGGATTTTATGGTGTCCCTGGATATACAGGATGCTTACCTGCATGTTCCTATAGCCCTGTCCCATCGGCGCTATCTCAGGTTCGCTATCCTCCAACAGTATTTTCAGTTTCAGGCTCTGCCATTTGGTCCGGCCACAGCCCCCAGAGTATTCACCAAAATTATGGTGATTATGGCAGCTTATCTCCGCCAGCAGGGGATAAGAATATTTCCATACCTCGATGAGCTTTTAATCCTGGCAGTCTCAGGAATTGCTTCTGTGTCATCTGCAGCAGACAATAGAGTGTCTGCAGAAGCACGGTTGGCTCATAAATTGGGCAAAATCGTCTTTGGTTCCCTCACAATGGAAAACTCACTTGGGGGCTGTATTGGATTCGAGTCTTCAGAGAATAATTTTACTGTAGAAAAGGGGGGTATACAGTGCTTAAGACACAGTATAATGTTAAATACACATTTTATTACTACATCAGAGAAAATATTTTTCCCAAATTTAAAAACAATTAATATTCAATAAAATTATTACAAAGGAAATCCTTAGTAGTAAATATAAGTCTCAGAAGCGTGCTCTTAGTGGAGATAATTTGATTATGACCAAATTTGTAATATCGACAAAAAAAGGGGTGCGGATTTGCTAGCATATATACAGTCATTGAGTATGTCCAGAAATTGACAATGAATGTTAATAATTCATCCACTTGGATGTGATTACCAGTTCTGTGTTCCAATTTAGAAGGCTCCAATAATGTATGGTTCGTATAGGAAACGAAAACCTGTAATGAAGTCCTGGTCCACAGTGGAGAAACAGTTCCGTATTCCAATTTGAAGGTCTCCAGTAGTGTATAATTCATACGGCAGCAGCAGCCGGCAGTGTTGCCGTATGAATTATACACTACTGGAGACCTTCAAATTGGTGCCATACGAACCATACATTATTGGAGCCTTCTAAATTGGAACACGGAACTGGTAATCACATCCAACTGGATGATTTATTAACATTCATTGTCAATTTCTGGACATACTCAATGACTGTATATATGCTAGCAAATCCGCACCCTTTTTTTTGGCGATATTACAAATCTGGTCATAATCAAATTATCTCCTCTAAGGGCACGCTTCTGAGACTTATATTTACTACTAAGGATTTCCTCTGTAACAATTTTATCGAATATTAATTGTTTTTAAATTTGGGAAAAATATTTTCTCTGATGTAGTAATAAAATGTGTATTTAACATTATTCTGTGTCTTAAGCGCTGTATACCCCCCTTTTCTACAGTTGTCTACTTCTAAAGGGTCTGACTACCCCTTATCCACTACAGCTGCTAGGCGAGACCACTCATCACAGCGCCTGACTATATACTTGTTATACACTGTGCTTGCCCAGAGAATAATTTTACCTCTGACCAAAATAACCAAACTTCAGTTAAGGATCCAGGAGCTTCTACACAGTCGAAGAGTATTCATTCACGCAGCAATGCGTGTGATGGGATTCATGGTGTCAACATTCGACATGATAGAGTATGCTCAGTTCCATTCAAGACCTCTGCAACATCTGATCCTTACCAAGTGGAATGCGGTTCATCAGACAATAAAAACACAGACTATGGTTTTTCCACTGGAAGTAAGGAGGTGATTAGCCTGGATGCTACAGACAGCACATCTGGACAAAGGGGGACCCTTTTGGATATCAGATTGGGAAATTCTGACAACAGATGCCAGCCTTAAGGGCCGGGCAGCAGTGTCAAGAAGAAATTGCTTCCAGGGACAGTGGACCAAAGAAGAAAGTTGCCTGCCAATAAATATATTGGAACTTCGAGCCATATACATGGCATTGAATCAGGCAAAGGACATACTTCAGGGGAAACCAGTCCAGATCCACTCGGACAATGCAACGGCAGTAGCGTACCTCAACCATCAGGGAGGAACTCGCAGCCGGAAAGCAATGAAAGAAGTAAGTCACAGGTTAAAGTGGGCAGAACGTCATCTTCCAGCCTTGTCCGCAGTGTTCGTTCCAGGAGTCCTTGACTGGGAAGCGGATTTTCTCAGTCGGCACACTATTCATGTAAACGAATGGGCTTTACACCCGGAAGTCTTCCAGACCCTGGTCGACAGATGGGGGTTGCCAGAGATAGATCTCATGGCGTCTCATCAGAACCACAAGGTGCCCGCATACGGATCAAGAACAAAAAAACCTAACAAGTAAAGCAAGAAGCCTAACAAGTAAAGCAAGAAGCTTAACAAGTAAAATGGGGGAATTAGAGACAATTGCACTTAATGACCAATATGACATAATAGGCGTTACAGAGACATGGTGGGACGAGTCTCATGACTGGGCAGCAAACATTAAGGGGAACACCTTCTTCAAGAGAGATAGGACTAATAAAAAGGGAGGGGGTGTTTGTCTTTATGTTAAACCATTCTTAAAACCATATTAAAAGGGCATTTACGAGGGGACTGGAGATAACGTTGAGTCATTATGGGTTGAGATTTCGAGTGGGGGTAAAGATACAATTTTTTTTTAATAGGGACATGCTATAAACCGCCAGATATTAGTGTGTCTGACGAATTACAACTCTTGCAGCAAATCGAAAAAGCTGCAGTTATGGGGGACGTCATTATTGTTGGGGACTTTAATTACCCGGAAATAAACTGGAATACCGAAGCAGTAAATACAGCTAGGGGTAATGGGTTCTTAAACATGCTAAAAGATTATTACTTGTCCCAGGTAATCGAGGAACCAACTAGGCAAAGGGCTATACTGGACCTAGTATTAACTAATAATGAGGAAATAATAACAAATGCTAAAGTAGGGGAGACCCTAGGAAATAGCAATCACAATATGATCACGTTCGATATCAGCTTCCAAAAACAACAATATAAGGGTTTAACTAAGACTTTTAACTTTAGGAAAGCTGATTTCATATTGCTGAAACAAGCAATGAAGGACATCAATTGGGAAATTGTATTTCATGGTAAGAATACTGCTGAAATGTGGGACATTTTTCCAACTGTGCTCAATAAGTACACTCATTTGTATATTCCCAAAGTCAACAAAAACAGGAGTAGGAAATTCAAACCGATGTGGCTTAATAAGGTCAAGGAACAAATGGATAAAAAAAGGCATGCTTTCAAAGCATTTAAGTCTGACAGTACGGTGGAATCATTCCAGTTCTACAAGGAATGTAACAAAAAATGCAAAAAAGCAATCAGAGCAGCTAAAATAGAAAACGAAAAACAAATCGCAAAGGAGAGTAAAACAAACAGTTCTTTAAGTATATAAACGGTAAAAAAGGGAGAATATTGAGCCTTTAAAGGGCGAGTTGGATGTCTTGATTAATGATGATAGGGAAAAAAGCGGATTTATTTAATAAATTCTTTTCATCAGTATTCACGAAAGAGGACAGGTTGACGAGAATAGAGCATAACATAAACTATAATAACGACCCGTTGCTTGGTACTTGGTTAAATGAGGGAGTTGTCCGGCAGAGACTAAGTAAAATAAAGATAAATAAATCTCCTGGGTCGGATGGACTCCACCCCAGGGTTCTTATGGAACTTAACGTACAAATATCGAGACCTCTATACTTGATTTTCAGCGAGTCAATTAGATCAGGAATGATACCAAAGGACTGGCATATAACAGAGGTAGTCCCAATATTTAAAAAGGGTATTTAAAAAACGCACCCCGGGAACTATAGACCGGTAAGTTTGACATCTATAGTGGGGAAAATACATAGTATCTGAGGTTGAAAAAAGACAATTGTCCATCGAGTTCAACCTATTTGTGGTCTCCTATGCATGATGATTTGACTAACATTTCTGACTGATGCTGCTGTCAGCCGTTGCATTTTATCCCTATTTATAGTAACTATAATGCATGACTATGCACCATACCCCTGGATATCCTTATCCATTAGGAATTTATCTAACCCATTCTTAAAGGTGATTACAGATTCCGCCATTACAACTCCCTCAGGCAGGGAATTCCAAACACGTATTGTCCTTACCGTGAAAAAGCCTTTACGCCGTATTGTGCGGAATCTCCTCTCCTCTAACTTGAGCGAGTGTCCACGAGTCCTCTGTGTTGATCTAACCAAAAACAGGTCCCGCGCAAGCTCTGTGTATTGTCCCCTTATATATTTGTAGATGTTAATCATATCCCCTCTTAGTCTCCGCTTTTCCAATGTAAACATGCCTAGTCTTTCAAGCCTTTCCTTGTATTCCATCGTCTCCATGCCCTTAATTAGTTTGGTCGCCCTCCTCTGAACCTTTTCTAGCTCCAGGATATCCTTTTTGTAGTACGGTGCCCAGAATTGTACACAGTATTCAAGGTGTGGCCTCATTAGTGATTTATATAACGGGAGTATAATACTCTCGTCCCTAGCATCAATACCCCGTTTTATGCATGCTAATATCTTATTAGCCTTCTTTGCTGCAGTCCTACTTTGGGTACTACTGCTTAGTTTGCTATTTATGAGGACACCTAAGTCCTTTTCCAGTACAGAATCCCCTAATTTTACCCCATTTAGTAGGTAGGTGTAATTTTTGTTTCTTGTTACCACATTGCATTACATTACACTTGTCTGTGTTGAAGCGCATTCTCCATTTGGCTGCCCATGCTTTTAATTTAACTAAGTCGTTCTGAAGAGACTCGGCATCCTCCTCTGTATTTATAGCCTTACACAATTTGGTATCATCTGCAAAAATTGACACCATGCTCTCTAGACCTTCTGTTAGGTCGTTAATGAAAATATTGAATAGCGGTCCTAATACTGAGCCTTGCGGCACACCACTTAGCACTTCAGTCCAAGTTGAAAAGTCATTAACCACAACGTGCTGCTCCCTATTATCTAACCAGTTTTTGACCCAAGTGCATATTGTGCTTCCTAGCCCTGATTCTTGTAGCTTGTAGATAAGTCTCATGTGTGGTACAGTATCGAACGCTTTGGCAAAGTCTAAAAAGATTACATCCACGTCTTTACCCTGATCTAGGTTTGCGCTTACTGTTTCATAAAAGCCAAGTAAGTTGGTTTGACAGGATCTGTCCTACATAAACCCATGTTGATTCCTTTTAATGACCTTATTGACTTCAAGGAACTTCTGAATACTATCTCTTAGAATACCTTCCAATACTTTCCCCACTATAGATGTAAGACTAACTGGTCTATAATTACCTGGTTCAGCTTTACTTCCCTTTTTGAATATAGGCACTACTTCCGCTATACGCCAGTCTTTGGGAACCATACCTGATATAACTGAATCCTTAAAGATCAAAGATAGCGGTTTTGCCAGTTCAGAGTGAAGCTCCATTAGAACCCTTGGGTGAATACCATCGGGCCCTGGTGATTTATTTATCTTTAAATGTTTTAATCGTCACAGACTACTTCCTCGCTTAAATAAGTACCTATCAGTGGGATATTCTCATTATTGAGATTGTGTGTCAGTCCCTGAATTGGGTCCTCTCTAGTGAATACTGTTGAAAAAAACTCATTTAGTGTGTCCGCTATGTCATTATAATTTTTGCTTAATACTCCCAACTTGTCTTTTAAAGGGCCTATACTCTCCTTCTTTAATCTCTTGCTATTAATGTATTTAAATAATTTTTTGGGATTCGCTTTGCTTTCCTTTGCTACTAGTTTTTCAGTATCTACTTTAGCTGCTCTTATTTCCTTTTTGCAAATTTTGTTACATTCCTTATAGTGCTGAAATGACTCTGCTTCCCCGTCAGATTTGTATTTTTTAAATGCTCGCCTTTTCTTGCCCATAAGTTCCTTAATCTTTTTGTTAAGCCACATCGGTTTATGGTTTTTATTCCTTTTTTTGCTGCTCATAGGAATAAATTTGAGTGTATTTTTAGCTAGCAGGAATTTTAGTACCTCCCATTTCTCCGTAGTATTTTTTCCTAAAAACAAACCTTCCCATTCAATATCCCTGAAAAATACCCTCATCTTTTCAAAATTTGCTTTGCTAAAGTTTAGAGTCCTAGTTGAGCCAGTAAAGGGCTGTTTATGGAAACTGATATTGAATGTGACCATATTGTGGTCGCTGTTTCCTATGGGTTCCCCTACTATAATACCTGATACCAAATCCCCATTGTTTGTTAATACCAGGTCTAAGATTGCATTGTACCTAGTTGGTTCCTCAATTAGTTGGACGAAGTAGTTATCATTAAGTGTGTTTAAAAACATATTGCCCCTAGCAGTATCACATGAATCGTTTTTCCAGTTTATCTCTGGATAGTTAAAATCTCCCATCACTACTATGTCTCCTACTCCTGCTGCTCTTTCAATTTGCTTTAGTAACAATTCCTCATCAGATGCGTTGATACCAGGCGGCCTATAGCATACACCCAATACTAACTTTTTTATTCCTTTTTCCCCGCATGCAATTTCTACCCATAATGTCTCGACAATGTCTACAGTCCCCTCCTGAATATCTTCCCGTATATCAGGTTTTAAAAACGGCTTTACGTAAAGACACACCCCTCCACCCTTTTTATTTAGTCTGTCTCTCCTAAACAGTGTATAGCCCTCTAGATTGACTGTCCAATCATGAGATTCATCCCACCAAGTTTCAGTAATGCCTATAATATCATACTGTTTGCTTGCTGCAAGTATTTCTAGTTCATCCTTTTTACCAGTAATGCTTCTGGCGTTTATATACATACAACTAAGATAAGTATTTTCCCTTGCGTTAGGGACATCTTTCACCTTATGTAGCAATGATGACCTGTAATCGTCATTGGTTAGTGCTTTGGTAAAATCTCTTTTAGTACCCATGTTAGTAACCTTACCGCCTGTTCTTACCCTCCCCCCAACTTCTCCTCCATTGCGTTTACTACCGCCATCCCCACTATTCTCACTGTATGACCCGTAGTTTCTAGCTAAACCCTCCCCCCAGTCTCCTAGTTTAAAATCTCCTCCAACCTTCTAACCATCCTTCCCCCCAGCACCGCTGCACCCTCCTCAGTCAGGTGCAATCCGTCACGACAAAAGAGATGGCGCCTGACTGAGAAGTCCGCCCAGTGTTCCAGGAACACAAACCCCTCTTTCCTGCACCAATCTCTAAGCCACACATTTACCTCCCTAATCTCCCTCTGCCTCCCTGGACTAGCGCGTGGCACGGGTAATAATTCCGAGAATATTACCTTAGATGTCCTTGCTCTCAGTTTCTTTCCTAAGTCCCTATAGTCTTTCTTAAGGACATCCCACCTGCCGCTAACTTTGTCATTGGTGCCAACGTGCACCAAGACCGCCGGGTCTTTCCCAGCCCCTCCCAACAATCTATTTCCCCGGTCCGCGATGTGCCGTACCCGAGCACCCGGGAGACAACAGACTGTACGGCGATCACGGTCCCGGTAGCAGATTGCCCTATCTGCCTTCCTGATGATAGAATCCCCTACCACCACCATCTGACTAGGTACCTCACTAGCTTTTATACCAACCGCGCCAGAGGGACTGCTCCTCTGGATGCTAGAGGGAGCAGTCTCCTCCGGCACCGTTATTTCTTCACTATCATCCTCCGATTCCTCGTCCAATCGGGCAAATTTGTTCGAGTTTGATAGTTCGGAGATGTCGAGCCTCCCCCTCTTTTTCTTCCTTCTAACTGTGACCCAACTGGCTACCTGATCGTCATCCTCTTCTACCAGTGACCCCTCCCGCAACTCCTCCACCGTTCTGTCTAAACTACGCTTGAGATTGTGAATCTCCCTCAGTCACGTAACGGTTTGCTCTAGATCAGTTACCTGGGCTTCCAGGGTAACCGTTCGCACACACCTCGTGCAGATGTAATCACACTGGGCCGGTAGCTCCAGGTGTGCATACATCTTGCACGACATGCACTGAGTGAGGTCCCCAATCACAGCCCCTCCCATATTGTTTGTAAGGTCTAACTCCCTGTTACTCTCAAAGAAAAAGCAGCAAAAATAAAAAGTAGAAGACAAGCAATCTCACTTATACAATAATTCAGCTGGCTTATACTTATCTTTGTGCGGTTCTTGGTCCTTCACTTTTATGCAGCCGTAGTACTCTCTCCTGCGGCACCTATACTCCACTTAGCAGTTGCAGTTGTTCCAGCTCACTGCACCTCCTTTTCACTCGGCTTCCAGCTCCTGCTAAAAAAAAAAAAAAATGCCCCTCACACACGCACAATCACAGCCCCTCTGCTACTCCAAGTAAGAGACCCTCTCACTCACTCACAAGGTCAGCCCCTTGCAGCCTCACCAGAAGTTTAATGGTACTGCAAATGTGTGTTTCGGTTTGTTTATTATAAAACTCACCTTTTTCTGTATTCTAACTCACCTTTTTGCTGTTTACAACTCACACTTACAAATCCAAGCAGTACTTAAACAATACAAGCCCTTACACAGAGCAAGCTCCAAAGAGTCTAATCACTGCTTATATAGGCTCAGCCAGCTGCTTTAGTCAGCCCCTCCTCCTCCTGATTACTCACACCTGATTTAACCCCTCTGGCTTTTCACCTCACACTTTTTTTTTTCCCCCTCAAAAAAAAAACCCAGTACATATATATTAAAACAAAAAAAATAAGAATTTACTTACCGATAATTCTATTTCTCATAGTCCGTAGTGGATGCTGGGGACTCCGTAAGGACCATGGGGAATAGCGGCTCCGCAGGAGACTGGGCACATCTAAAGAAAGCTTTAGGACTATCTGGTGTGCACTGGCTCCTCCCCCTATGACCCTCCTCCAAGCCTCAGTTAGGATACTGTGCCCGGACGAGCGTACACAATAAGGAAGGATTTTGAATCCCGGGTAAGACTCATACCAGCCACACCAATCACACCGTATAACCTGTGATCTGAACCCAGTTAACAGCATGATAACAGAGGAGCCTCTGAAAGATGGCTCACAACAATAATAACCCGATTTTTGTAACAATAACTATGTACAAGTATTGCAGACAATCCGCACTTGGGATGGGCGCCCAGCATCCACTACGGACTATGAGAAATAGAATTATCGGTAAGTAAATTCTTATTTTCTCTAACGTCCTAAGTGGATGCTGGGGATTCCGTAAGGACCATGGGGATTATACCAAAGCTCCCAAACGGGCGGGAGAGTGCGGATGACTCTGCAGCACCAAATGAGAGAACTCCAGGTCCTCCTCAGCCAGGATATCAATTTTGTAGAATTTTACAAACGTATTTGCTCCTGACCAAGTAGCTGCTCGGCAAAGTTGTAAAGCCGAGACCCCTCGGGCAGCGGCCCAAGATGAGCCCACCTTCCTTGTGGAGTGGGCATTTACAGATTTTTGGCTGTGGCAGGCCTGCCACAGAATGTGCAAGCTGAATTGTACTACAAATCCAACGAGCAATAGTCTGCTTAGAAGCAGGAGCACCCAGCTTGTTGGGTGCACACAGGATAAACAGCGAGTCAGATTTCCTGACTCCAGCCGTCCTGGAAACATATATTTTCAGGGCACTGACAACGTCTAGCAACTTGGAGGCCTCCAAGTCCCTAGTAGCCGCAGGCACCACCAATAGGTTGGTTCAGGTGAGACGCTGAAACCACCTTGGGGAGAAACTGAGGACGAGTCCTCAATTCCGCCCTGTCCGAATGGAAAATCAGATAAGGGCTTTTTCAGGATAAAGCCGCCAATTCTGACACGCGCCTGGCCCAGGCCAGGGCCAACAGCATGACCACTTTCCATGTGAGATATTTTAACTCCACAGATTTAAGTGGTTCAAACCAATGTGACTTTTGGAACCCAAAACTACATTGAGATCCCAAAGTGCCACTGGAGGCACAAAAGGAGGCTGTATATGCAGTACCCCTTTTACAACGTCTGAACTTCAGGGACTGAAGCTAGTTCTTTTTGGAAGAAAATTGACAGGGCCGAAATTTGAACCTTAATGGACCCCAATTTCAGGCCCATAGACACTCCTGTTTGCAGGAAATGTAGGAATCGACCCAGTTGAATTTCCTCCGTCGGGCCTTACTGGCCTCGCACCACGCAACATATTTTCGCCAATTGCGGTGATAATGTTTTTGCGGTTACATCCTTCCTGGCTTTGATCAGGATAGGGATGACTTCATCCGGAATGCCTTTTTTCCTTCAGGATCCGGCGTTCAACCGCCATGCCGTCAAACGCAGCCGCGGTAAGTCTTGGAACAGACAGGGTCCTTGCTGGAGCAGGTCCCTTCTTAGAGGTAGAGGCCACGGATCCTCCGTGAGCATCTCCTGAAGTTCCGGTTACCAAGTCCTTCTTGGCCAATCCGGAACCACGAATATAGTGCTTACTCCTCTCCATCTTATCAATCTCAGTACCTTGGGTATGAGAGGCAGAGGAGGGAACACATACCCTGACTGGTACACCCACGGTGTTACCAGAGCGTCTACAGCTTATTGCCTGAGGGTCCCTGGACCTGGCGCAATACCTGTCGAGTTTTTAATCATGTGGAAGACTTCTGGGTGAAGTCCCCACTCTCCCGGGTGGAGGTCGTGCTGAGGAAGTCTGCTTCCCAGTTGTCCACTCCCGGAATGAATACTGCTGACAGTGCTATCACATGATTTTCCGCCCAGCGAAGAATCCTTGCAGCTTCTGCCATTGCCCTCCTGCTTCTTGTGCCACCCTGTCTGTTTACGTGGGTGACTGCCGTGATGTTGTCCGACTGGATCAACACCGGCTGACCTTGAAGCAGAGGTCTTGCTAAGCTTAGAGCATTGTAAATGTCCCTTAGCTTCAGGATATTTATGTGAAGTGATGTCTCCAGGCTTGACCATAAGCCCTGGATATTCCTTCCCTGTGTGACTGCTCCCCAGCCTCGCAGGCTGGCATCCGTGGTCACCAGGACCCAGTCCTGAATGCCTAATCTGCGGCCCTCTAGAAGATGAGCACTCTGCAACCACCACAGGAGGGACACCCTTGTCCTTGGTGACAGGGTTATCCGCTGATGCATCTGAAGATGCGATCCGGACCATTTGTCCAGCAGGTCCCACTGGAAAGTTCTTGCGTGGAATCTGCCGAATGGGATTGCTTCGTAGGAAGCCACCATTTTACCCAGAACCCTTGTGCATTGATGCACTGAGACTTGGCTCGGTTTTAGGAGGTTCCTGACTAGCTCGGATAACTCCCTGGCTTTCTCCTCCGGGAGAAACACCTTTTTCTGGACTGTGTCCAGGATCATCCCTAGGAACAGAAGACACGTCGTCGGAACCAGGTGCGATTTTGGAATATTGAGAATCCAATCGTGCTGCCGCAACACTACCTGAGATAGTGCTACACCGACCTCCAACTGTTCCCTGGATCTTACCCTTATCAGGGAATTGTCCAAGGAAGGGATAACTAAAATTCACTTACTTCGAAGGAATATCATCATTTCGGCCATTACCTTGGTAAAGACCCGGGGTGCCGTGTACCATCCATACGGCAGCGTCTGAACTGATAGTGACAGTTCTGTACCATAAACCTGAGGTACCCTTGGTGAGAAGGGTAAATTTTGACATGAAGGTAAGCATCCTTGATGTCCCGAGACATCATGTAGTCCCCTTCTTCCAGGTTCGCAATCACTGCTCTGAGTGACTTAATCTTGAATTTGAACCTCTGTACGTAAGTGTTCAAAGATTTTAGATTTAGAATCGGTCTCACCGAGCCGTCCGGCTTCGGTACCACAACAGTGTGGAATAATACCCCGTTCCCTGTTGCAGGAGGGGTATCTTGATTATCACCTGCTGGGAATACAGCTTGTGAATGGCTTCCAAAACTGTCTCCCTGTCAGAAGGAGACATCGGTAAAGCCGACTTTAGGAAACGGCGAGGGGGAGACGTCTCGAATTCTAATTTGTACCCCTGAGATATCACCTGAAGGATCCAGGGGTCTACTTGCGAGTGAGCCCACTGCGCGCTGAAATTCATTGAGACGGGCCCCCCACCGTGCCTGATTCTGCTCGTAAAGCCCCAGCGTATACTGAGGGCTTGGCAGAGGCGGGAGAGGGTTTCTGTTCCTGGGAACTGGCTGATTTCTGCAGCCTTTTTCCTCTCCCTCTGTCACGGGGCAGAAATGAGGAACCTTTTGCCCGCTTGTCCACGAAAAGACTGCGCCTGATAATACGGCGTCTTCTCATGTTGAGAGGCGACCTGGGGTACAAACGTGGAATTCCCAGCTGTTGCCGTGGCCACCAGGTCTGAAAGACCGACCCCAAATAACTCCTCCCTTAATAAAGCAATACTTCCAAATGCCGTTTGGAATACGCATCACCTGACCACTGACGTGTCCATAACCCTCTACTGGTAGAAATGGACAACGCGCTTAGACTTGATGCCAGTCGGCAAATATTCCGCTGTGCATCACGCATATATAAAAATGCATCTTTTAAATGCTCTATAGGCAAAAATATACTGTCCCTATCTAGGGTATCAATATTTTCAGTCAGGGAATCCGACCACGCCAACCCAGCACTGCACATCCAGGCTGAGGCGATTGCTGGTCGCAGTATAAAACCAGTATGTGTGTAAATACCTTTTAGGATACCCTCCTGCTTTCTATCAGCAGGATCCTTAAGGGCGGCCATCTCAGGCGAAGGTAGAGCCCTTACAAGCGTGTGAGCGCTTTATCCCCCCTAGGGGGTGTTTCCCAACGCACCCTAACCTCTGGCGGGAAAGGATATAATGCCAATAACATTTTAGAAATTATCCGTTGTTATCGGGGGAAACCCACGCATCATCACACACCTCATTTAATTTCTCAGATTCAGGAAAACTACAGGTAGTTTTTCCTCACCGATCATAATACCCCTTTTTTGGTGGTACTCGTATTATCAGAAATGTGTAAAACATTTTTCATTGCCTCAATCATCTAACGTGTGGCCCTACTGGAAGTCACATTCGTCTCTTCACCGTCGACACTGGAGTCAGTATCCGTGTCGGCGTCTATATCTGCCATCTGAGGTAACGGGCGCTTTAGAGCCCCTGACGGCCTTTGAGACGTCTGGACAGGCACAAGCTGAGTAGCCGGCTGTCTCATGTCAACCACTGTCTTTTATACAGAGCTGACACTGTCACGTAATTCCTTCCAACAGTTCATCCACTCAGGTGTCGACCCCCTAGGGGGTGACATCACTATTACAGGCAATCTGCTCCGTCTCCACATCATTTTTCTCCTCATACATGTCGACACAAAAGTACCGACATACAGCACACACACAGGGAATGCTCTGATAGAGGACAGGACCCCACTAGCCCTTTGGGGAGACAGAGGGAGAGTTTGCCAGCACACACCAGAGCGCTATATATATACAGGGATAACCTTATATAAGTGTTTTTCCCCTTATAGCTGCTGTATAGTTAATACTGCGCCTAATTAGTGCCCCCCTCTCTTTTTTTAACCCTTTCTGTAGTGTAGTGACTGCAGGGGAGAGACAGGGAGCTTCCCTCCAACGGAGCTGTGAGGGAAAATGGCGCCAGTGTGCTGAGGAGATAGGCTCCGCCCCTTTTTCGCGGACTTTTCTCCTGCTTTTTTATGGATTCTGGCAGGGGTTAAATGCATCCATATAGCCCAGGAGCTATATGTGATGCATTTTTTTTTGCCATCCAAGGTATTTTTATTGCGTCTCAGGGCGCCCCCCCCAGCGCCCTGCACCCTCAGTGACCGAAGTGTGAAGTGTGCTGAGAGCAATGGCGCACAGCTGCAGTGCTGTGCGCTACCTTGTTGAAGACAGGACGTCTTCTGCCGCCGATTTTCCGGACCTCTTCTGCCTTCTGGCTCTGTAAGGGGGCCGGCGGCGCGGCTCTGGGACCCATCCAAGCTGGGCCTGTGATCGTCCCTCTGGAGCTAATGTCCAGTAGCCTAAGAAGCCCAATCCACTCTGCACGCAGGTGAGTTCGCTTCTTCTCCCCTTAGTCCCTCGATGCAGTGAGCCTGTTGCCAGCAGGTCTCACTGAAAATAAAAAACCTAATCTAAAACTTTCACTAAGAAGCTCAGGAGAGCCCCTAGTGTGCACCCTTCTCGTTCGGGCACAGAGATCTAACTGAGGCTTGGAGGAGGGTCATAGGGGGAGGAGCCAGTGCACACCAGATAGTCCTAAAGCTTTCTTTAGATGTGCCCAGTCTCCTGCGGAGCCGCTATTCCCCATGGTCCTTACGGAGTCCCCAGCATCCACTTAGGACGTTTAGAGAAAGAAACAGTATAGATACAAACAATCAGATTCAGATTAACTTTCTCTCACAATATTACTATCCCTATATGGATAGACAGAGAATAATCAGAACTCACCTTTTTGCTGTTTACAACTCACACTTACAAATCCAAGCAGCACTTAAACAATACAAGCCCTTACACAGAGCAAGAAGGTATATTAAGGGATAGCATACTAGAGTACTTGGATACCTCCAAGGTTATTACTAGGAATCAGCATGGCTTTGTGAAGGACAGGTCATGTCAAACTAACTTAATAAAATTCTACGAGAAAGTGAGCGATTATATTGATCAGGGTCAAGCAGTGGATGTGATTTTTTTGGACTTCGCTTCCACATAGGAGACTAATTCTCAAACAAAGAGAGCTTGGGGTAGGAAACACTATTTGTACTTGGGTGAGTAATTGGCTGTTCAATAGGGAACAGCGAGTGGGGATTAATGGGATGTACTCTGAATGAGCTTCAGTACGCAGTGGAATACCGTAGGGTTCAGTACTCGGGCCATTGCCTCTCAGGACGCTGAATTCAGGCAAAGGATTCTCCTGTCTAATCAGGAGCGTCCCCAGCACTAAATTGCTTTGGGACATCCCAATGTATCATGTGGATACCCTGTGTACCCTGCAGGAGAAATATACATTATGGTAAGAACTTACCGTTGATAACAGTATTTCTCCTAAGTGTACAGGTTCCACAGGGATTCCATCGTGACGCACCTGATTTGAGGATCCTTTTACTCAGTAACCTCTTTCCTCTTGTACGGAAGGGTGTGCATGTGTTCTTCTCGCCTGATTAGGGCTCTACATGATGCTCCTGCCTTAAGCTTTGGAAAACAACTGATTTTCATGAGCCAGGAGGCGGGGATATATGGACGGGCCCACTGCATGCTGGGAGGCCAGAAAGCTTTGACCGTTTGGTGCAAGATCCGCTGTCGCTCAACCATATCACAATGTATCCTGTGGACTTAGGAGAAATACTGTTATCAACGGTAAGTTCTTACCATAACGTATATATGAAGCATTGCATTATAGGGGTGTAATTTAATTGCATGCAGATTCCTATTGCGTCATTTTTTCACATACACTTCAATTTACAAGAAATGCGGTAACAATGGCATCTAAAAATATGACCGATGAATCGTCTCCTTTCACGTACACAGAAACGTTGAACTGAAATTTCCTATTGATATTTTAACAGAAGCCATATTATACAATGCAGTTTTACGAATTCTGTAATTCTTAACAAATACAAACATTTCAGCAATTAGATTTGGTAGAATGCCAGAAGCAGAGAGAAGGCGTCTGGTACAGGCCACAACAGGGGATTCAGGAAACCCAGATTCTCCAGTGTCTGATCTGGTGGCACTTTCCCAGCAAATCCACTCTGCTTACATGAGTGCATTCAACATGACGAAGAAAAGAGCAAGGGACATTCTGACTGGCAGGAGCAGCATTTCGGTAAGGATAAAATATAATCCATAACATAGAATCCAATGTACAAGTTAATGTAATATAACAACAAATAATATTAATATATTCCCTGATCAGTTATTTACAGAGCAACAGTTTTCATTTACAAATTTAGGGAATTTTCTTCAAATACTGAGCAGTTATTCTGCCATGAGGCTTTCTCCACGTGTAATGTTTTTGTTAAACACCAGACTGTTGATGGTTCAATCAAAACCACCAGAAAAACCCACCACAAACCGGCATGTTTGTCTGGCCAAACAGAATGTGAGGAATGACGATACATTTACTGTATGATGAAGGCACACAATATGTATTGGTTATAGAGGCAAATAACCATACTAAAGGTAGGTACACACTAGGCGATGTGCTCTATGAGTGAGTGTGTTCCCTTCCCTGACGGTCGTTGGTTGTGCGTACACACTGAGCGATATAGAAACGATATCGCTCAGTGACGTCAGGCTGTGCCCAGGCCGTGCATTCAGCTTTTGGATGACAGTCCAAATTGAGTTGCATGCACAGCCGACAGCGACGGTTGTTAAAGGCCCGCAGGTCTGCGCATCACTAGTCGTTTGGCAGTATACACATTAGTCGATATGGACGGAGTGATGTTGTTTACTTTATTGGCAAGTGTGTATGCACCTGAAGTATTTTATGGTGGCAATATTATTTTCTCTAACGTCCTAAGTGGATGCTGGGGACTCCGTAAGGACCATGGGGAATAGCGGCTCCGCAGGAGACTGGGCACAAAAGTAAAGCTTTAGAACTACCTGGTGTGCACTGGCTCCTCCCCCTATGACCCTCCTCCAAGCCTCAGTTAAGATTTTGTGCCCGAACGAGAAGGGTGCACACTAGGTGGCTCTCCTGAGCTGCTTAGTGAAAAGTTTAGTTTTAGGTTTTTTATTTTCAGTGAGACCTGCTGGCAACAGGCTCACTGCATCGAGGGACTAAGGGGAGAAGAAGCGAACTCACCTGCGTGCAGAGTGGATTGGGCTTCTTAGGCTACTGGACATTAGCTCCAGAGGGACGATCACAGGCCCAGCCATGGATGGGTCCCAGAGCCGCGCCGCCGGCCCCCTTACAGAGCCAGAAGACAGAAGAGGTCTGGAAAATCGGCGGCAGAAGACGTCCTGTCTTCAACAAGGTAGCGCACAGCACTGCAGCTGTGCGCCATTGCTCTCAGCACACTTCACACTCCGGTCACTGAGGGTGCAGGGCGCTGGGGGGGGGGGCGCCCTGAGGCGCAATAAAAACACCTTGGATGGCAAAAAATGCATCACATATAGCTCCTGGGCTATATGGATGCATTTAACCCCTGCCAGAATACATAGAAAAACGGGAGATAAGGCCGCCGATAAGGGGGCGGAGCCTATCTCCTCAGCACACTGGCGCCATTTTCCCTCACAGCTCCGTTGGAGGGAAGCTCCCTGGCTCTCCCCTGCAGTCACTACACTACAGAAAGGGTTAAAAAAGAGAGGGAGGGCACTAATTACGCGCAGTATTAAAGATACAGCAGCTATAAGGGGAAAAACACTTATATAAGGTTATCCCTGTATACATATAGCGCTCTGGTGTGTGCTGGCAAACTCTCCCTCTGTCTCCCCAAAGGGCTAGTGGGGTCCTGTCCTCTATCAGAGCATTCCCTGTGTGTGTGCTGTATGTCGGTACGTTTGTGTCGACATGTATGAGGAGAAAAATGATGTGGAGACGGAGCAGATTGCCTGTAATAGTGATGTCACCCCCTAGGGGGTCGACACCTGAGTGGATGAACTGTTGGAAGGAATTACGTGACAGTGTCAGCTCTGTATAAAAGACAGTGGTTGACATGAGACAGCCGGCTACTCAGCTTGTGCCTGTCCAGACGTCTCATAGGCCGTCAGGGGCTCTAAAGCGCCCGTTACCTCAGATGGCAGATATAGACGCCGACACGGATACTGACTCCAGTGTCGACGGTGAAGAGACAAATGTGACTTCCAGTAGGGCCACACGTTACATGATGGAGGCAATGAAAAATGTTTTACACATTTCTGATAATACGAGTACCACCAAAAAGGGGTATTATGTTCGGTGAGGAAAAACTACCTGTAGTTTTCCTGAATCTGAGAAATTAAATGAGGTGTGTGATGATGCGTGGGTTTCCCCCGATAACAACTGATAATTTCTAAAATGTTATTGGCATTATATCCTTTCCCGCCAGAGGTTAGGGTGCGTTGGGAAACACCCCCTAGGGTGGATAAAGCGCTCACACGCTTGTAAGGGCTCTACCCTCTCCTGAGATGGCCGCCCTTAAGGATCCTGCTGATAGAAAGCAGGAGGGTATCCTAAAATGTATTTACACACATACTGGTGTTATACTGCGACCAGCAATCGCCTCAGCCTGGATGTGCAGTGCTGGGTTGGCGTGGTCGGATTCCCTGACTGAAAATATTGATACCCTAGATAGGGACAGTATATTTTTGCCTATAGAGCATTTAAAAGATGCATTTCTATATATGCGTGATGCACAGCGGAATATTTGCCGACTGGCATCAAGTCTAAGTGCGTTGTCCATTTCTACCAGTAGAGGGTTATGGACACGACAGTGGTCAGGTGATGCGGTTTTCAAACGGCATTTGGAACATGAGAAGACGCCGTATTATCAGGCGCAGTCTTTTCGTGGACAAGCGGGCAAAAGGTTCCTAATTTCTGCCCCGTGACAGAGGGAGAGGAAAAAGGCTGCAGAAATCAGCCAGTTCCCAGGAACAGAAACCCTCTCCCGCCTCTGCCAAGCCCTCAGTATGACGCTGGGGCTTTACAAGCAGAATCAGGCACGGTGGGGGGCCCGTCTCAATGAATTTCAGCGCGCAGTGGGCTCACTCGCAAGTAGACCCTTGGATCCTTCAGGTGATATCTCAGGGGTACAAATTGGAATTCGAGACGTCTCCCCCTCGCCGTTTTCCTAAAGTCGGCTTTACCGATGTCTCCTTCTGACAGGGAGACAGTTTTGGAAGCCATTCACAAGCTGTATTCCCAGCAGGTGATAATCAAGGTACCCCTCCTGCAACAGGGAACGGGGTATTATTCCACACTGTTGTGGTACCGAAGCCGGACGGCTCGGTGAGACCGATTCTAAATCTAAAATCTTTGAACACTTACATACAGAGGTTCAAATTCAAGATTGAGTCACTCAGAGCAGTGATTGCGAACCTGGAAGAAGGGGACTACATGATGTCTCGGGACATCGAGGATGCTTACCTTCATGTCCAAATTTACCCTTCTCACCAAGGGTACCTCAGGTTTATGGTACAGAACTGTCACTATCAGTTCAGACGCTGCCGTATGGATGGTCCACGGCACCCCGGGTCTTTACCAAGGTAATGGCCGAAATGATGATATTCCTTCGAAGGAAGGGAATTTTAGTTATCCCTTACTTGGACGATTCCCTGATAAGGGTAAGATCCAGGGAACAGTTGGAGGTCGGTGTAGCACTATCTCAGGTAGTGTTGCGGCAGCACGATTGGATTCTCAATATTCCAAAATCGCAGCTGGTTCCGACGACTCGTCTTCTGTTCCTAGGGATGATCCTGGACACAGTCCAGAAAAAGGTGTTTCTCCCGGAGGAGAAAGCCGGGGAGTTATCCGAGCTAGTCAGGAACCTCCTAAAACCGAGCCAAGTCTCAGTGCATCAATGCACAAGGGTTCTGGGTAAAATGGTGGCTTCCTACGAAGCAATCCCATTCGGCAGATTCCACGCAAGAACTTTCCAGTGGGACCTGCTGGACAAATGGTCCGGGTCGCATCTTCAGATGCATCAGCGGATAACCCTGTCACCAAGAACAAGGGTGTCCCTCCTGTGTTGGTTGCAGAGTGCTCATCTTCTAGAGGGCCGCAGATTCGGCATTCAGGACTGGGTCCTGGTGACCACTGATGCCAGCCTGCGAGGCTGGGGAGCAGTCACACAGGGAAGGAATTTCCAGGGCTTATGGTCAAGCCTGGAGACATCACTTCACATAAATATCCTGAAGCTAAGGGCCATTTACAATGCTCTAAGCTTAGCAAGACCTCTGCTTCAAGGTCAGCCGGTGTTGATCCAGTCGGACAACATCACGGCAGTCACCCACGTAAACAGACAGGGTGGCACAAGAAGCAGGAGGGCAATGGCAGAAGCTGCAAGGATTCTTCGCTGGGCGGAAAATCATGTGATAGCACTGTCAGCAATTCCGGGAGTGGACAACTGGGAAGCAGACTTCCTCAGCAGACACGACCTCCACCCGGGAGAGTGGGGACTTCACCCAGAAGTCTTCCACATGATTATAAACCGTTGGGAAAAACTCGACAGGTATTGCGCCAGGTCAAGGGACCCTCAGGCAATAGCTGTAGACGCTCTGGTAACACCGTGGGTGTACCAGTCAGTGTATGTGTTCCCTCATCTGCCTCTCATACCCAAGGTACTGAGATTGATAAGATGGAGAGGAGTAAGCACTATATTCGTGGCTCCGGATTGGCCAAGAAGGACTTGGTAACCGGAACTTCAAGAGATGCTCACGGAGGATCCGTGGCCTCTACCTCTAAGAAGGGACCTGCTCCAGCAAGGACCCTGTCTGTTCCAAGACTTACCGCGGCTGCGTTTGACGGCATGGCGGTTGAACGCCGGATCCTGAAGGAAAAAAGGCATTCCGGATGAAGTCATCCCTATCCTGATCAAAGCCAAACCGCAAAACATTATCACCGCATTTGGCGAAAATATGTTGCGTGGTGCGAGGCCAGTAAGGCCCGACGGAGGAAATTCAACTGGGTCGATTCCTACATTTCCTGCAAACAGGAGTGTCTATGGGCCTGAAATTGGGGTCCATTAAGGTTCAAATTTCGGCCCTGTCAATTTTCTTCCAAAAAGAACTAGCTTCAGTCCCTGAAGTTCAGACGTTGTAAAAGGGGCACTGCATATACAGCCTCCTTTTGTGCCTCCAGTGGCACCTTGAGATCTCAATGTAGTTTTTGGGTTCCAAAAGTCACATTGGTTTGAACCACTTAAATCTGTGGAGTTAAAATATCTCACATGGAAAGTGGTCATGCTGTTGGCCCTGGCCTGGGCCAGGCGCGTGTCAGAATTGGCGGCTTTATCCTGTAAAAGCCCTTATCTGATTTTCCATTCGGACAGGGCGGAATTGAGGACTCGTCCTCAGTTTCTCCCTAAGGTGGTTTCAGCGTTTCACCTGAACCAACCTATTGTGGTGCCTGCGGCTACTAGGGACTTGGAGGACTCCAAGTTGCTAGACGTTATCAGGACCCTGAAAATATATGTTTCCAGGACGGCTGGAGTCAGAAAATCTGACTCGCTGTTTATCCTGTATGCACCCAACAAGCTGGGTGCTCCTGCTTCTAAGCAGACTATTGCTCGTTGGATTTGTAGTACAATTCAGCTTGCACATTCTGTGGCAGGCCTGCCACAGCCAAAAATCTGTAAATGCCCACTCCACAAGGAAGATGGGCTCATCTTGGGCGGCTGCCCGAGGGGTCTCGGCTTTACAACTTTGCCGAGCAGCTACTTGGTCAGGAGCAAATACGTTTGTAAAATTCTACAAAATTGATACCCTGGCTGAGGAGGACCTGGAGTTCTCTCATTTGGTGCTGCAGAGTCATCCGCACTCTCCCGCCCGTTTGGGAGCTTTGGTATAATCCCCATGGTCCTTACGGAGTCCCCAGCATCCACTTAGGACGTTAGAGAAAATAAGAATTTACTTACCGATAATTCTATTTCTCGTAGTCCGTAGTGGATGCTGGGCGCCCATCCCAAGTGCGGATTGTCTGCAATACTGGTACATAGTTATTGTTACAAAAAAATCGGGTTATTGCTGTAGTGAGCCATCTTTTCTAGAGGCTCCTCTGTTATCATGCTGTTAACTGGGTTTAGATCACGAGTTATACGGTGTGATTGGTGTGGCTGGTATGAGTCTTACCCGGGATTCAAAATCCTTCCTTATTGTGTACGCTCGTCCGGGCACAGTATCCTAACTGAGGCTTGGAGGAGGGTCATAGGGGGAGGAGCCAGTGCACACCAGGTAGTTCTAAAGCTTTACTTTTGTGCCCAGTCTCCTGCGGAGCCGCTATTCCCCATGGTCCTTGCGGAGTCCCCAGCATCCACTACGGACTACGAGAAATAGAATTATCGGTAAGTAAATTCTTATTTTATTCATGTATGAGAAGGCAACGTTTATGTTTGATTTCATTAAAATAATAAAATTGTTTCTTAAATGGGCAATATTTTATTAATCTGTAATGGGATGTTTTTATGATAGGACCAACATTTGTTATTTTATGATGTGGGCATCATTTGTAGACCCATCAAATCTTACATTTTGCCCCTGTCCTAAGTACATTGCCTCTCGATCCGCTGGTCCACCCCATGCTGTTCCATCCTCCCCCCTACTCTCCCTAGCACTCCAACCCCAAATTGGTCTCAGAACTCCCCACAGATTTCCACACTTACCTGCTCCTGTCGACCAGCAGGGTCCTCCACCTAGGCTAGGTCTGTTTTGTCTCCCTTGCAGAGGGAGCCGTTGGGGTGCATGCCCCAGCTTCCACTGCACGTGCATGCAGGAGTCAGGACAGACCTTTATGAAATGATTATATAGATTATATACTGTAGAATGAGTTTCCATCAAAAAGCATTCTGTTGAGCTGTTTCATCTGTCCCAAGCACTCCTTTTGTTCCTCAGGTTTTTCCAGAGTTTTTTCAGCATTTTTCAAATCTCGGAATTTCTAACCTTTTATATTCCCATTGATTTTGTAGCAGATTCTCTTTTTGCACAGAGAATGTTTACAAGCCACCCTTTAGTAAATACTCCCTATATCTTATTTCTTCTTTCCTCATTCAGTCCAAATCGGAAATTAAATCTTCTGTTCTTTATGAGCCAATTCTAAATATAAGATGTGAAATGATCATCATGACTCCTTTTCAGTGCCAGTCAATCACTTTGTGTGATTGGTTGGCGGAAAAGGGTTACCTTGGAGAATATCAGTTTTGATAATTTTATTAAGAAAGTGGATCATTTCTCAAATTTCTGGATTTTATTTTCTTGATGATTTTGACAATTTAATTTTTAGAAATTATATTATAGTAAATATTATAGTTAAATATTTGAAAATAAAGAATTTTTATATATATATATATATATATATATATATATATATATATATACACACATACACACTGTATGTATAAATTGTTTTTTATATATATATATATATATATATATATATATATATATATATATATATATATATATTGGTAGATGCTCAATTAGCTTAGTGATATCATTCAGGTGCTCGAAAGGGAGGGGTATTTCTAAGCAAGAAAAAAAGGCATTTGTTTCCCCCAGCACCCTGAATGATAACCATAACCAGATATAAATTCCACATAATAATAGAATTCAGAGATCTTCGTTACACATATTAGCGCAAATGTGTGAATAAGCCCCAAAGCCGCATCAAGGCGTCTCTGTATATTTGGGGTCCCTAGCGCTATATCTAGGTGCAGGGTGTGGCACCCCAAAACACCAGCATAAGCCAGAAAGCCCAGCGTAACATACCAGTGAAAAAACTATAGTGTTAATAAATTAGTATTTAGGAAGCCGAAGCTATAGAAAAAGTTATACAAAAATGAAATGCAATTAAAATAGAGAAATAGTGTTATATATATATTTGTATAAAATATAAAATTAATAATACATTATATTAAAAATATACCCACATTTTAGATCTACTATCTATATTTAGTAAATTTACATTTTGTAGTAGGCTAGGCTCTAGTAAAAAATGTTTATAGATGTAAAGGCTGGGGTAAAATGAGGATACTTAGACATCCTGTGAGCCAAATTGTTTGGGTCTGTCTAGACAGGTTTACAGATGAAAGTTCGACAGTGGTTAAGGTCGACAGGGTCAAAAGTTCAACCAGTTGATGGTCATGTTCTGTGACCACCATCAGTAGAAATGTTATGAGACACGGCAGTGGCTCATTCCTGTTTTGCATTTTGGTTATGTATTTTATGTTTTACTTCTGTTTCTGTTCCCTTGGCTTTTGTGGGGTGTCCGGTGACCACCCTTAAGGAGAGGGTACTGTTATGAACCACAAGCAGTGGTTCATTCCTGTTCACTTTCTGTTTATGTTATAGTTCTCTTGCAGGTCAGGATTTCCTTTGCTCTGGTTTAGAAGACTCTTGTTGGCCGCCGGTGGTGAGTCTGTGTAATTGCAGCCTGTTTCCATGTGTTTAGCCTCACCTGTCTGTTAATTGCACCTGTCAGTTTAGAGTCGTGCAGCAGGGCAGCTGCACAACATAATTAATTAGGGTCCCTGCTGTGATTGGAGGTATTCCTTGTTATATTTTCCCTCACTGCCTGACACAGACGCCGGTGATAGCTTCTGTCTAGCTGCTTCTTGCTTTGAAGCATTCCTGTCCAGGAGTCCTGTGGCTTTGCCTGTGTCTGATCCAGTATCCTGCCTTGAAGCATTCTTGTCCAGGAGTCCTGTGGCTTTGCCTGTGTCTGATCCAGTATTCTGCTTCTTGTTGTCCACTGGTCTGTCGTTTGGAATTCTGCCTGTCCTCCGGTCCTGAGAGCCTATGTCAGCTACTTTGGGGGTTCCTGTCCTTTTTGCCAGTATTCGTACCGGTTTCGTGAGTAGCGGCTCTGCCGCGTCCCTCGGCCTAGGCCGTAGCTATTTGTTGCTTTTGCTTTGGATTTTCTGCAGAGGGTTCTGCGTGTGCTGTCCTCACCGGAACACAGCGGTGTTGTGTCGGCATGTGGACAGCACTGCCTTTGTTGTAGTTTTTGTCTTGGCGGCTGTGCCGCACATACTTTATTTTAGTTCTGTAGCACCCCTAACTGGGTACTTCCTTCTCTAGTTAGAGGTTCCCCTTGTCATCGCCCTCCATCTCAGTCTACGCCTTGTCTCCAACTAAGACCGGGGGTCATCGGAGTTGGGCAGACATAATCCGCCCTTCAAACGTGGCTGCCGTAGGCCCAAGAAACCATAGTCACGCAGGCGTAGGCTGACAACGAGGGCGAGACAACGGAGTTAGGGATCCTTGGGGGTGCTACTGAGCTCCGTTCCTAGTCATAGCATTACGTTCCTGTACTTGGGGCTCATCCACGTGGATAGTAAATCAAGCAAATGTTAGAAAAAATATGGGGTGACCATTTGTGTGTTAACCATTGTCATGTCAACCTATCGAACCTGTCTACCTTTTGTCGAACTTAAGCACTGTCAACCTTTCATCTGTTGACCTTTTGTGCCTGTTGACCTTTTGTACCTGTCAACTTCATGCATGTCTACCATATGGTGTCTAACTATTGACTGACTAACTAGACAGTGTATATCTATTATTCAGATACCAATGGTCATGCATTATGCATTGCCACTGGCTTTTTCCTGGTACCTCAACATCGGTTAAATATATAAAATGTATATAATTAATGTAGGCAAACAGTGAGTGAAATGCGCAACCTTTAATTATGTATAAACATTCACAGCATACCATGATAGCAAAAATGCAAACAAATACTGTACCAGGGGTTTCCATCACTTCAGATATACACTCCTATAGCTCACCAACATTTTAGCTTCAGTCACTATGATGTACAAGCCAAGCTCTTCACTCCACTACCCATTTGATAGGGGTTGAGTTCTGTGTCTCTCCGCGTCTGCTGCATCTATGTACATGTATATTTTATTTAACATACAGTTAGTCAGGACAATTATTAAAACTCAAATACTGACAGCAATTTATATATATATATATATATATATATATATATATACACACACAGTATATTTATTTTGCATCCCGTTTTTCCTTTCTTAGCCTTTTGTTATACATGACATGGATACCCTGTGGCAGGCTGAACAAGGAACAGTGTGGGAGCAGTTGCCATCACCAGATCCTCCTGGAACAGAGATTGGAGTCCATGTCTTTTACCGTTGCCAATGCACTTCTGTGGAGACTGTGCGTGCACTTACTGACTTTGCCAAGAGTGTTCCAGGTTTCAGCACACTCTACCTCAATGATCAGGTCACATTACTAAAGTATGGAGTCCATGAAGCAATATTTTGTATGCTGGCATCACTTATGAACAAAGATGGGCTACTGGTGGCTGGTGGCCGTGGTTTCGTCACTCGTGAGTTCCTGCACAGCCTCCGTCTTCCCTTCTGTCATATCATGGAGCCCAAGTTCCACTTCGCTTCTAAGTTCAATGCACTGGAACTTAACGACAATGACCTGGCGCTGTTTGTAGCTGCTATCATCCTTTGTGGTGGTTAGAGATTTCCCACTATTTAATCGTATTATGCTATATCAATTCTTTATGCTATATTTTCTTTACCTTTATTTGTAATATATATTTAAAACAATAACAGACATACTGTATACATTTCTTTGCTAGCTCACTTTATAATTTAGAATATGTAAAGTAAGAAATTGCTGATTATAAAGTTATTTTGCATGTCAACCACTTTATTATACAGCAACTTTAACCAATAGCATTACTTTACTCTCAGAGCCCCTCCTCATTTATAGACGTACTCTGTACTTAAACAAATGGGCTCTATCGTATTAAAAACAGCTTACATTAACCAACACAGTCTATTTTTCTAAGTAAAATTTATTACCATTAGCAGAATAACAGAAGTGAATAAAGCTTTTGGTAACGAAAAACAGTAATAGGCCCTACACACTGGCCGACCCACCGCCGAGCTGCCCGACGGCGGATACGGCCGACCCGGCGGCAGTGACGGGAGGAGTGAAGTTTCTTCACTCCCCCCGTCACCCGGCTGCATTGAAGTGCAGGCAAATATGGACGAGATCGTCCATATTGGTCTGCATCTACAGCCGACGGGGGACCAGCGATGAACGAGCGCGGGGCCGCACATCGTTCATCGCTGGAGCCTCCACACTGCATGATATGAACGTTATCTCGTTCATTAATGAACGAGATCGTTCATATCGTGCAGTCATGTCGGCCAGTGTGTAGGGCCCTTAAGATTGTGTAAGTTTATGCTTCATGCATTTGGCAAGACTGACCTAAAACAAAAAGTACATAAGCACAGTACACTTTGATTATTTCTTCTGTGTTCTTTACTGCCCATCTTATCCTTAATTATTGATATTCCACAACAATATAATTATTATTCACTCACTATTTATATATTTCGAAAAATATAAATTAAAATTAAAAAGGGTAAATTATCCCGTAATGACAATTTAGTCTTGTGAATTGTACACCTCTTTTAGAAGTAACCTTTTGCTATATAACATCAGTAGGGTGATAATTTGTGTGATAACTTTTAATTAAATATACAGTACAATATAAAGCGCAAATAGGGTTGAATTTACATCTGGTTTATTTTGTGTTAGATGTAATTTCTGCACTGTGCAGATCTGAGAGCGTATACATGTATGGTACTGATTCGATAATATTAGTACATCAGTTTAAAACAAAACAATTTCCAATTACATAGAATAAATTTATTCAGAAAAGTACAGAATAAAACATAGTACGCCTTTGTGATTTTACAGAGGACGTCTTTGGATATATATATCGAATATATCCAGTTTTACATTCAGTTTTTAGTGTATTTCTTTGTTGAAACATACGATACAGAAGTAGAACAATAGATCGATCCAACGCGTTTCATCCCTATCGGGACTTCATCAGGGGTACTTTATCAAAATGCTCAAACTATGATGTGAAGAAAATCTAATGAAATGTATAAACCTCTGTTAAAACCAGGTTATCTGGATATAATACCAGACTAATAACTAGTATGAAAAAACTCAGCGTGATGTGGCTCCATTACGGAAAAAAGTGTCCATACACTAATATGTAGTATCTCAACGATGGTCTAAAAAGACCACTATGGAATGCAGATAAGTTTCTACCACTGAACTTTAGTAGATGTAGAACAGCCTTCTACACATATAATAATAAAGGGATATGCAACAAGGGTGATGTGCTCCTCTCAGAGTTCATCAGGAGCACATAACCCTTGTTGCATATCCTCTGTAAATTCACAAAGACGTACTATGTTTTATTCTGTACTTTTATGAATACATTTTATTCTATGTAATTGAAAATTGTTTTGTTTTAAACTGATGTACTAATATTATCGAAACAGTACCATAAGTGTAAGCGCCCTCAGATCTGTTTGTTTGCTGTTTTCTCCCGAACCTTTGCTAACAGGAGGTTCTTCTAGAGGTGCTGCTCTTTCATTCTCTTAGCGCTATTGGGTACCCTCTTTTTTTCCGTTTTTCTTTTACAAAAAGATACAGTATATATTACTTTTTTTGTCATTTCCATTCTCTTTACTGCAAGGATTAACATTAATAGATCTTTAATAGGGAAAATACAGATATTTGTACATTACTTTTTTTTTTGTACATTTTTTTTTCTTTATTCAAGACGCATTTCCATTTTAAGGGGTGTAGATCAATGGGTCTACCAGAAATAGGTTGACCAATATAGTCGACATGCAGCAGGCTGACTGGGTCAAGAGATCGACGGGGTCAATAGTCGGCATGACATAGGTAGACACCACAAAAGGTCGACAGGTACAATAGGTTGACACAGTCAAAAGGTCGACATGGCAATGATCAACACAAGTTGTTGTTTTTTTTGTATAATTTTGTATGTTTGACCACATGTAAGCCAAATTACTAGAAACGTCTACCCGTGCTACTGCTTTGCTTGACACAGTTACTATTCTCAATCGTAGTCCACATGGATGGTGAATGATGAAAAATTAAATGAAAACAAAAACTTGTGTCTACAATATGTGTGCTGACCATTGCCATGTTGACTAACTGAACCTGTTGACCTTTTGTACCTGTTCACCTAATGCATGTCGACTATATGGGGTCGACCTATTGAATGTTGACCTAATGAGTGTTGACCTATCATCCGAAACCCCTTTTTAAATGTGTCCGTTCCATGCATATTTTTCTGAGCACATGTCCATCAAGTCTTTTTTTTTCTTTTTTTTATTCATATTCATGTGGCTATTGGATGAAGGGAAGGATTAGTTTATTTGTAATTACAGTAGGATGAGGAAGAGGACAAGAGACAGACGCATGACATTGAAACAATACTTAACATGAGATGAGAAAAAAATAATTAATAGAGATGGGAAAAAAAAAAATGAAGGACAGGGAGGTAGCACTCAACAGTGCAGGGCAAAATCTAAAAATAATGGGATATAATATAAGAAACAGATTTTGGAATGAGCAAATTAATTATAGTTGGGTAAAATATGAAAATTCAGAAGAGGGAGATCAGGTTAGGATGCAGCAGAGGAAAATCATACTAGCAAAGGAGGGAGAGTAGTGAATGTACTATATAACCAGTCAGAGAAATATTGGCACATGACAAAGATGCAGAAGTGACAGAAATATTGGAAAGAAAGAGAGAAAGAGACTAAGAAACGTAGAAATATTATATGGCACAGTAATGCATATTATGAAACAAGGATTCAATTTCTGTGTTACGGAAATTTTCCCACTTGTTGGAAATCCTCGATTCACTGATTCTGAGCCAAAAATTATTGGAATTGTTCAGTCAGGGAATTTTAACATGCTAGATTTTGCAGATTCTTCCACAGATCCCTGACCATCGGAGTCCGGCACACCTGGGAATTGGCCAGTAGTTAAATGTCCCACATTATGTGCCTAATTTACATTTGTACGTAAACCTTATGGTTTACATACAAATCCGATGATTGTGCGCATGTGCAGAACGGGTCTTGTGATATTGGGGGTCATTCCGAGATGATCGCTCGCTAGCAGTTTTAGCAGCCGTGCAAACGCTATGCCGCCGTCCACTGGGAGTGTATTTTAGCTTAGCACAAGTGCAAACTAAGAGATCGCAGAACAGCTACAAAATAATTTTGTGCAGTTTCTGAGTAGCTTCAAACCTACTCAGCGCTTGCGATCACATCAGAAAATTCAGTTCCTGATTTAACGTCACAAACACGCCCCGCGTTTTTCCTGGCATGCCTGCGTTTTTCCGAATACTCCCTGAAAACGGTCAGTTGACACCCAGAAACGCCCTCTTCCTGTCAATCACTCTGTGGCTGCCTGCTCGACTGAAAAGCATCGCTAGACCCTGTGTAAAACTACATTGTTCGTTGTAATAGTACGCCGCGCGTGCGCATTGCGCCGCATGTGCAGAAGTGCCGTTTTTTGGCCTCAACGCTGCACAGCGAACGAATGCAGCTAGGAATGACCACCTCTGCCCGCAGCCCCGCCAGCCGCAGTATGATTGACATGATGTGGCATTTGTGGGGGGTAGGGGTGGGGGTGGAGTGCAAATGCAAGACCTGTTTTGCGGATGTGCAGAAACAAAATCAGGTGAAATAAGCCATGGACTCCTCCAGTCAGTGTCCTAAGACCGCTGCAGAAGCAGCCGGGGACTGCAGAGGGTGCCCGGAAGGCTGCACTCTGTCCCAAGGACGCACATCTCCCCCTCTTCCCCTGCTTCAAGTGCCCCAGTCAGGCGGGGATCATGTGACGGGGGCGGACCCGGAAATGTTGGTGGAACAGCCGGGGGAGCAGATGGCCAAGGCACCTATGAAGGTAACGGAAGCCTCAATAAGCCACGGCTTATCAGGGCTTATAGGATAACCAGAACGCGATATCATTACCCGCGGTACATTAATTGGATATCCCCCAAATTCCATCTCAGTGGAAATGTAAATTACATCCTGAATAAAACAGCATATTAATGTCTTATGCAGAGTTGGTTGTGAACAACAGATAAAGACAACTTGGCATGGCTAGCAAAATGCGCAACCCTCGTCCTGGAAATAATAGAAGCAGATAAGGAAGGTATACAATAAGAGTTCTGGCTTCACTGCGAGCACAAAATATGGTCAAAAACACAGGACACAAGCCATACACATTACAGTAAATGGCTTGAAAGTGTAGATAATATGTACCTAAGTCACATGGAGTGTGTTGTAAGTAAATGGAAAAAGACGCAAAAATAATTTATATATATTTTTTTTTAATCACACACTAAATAAACATATCAGCAGCTTTCCCCTTCCCAGAGTAGGAAATATGCTTTTATTTTAACAAACGAGTGTTCAGTGCACTGTAATCCTCGTTGCATTAATGCTGTATGAACTTTACTTATTTGTGTGTGTTTTATATGCACTTGGCGAATCAGATGCACCTTCAGCAATCTTATCAAATCACAAGTTGCACCAGGGGTCAAGTACCCACAAGTCATCTGACCCCAAACAGACGTATTTGCCTCCATTTGGTAGCCACATTGGAATGCATCTTGCATCGACACTCTCTTACTGTAATGTGACCACGCTATAGCCCTCATCCTGGTCCCCTTGGAACAGGAAGGAGTAAGTGGTAAATGGGTGCAAGTCACTAAGCCAAAAAAAAGAGCAAAACAGAAAAGTGTAGATTTAAAGTGACATGATTTTCCAATTAAATACGATTCTAGTCTCAACTCGCTGGCCTACAATGCAGATTGTTTTTTTAGTTGCCATTCCAAATGACAGGATATGGATACGTGGATGTATTAGGCAATTTGTTGCCAAATTACACTTATAACTCATTAAACCAGCTCATCTACTGTCTTCTTTTGCATTCAACTCTTTCCTAAATCCTTTTGTTTTTTAAAGCATTACATTTTTTCAATGATGCATTCATTTTTCTTGTTACTTTTATTATTTTCCCACAAAACTTCCTCACTATTGTCTCTTCTTTATTTTTATCCATCTAGACCGTCCAGGACTCATGACTCCCTCCCAGGTGGAAGACATACAAGAAAAGATTCTAAGTGCTCTCAGGTGTCATCTGCAGACATCTCACCCTGACAGCCCTTTCCTCTTTCCAAAACTCCTTCACAAGATGGCTGATTTGCGTCAACTAGTGACAGAGCATGCAGAGCTTGTTCAAAGTATCAAACGCACGGAATCCAGTGCATCACTGCATCCCCTTCTACAGGAGATCTACAGAGACATGTACTGATTACACACAGACATATACAGATGAATACGACTAATGATTCCTTATACCATTTGTATTAACACTTAGAATGAGTATGAATCCTAACAACTCAGAACAGCCATCTTTCCTCCTAACACAGGTGACTGGCATTACCAATCTAGATACAAATCTAAGATCTGTCAATCACCATATTTAAGTAGACAGACCTTAATGATGCGTGTATTCTTTCTGTAGTTTATATACTCACTCAACGTATTCCCAACTGTCCCTGGAATTCTCCACGGGTGAAACTGTGAATAAAAACATGCATTCTGCTTAGTTATCTATAATATTTTTAATGTATTTTTTTGGTGAACTGCTTACTTATACCCCTTTCACACCGCAAACCCGGGTCCGACTCTGTATTTTGAATCCAGGTCAGACCCTTTCACACTACACTTTCAACCCAGATTATTGCAGGGTTGGCTCCTTTTAACTCAACCCGGGTCAGCAATTAAAACAACATGGATGTCATTTTTAAATGGACTTTTTTTGGCTCAGAAAGATGAGGTGTCAGAAGGGGACAAAAGGAGAGGGTGGGGACAGATCACAGCATTGCAGGAATCATGGCTGACAGAGCTATGTTTTTATACACAATTGCATCTTTAACTGTTCCAGTAACATACCTCACAACTGTCTTGTTTTTCGCGGGACAGTCCCGTTTTTTTGGGACTGTCGTGGGGTGGGGTGGGGGGGGGATAGTTTGGAGGCTCCTGTCACTGCTGCTCTGTAGAGCAGCGGTGAATAGACGCTGTGCGCATGCGCACAGCGTTATTCACAAGTGACAGAGGGAGAGGGGGCATGCCATCAGCTTAGAGAGCGCTGGGCATGTCCCCTCAGTGACAGTACAAAAAGGGCGTGAGTCGCGATCACGGCTCTGCCACTAGACCACGCCCCTTTCATATAAACCACACCCCTTTACAGGCACGCATGGGCGAGGTGCGACCCAAGGTCCCTCTTTGTTGTTTTAATAAGTTGTGAGGTATGCAGTAAGCTGCCTAGCAATCTCTGCCTCACCCCTAATTTAATAGTGAAAATCAAAGAAATTCTATGAATTTAGCAGATTTATAAAACAACTTTTGTATGTAATATATTTACAAACTGAAACACGTCAATCAATTAGCTTTGGTGATCTCACGCACAGATGTTAACCTGAAACTCTTGCATGGCCATATTTTTCATAAATATTTCCTCATATTAGTTGCTAACTCAGATCTTCAAATATACCTTTAGAAATGGTCATTATGTTACATTATCAATAGTTAAGATGTATAATTGTCACCATTCCTGAATTCCAGCCAGTGGATGGTTACATATTGAAATGCTACAAAGTGATTGCACGACACGAGAAAGCAGCATGTGATGTGCTACTGTACAAACACTTGCTTTAACACTGCTTCTTTGAGCAATCTTGTCAAATCCAAAATATGCTGCCTCTACTAAAGATATTTTAGCTTATAAAGATTTATTTTGCATAGTGTACCTTATAGAAGCCTTACTTGGTATAAGCTAAATAAACCTTATGTCATCAGATACAATAGAAAAAAAATTGTATAAAAACATATTAAAGCCATGTCTAAAACGTCCTTGTTTGTGTAAACTAATCTGTAAAAGTTTACAATAGTTTAATATATTAAAGCAATAATAATAATGATAATAAATCATTTAATGAAGTGGTTCTCAAACTGCGTGCCGTGTCACCCTGGGGTGCCTCAGGGTACTTGCAGGGGTGCCCTGGGTTGGTTGCCCAGAACCAATTCAAATTAACCTAAGGATATATATGGATATATATATGGATATATATATATATATATATATATATATATAAAAAAACATAATTTACTTAATTTCATTTTTTCCCCCTGAATTTCTCAATTTCTGGCCTAGGGGTGATGTAAAATTCTGATATTCTAGTGCGCTGTAACTCAAAAAAGTTTGGGAACCTCTCAATTAATGTATTGTGAGACCTGATAAATTAATGTGACCCAGTGCCCTAAATAAGAACTATCATTATAAGCATTTTATAATGTGAATAACTAAAATACAATAATACTGATAGTGGTAATTGTTGTCATCAGGGCCGTTGAACGTGTTGCTCCCTGACGAAGCTGCAATAGCGCAGTGAAACACGCGTGTTGGGCACAGTGTGTCCACGTGTGTATATGAATGTTTGTTATATATGATTGTTAAAAAAACTGTTCCCACTTATGAAAAAGACCAGGCTTTATTAGTGAAGGCACGAGTAGGCATACAATGATTAGTGCATGCCAATAGTGCCAGTGGATAGCGGAGAGAGTAGCATCATATACCCACTGACACAGGAGGAAGAGATATCTATATGAGTCTACTCAGACCGGATTGATCTAACAGAGTATGATTGGATTTTAGGCTATACATTAAAAAATCAATCATAAAATAAAATAAATAAATAAATGTATAAGTATGCCCTGATAGCTTCGGATATGCTATATGCAAATGGCAGGATAGACAGCTGTTAAGTGCCATATATGTTAAGTACTATACACGGTATAACACACTGGAACAGCACCAGCCATTTAAGTATTTGTGCAAACCATAATATCTGCACTATTTAATCAGTGTGATGTGAGCAGTCTCCTGTTCTAAGTGGAATGCCATACTTTGTAACAAACACGACTGATAATATATGAGAACAAGAGAATTGCAACATATCCCACAGCTATACTTAACTCAGCACATTGTAGCAAGTTTACTGGCAACATTTACAAGCCAGCTAGCAGCTGAAAAATTACACTAATTGTCAGTGAGACAGCATAGTTTAATCTATGTGTCACAACAAAGTCTAAAATTGAAGACTCTGTGTTGTGTTTTGTTTCCATCCATAATAATAAATCCTTTCTGATAGGTTAGATCTATTTCTTCACACACGTTTATATTTAATGTGTGTAGATTTGAATTACCTGGCATTATAAATTAAATCTCTCATCTACATAAGTGGGAGGGCATACGCTGCCATTCAATGAATGATTCTATCCATACTATTAACCACTGAACCTAGATCAATATCACTATATATACACACATATTTAAGAAGTTGGATCACTATATCCCTACGGGGCAGCCCAATTACACTGTAAAAAATAAGGGTTACTCCCTTTAACAGTGTGGGCTATGTAAGTAATGTTCTGTACTAATAGATAGCTGGCTTTCCAATATAATTGGGGTTGGCATACCTCTAAGGAAAGCAATATATAATGCGGATATTCCCAGCATAATTGAATACTAGTCAAGCACAGTTATAATTGTGGGCTGCGAAATTTGAAAACGGGAATTGCCATATTCCCACCAGCTCAGAGTAAAGAAACACCATTCCAATTTCAGGATCCTTACTATTGATATATATATGTGTGTAAAAATAGAAATCAATACATTCCTTAATAGTAGGTCAGTGACGTATGACCTAGGAATATGGATTCAGTGGGGATAGACTATTTGGGACAATAAAGATCATAGATTCTGGCACCAGTATGCCCATACGGTTATTAAATAAGAGCTAATACTTAAACACACGTGGACACATTTTTTAAAAATCTTTATTCACATTTTTTCATCTCTTTAATTCACATATATGTTAGTACTGTCAAGTTTTTAACTCTATGTTTCACTGTAGTCTGGATCAATGATTCATAATACAATTTAATGCATATCTAATAAAGGCTATATTTTAACTATACTTCTAGTTAGTGCGTCAACATTACAGATTCCTCTGTTTCTTTTTCTCCCCAAACCCCGTTGAACGCAGGGTCAGGTCTGGGTAGTTCTACGGGGCGTGACCTATAACAGGAGGCGTGTCCACATACCCTGAAAAAAAAAAACTCTATGAAAGATAGTTTGTGCATGCTTGTGCATGTAGCCTACAAATACTGGACAGCTTTATTTTTACAAAGTAATTTAGATCTGAATTTGGATACGCCCCTCTCACATCTAAATCTCTCTGCACATTTTTAATCTGCTGCACCTTCAGTGCAACCTGGTTTTGCGAAGGTGTAAAATTACTTTTTTCTTGACTCGCAACTCAGAATCAGGTCCACAAAGTCCAACGTTAAGAACTCACAGCTTATGGTACATAACTGCACCCAGTGCCTTTCACAAAATTCAATAAGTATATCTGCATTAGATAGCAGAGGCAACGCACTCAACACTGAAAAAATAAGATTTTACTTACCGATAAATCTATTTCTCGTAGTCCGTAGTGGATGCTGGGGACTCCGTCAGGACCATGGGGAATAGCGGCTCCGCAGGAGACAGGGCACAAAAGTAAAAGCTTTAGGATCAGGTGGTGTGCACTGGCTCCTCCCCCTATGACCCTCCTCCAAGCCTCAGTTAGGATACTGTGCCCGGACGAGCGTACACAATAAGGAAGGATTTTGAATCCCGGGTAAGACTCATACCAGCCACACCAATCACACTGTACAAACCTGTGATCTGAACCCAGTTAACAGCATGATAACAGCGGAGCCTCTGAAAAGATGGCTCACAACAATAATAACCCGATTTTTGTAACAATAACTATGTACAAGTATTGCAGACAATCCGCACTTGGGATGGGCGCCCAGCATCCACTACGGACTACGAGAAATAGATTTATCGGTAAGTAAAATCTTATTTTCTGACGTCCTAGTGGATGCTGGGGACTCCGTCAGGACCATGGGGATTATACCAAAGCTCCCAAACGGGCGGGAGAGTGCGGATGACTCTGCAGCACCGAATGAGAGAACTCCAGGTCCTCTTTAGCCAGGGTATCAAATTTGTAGAATTTTACAAACGTGTTCTCCCCCGACCACGTAGCTGCTCGGCAGAGTTGTAATGCCGAGACCCCTCGGGCAGCCGCCCAGGATGAGCCCACCTTCCTTGTGGAATGGGCCTTGACAGATTTAGGCTGTGGCAGGCCTGCCACAGAATGTGCAAGTTGAAATGTGCTACAAATCCAACGAGCAATCGTCTGCTTAGAAGCAAGAGCACCCAGATTGTTGGGTGCATACAGGATAACAGCGAGTCAGTTTTCCTGACTCCAGCCGTCCTGGAAACCTATATTTTCAGGGCCCTGACAACATCTAGCAACTTGGAGTCCTCCAAGTCCCTAGTAGCCGCAGGTACCACAATAAGCTGGTTCAGGTGAAACGCTGACACCACCTTAGGAAGAAACTGGGGACGAGTCCGCAGCTCTGCCCTGTCCGAATGGACAATCAGATATGGCTTTTGTGAGACAAAGCCGCCAATTCTGACACTCGCCTGGCCGAGGCCAGGGCCAACAGCATGGTCACTTTTCATGTGAGATATTTCATATCCACAGATTTGAGCGGTTTAAAATGTGATTTGAGGAATCCCAGAACTACGTTGAGATCCCACAGTGCCACTGGAGGCACAAAAAGGGGGTTGTATATGCAATACTCCCTTGACAAACTTCTGGACTTCAGGAACTGAAGCCAATTCTTTCTGGAAGAAATTGACAGGGCCGAAATTTGAACCTTAATGGACCCCAATTTGAGGCCCATAGACACTCCTGTTTGCAGGAAATGCAGGAATCGACCGAGTTGAAATTTCTTCGTGGGGCCTTCCTGGCCTCACACCACGCAACATATTTTCGCCACATGTGGTGATAATGTTTTGCGGTCACCTCCTTCCTGGCTTTGACCAGGGTAGGAATGACCTCTTCCGGAATGCCTTTTTCCCTTAGGATCTGGCGTTCCACCGCCATGCCGTCAAACGCAGCCGCGGTAAGTCTTGGAACAGACCTGGTACTTGCTGAAGCAAATCCCTTCTTAGCGGCAGAGGCCATGAGTCCTCTGTGAGCATTTCTTGAAGTTCCGGGTGCCACGTCCTTCTTGGCCAATCCGGAGCCACGAGTATAGTTCTTACTCTTCTACGTCTTATAATTCTCAGTACCTTGGTTATGAGAAGCAGAGGGAGGAACACATACACCGACTGGTACACCCACGGTGTTACCAGAACGTCCACAGATATTGCTTGAGGGTCTCTTGACCTGGCGCAATACCTGTCCAGTTTTTTGTTCAGGCGGGACGCCATCATGTCCACCTTTGGTCTTTCCCAACGGTTCACAATCATGTGGAATACTTCCCGATGAAGTCCCCACTCTCCCGGGTGGAGGTCGTGCCTGCTGAGGAAGTCTGCTTCCCAGTTGTCCACTCCCGGAATGAACACTGCTGACAGTGCTATGACATGATTTTTCGCCCAGCGAAGAATCCTTGCAGTTTCTGCCATTGCCCTCCTGCTTCTTGTGCCGCCCTGTCTGTTTACGTGGGCGACTGCCGTGATGTTGTCCCACTGGATCAATACCGGCTGACCTTGAAGCAGAGGTCTTGCTAAGCTTAGAACATTGTAAATTGCCCTTAGCTCCAGTATATTTATGTGGAGAGAAGTCTCCAGACTTGATCACACTCCCTGGAAATTTTTTCCCTGTGTGACTGCTCCCCAGCCTCTCAGGCTGGCATCCGTGGTCACCAGGACCCAGTCCTGAATGCCGAGTCTGCGGCCCTTTAGTAGATGAGCACTCTGCAGCCACCGCAGAAGAAACACCCTTGTCCTTGGAGACAGGGTTATCCGCTGATGCATCTGAAGATGCGATCCGGACCATTTTTCCAGCAGATCCCACTGAAAAGTTCTTGCGTGAAATCTACCGAATGGAATCGCTTCGTAAGAAGCCACCATTTTTCCCAGGACCCTTGTGCAATGATGCACTGACACTTTTCCTGGTTTTAGGAGGTTCCTGACTAGCTCGGATAACTCCCTGGCTTTCTTCTCCGGGAGAAACACCTTTTTCTGGACTGTGTCCAGAATCATCCCTAGGAACAGCAGACGTGTCGTCGGAAACAGCTGCGGTTTTGGAATATTTAGAATCCACCCGTGCTGTCGTAGAACTACTTGAGATAGTGCTACTCCGACCTCCAACTGTTCTCTGGACCTTGCCCCTATCAGGAGATCGTCCATTTTCTTTGAAGAAGAATCATCATTTCGGCCATTACCTTGGTAAGGACCCGGGGTGCCGTGGACAATCCAACCGGCAGCGTCTGAAACTGATAGTGACAGTTCTGTACCACGAACCTGAGGTACCCTTGGTGAGAAGGGCAAATTGGGACATGGAGGTAAGCATCCCTGATGTCCCGGGACACCATATAGTCCCCTTCTTCCTGGTTCGCTATCACTGCTCTGAGTGACTCCATCTTGATTTGAACCTTTGTATGCAAGTGTTCAACTATTTCAGATTTAGAATAGGTCTCACCGAGCAGTCTGGCTTCAGTACCACAATATAGTGTGGAATAATACCCCTTTCCTTGTTGTAGGAGGGGTACTTTGATTATCACCTGCTGGGAATACAGCTTGTGAATTGTTTCCACTACTGCCTCCCTGTCGGAGGGAGACGTTGGTAAAGCAGACTTCAGGAACCTGCGAGGGGGAGACGTCTCGAATTTCCAATCTGTACCCCTGGGATACTACTTGTAGGATCCAGGGGTCCACTTGCGAGTGAGCCCACTGCGTGCTGAAACTCTTGAGACGACCCCCCCACCGCACCTGAGTCCGCTTGTACGGCCCCAGCATCATGCTGAGGACTTGGCAGAAGCGGTGGAGGGCTTCTGTTTCTGGGAATGGGCTGCCTGCTGCAGTCTTCTTCCCTTTCCTCTATCCCATGGCAGATATGACTGGCCTTTTGCCCGCTTGCCCTTATGGGGACGAAAGGACTGAGGCTGAAAAGACGTTGTCTTTTTCTCCTTTATACGGCAATACTTCCATGTGCCGTTTGGAATCTGCATCACCTGACCACTGTCGTGTCCATAAACAACTTCTGGCAGATATGGACATCGCACTTACTCTTGATGCCAGAGTGCAAATATCCCTCTGTGCATCTCGCATATATAGAAATGCATCCTTTAAATGCTCTATAGTCCATAAAATACTGTCCCTGTCAAGGGTATCAATATTTTCAGTCAGGGAATCCGACCAAGCCACCCCAGCGCTGCACATCCAGGCTGAGGCGATCGCTGGTCGCAGTATAACACCAGTATGTGTGTATATACTTTTTAGGATATTTTCCAGCCTCCTATCAGCTGGCTCCTTGAGGGCGGCCCTATCTGGAGACGGTACCGCCACTTGTTTTGATAAGCGTGTGAGCGCCTTATCCACCCTAAGGGGTGTTTCCCAACGCGCCCTAACTTCTGGCAGGAAAGGGTATACCGCCAATAATTTTCTATCGGGGGAAACCCACGCATCATCACACACTTCATTTAATTTATCTGATTCAGGAAAAACTACAGGTAGTTTTTGCACACTCCACATAATACCCTTTTTTGTGGTACCTGTAGTATCAGAAATATGTAACACCTCCTTCATTGCCCTTAACAAGTAACGTGTGGCCCTAAAGGAAAATACGTTTGTTTCTTCACCGTCGACACTGGAGTCAGTGTCCGTGTCTGTGTCGACCGACTGAGGTAAAAGGACGTTTTAACGCCCCTGACGGTGTTTGAGACGCCTGGACAGGTACTAATTGGTTTGCCGGCCGTCTCATGTCGTCAACCGACCTTGCAGCGTGTTGACATTATCACGTAATTCCTTAAATAAGCCATCCATTCCGGTGTCGACTCCCTAGAGAGTGACATCACCATTACAGGCAATTGCTCCGCCTCCTCACCAACATCGTCCTCATACATGTCGACACACACGTACCGACACACAGCACACACACAGGGAATGCTCTGATAGAGGACAGGACCCCACTAGCCCTTTGGGGAGACAGAGGGAGAGTTTGCCAGCACACACCAAAAACGCTATAATTATACAGGGACAACCTTTATATAAGTGTTTTTCCCTTATAGCATTTTAATATATATATAGTCATATCGCCAAATAAGTGCCCCCCCTCTCTGTTTTAACCCTGTTTCTGTAGTGCAGTGCAGGGGAGAGCCTGGGAGCCTTCCTACCAGCATTTCTGTGAGGGAAAATGGCGCTGTGTGCTGAGGAGAATAGGCCCCGCCCCCTTTTCGGCGGGCTTCTTCTCCCGTTTTTCTGAGACCTGGCAGGGGTTAAATACATCCATATAGCCCCCAGGGGCTATATGTGATGTATTTTTAGCCAGAATAAGGTACTATCATTGCTGCCCAGGGCGCCCCCCCAGTGCCCTGCACCCTCAGTGACCGCTGCTATGAAGTGTGCTGACAACAATGGCGCACAGCTGCAGTGCTGTGCGCTACCTTATGAAGACTGAAAAGTCTTCTGCCGCCGGTTTCTGGACCTCTTCACTTTTCGGCATCTGCAAGGGGGTCGGCGGTGCGGCTCCGGGACGAACCCCAGGGTGAGACCTGTGTTCCGACTCCGTCTGGAGCTAATGGTGTCCAGTAGCCTAAGAAGCCAATCCATCCGGCACGCAGGCGAGTTCACTTCTCTCCCCTAAGTCCCTCGATGCAGTGAGCCTGTTGCCAGCAGGACTCACTGAAAATAAAAAACCTAACAAAACTTTTACTCTAAGCAGCTCTTTAGGAGAGCCACCTAGATTGCACCCTTCTCGGCCGGGCACAAAAATCTAACTGAGGCTTGGAGGAGGGTCATAGGGGGAGGAGCCAGTACACACCACCTGATCCTAAAGCTTTTACTTTTGTGCCCTGTCTCCTGCGGAGCCGCTATTCCCCATGGTCCTGACGGAGTCCCCAGCATCCACTAGGACGTCAGAGAAACTACTGTATGCTAGACAGAAACCGTGTGTATTGTACTATTAACTGTACTGTGTTACCATGGTCTTGTTATTTGCTCTATGTACAGTCAGTGATGTGGACCACATGTCTATCTGTCTATCTATCCGGGGACATGTGGTGAGGTAAATGACTGAGGAGGCACTGGCTAGCACAAGAGACAGATTTACACACAATACATGACCCCAAGGGTTCATGTGGGCATTATACACAGGTGCAGCAGCATATACTGCTTGGAAGTTTGGTGAGTTTTGATCCGAGATGTGTGGAAAAGATAGGCAAGTAGGCACGGTCTCACCTGCCACAGACTTTTTACTCTAGAGTTTTGACTATAAAAATGATTAGAATAATACAAAGAAGCTATTTGTAACAAATTCTTTGAATTTTTTTATATACTTTACATAGTCAAAATTCTGGCTTATACAGTACGTTAGTATGACAGGAAAGGCTCTTCCTCACCTCAAAAGATATTTCTAATATATTCTTTGTATTTTTCATATACTTTATATACTCAAAACTCTGGCTTATACAGTACGTTAGTATGACAGGTGTCAGGTCCGGGTGTTTTTGTGAATCCGTTAACCCGGGACCAACCACAGGTGTAGGTGCTGGGCTATGAAGAAAGCAGGGAGGACGAAGAAAGTTCCGATTCATATATTTATTCAAAATAACAATTCAGTAAAGAGTTAACTGACAAGTTGTTAATCATCATATTATACTGAAGTATTGCAGGAATAATATGCAAGAGAAAACTCAAAAATACATAAAAGAAATGTTCATGGAAACATATGCAAAACAAGCTGATGAATAAATGTTGGATTGTCCAAATATAAACGAGCTTTGATGCTGAACTGCAGAATATGATTAACTGGATAATGCAGACATGAAGAGATAACTGTAAGGATTTGCAATGGAGTTTTGAGAGTTAACTGAGAGACTGAAGAATTATCCTTGTTATGACAACATAGCAAATATAAACAAGCTTTGATGCTGAACTGCAGATTGTGTTTAACTGGTTAATGCAGACATGGAGAATTAACTGTAAGAATTGGCAATGGAGCTTTGAGAGTTAACTGAGAGACTGATGAATTATCCTTGTAATGACAACATAGCAAATAAAAGTACTGAATTGGGTTACTTGCGGGTTCCGGAGATCACTGTGAAACTGTAGTAGAAGACAAGGTGATGAATGGGTTAAATGCAGAGTTGAACAAACGAACAGCTGAGAGAAACAGAATCCTCCAGACTTTGAATGATAGGCAGACTGACAAGGTAACCTCATGCAGGACACTGGGAATCCAACTATTTCCAATAGGAGTGCAATTAACTGACAGCACAGCAGAGAGCCGGTGGATCTTTCAGCAGTGAAGGCTGCAGACGGACCTCTGGGAACGGAGGCAATATCTGGACCACGGGAATCACACAGGAATGCACGGAGAGAGCTCAGAGCTAGAGCACAGCTTTGATACAACAAAGCACTGGCCCAGAGTAACATAATCCCAGCCTACTTAAAGGCAGCACAAGCACGGGATTGGCTTACACCTGCCCACAGGTGTTTTCACAAGTGCTCTGTATTAGCTATTTGGTCTCCAACATGGCCACCTCCTATACAGCAGACACACCGCAGTGCCTTAGGCCATTTGGTCCCCGCACTCACAGTTCCCAGACTCTGCATTACCTGTGCCATTGATCACGCCGTGTCCCCACACGGGCGCACAGCACCGCGAGCAACCGCACTGGCAACGGATGAACCCCAGAACCCGCAGAGGTAAGAGACCGGTTCGTGACAACAGGAAAGGCTCTGCCTCAACCCACCGCATGTCACTGGATTCAAGTTCGGAACATCATTAAACTTGTTGAGAACATTAGTGTACCCTTGCGGACTCCTACACCTGCCATGCTTTGGGCACGTGTTCTGAACTTGAACCCATATATACATCTATAAATCTATAGCCTCAAGTTCAGGACATGGGGCTAGTGGTTTCACTATTCATGTGGACATCTAATGAGAATAGTAACCTGTGGAGAGAGGAGCAAGCCTGCAAGGGCAGTGGCAAATTTCCCATTAGGCACGTGCCTAGGGGCGGCACGTGTTTGGGGCGGCACTTAAATGCTTGTGTTGGTAATGTCAGCCCAAAATGTACCAGTAACTAGTACTGCTAAATATTTCCACTGTACTGTACCATATGCCAAAATGAATGGCGTATAAATGGGTAAGACATGCACATATTGCCCCTGCATAAAATAAAAATATGTATAAAAATAAAAAGTCATAGTGGCGTTTTTTATTATCCCGTTTACTTGGCTATCATCAAATGAGGGCTTCTAACTATAAAAAGGGGCGGTTGCTCCCTGGGCACTTCCTTACAGGAAATAATAATATAAATACCATCCAGAAATAATAAAGAATAGGGGGTAATCATTAATTTACAATATTGCAATGTGGATGGAAGATGTTTCTATTCACCGTAGCAATAATTAATACAAGTATTTATAAAAACAGAAAATTGGCAATAGAAACTGAAGTTAGGGAAAGAAAGGGGTGGCAACAATTCCTAAGACCGGTATACACAAGACAAAAACACACATATACACACAATTATACAACAAGTATCTATTGCACCAAAATGCGCTGAATGCGTCTTATAGGCCCTACACACTGGCCGATCCGCCGCCGAGCTGCCCGATGGCGGATACGGCCGACGGGCGACCCGGCGGCAGTGATGGGGGGAGTGAAGTTTCTTCACTCCCCCCATCACCCGGCTGCATTGAAGTGCAGGCAAATATGGACGAGATCGTCCATATTGGCCTGCATGTACAGCCGACGGGGGACCAGCGATGAACGAGCGCGGGGCCGCACATCGTTCATCGCTGGAGCCTCCACACTGCACGATCTGAACGTTATCTCGTTCATTAATGAACGAGATCGTTCATATCGTGCAGTCATGTCGGCCAGTGTGTAGGGCCCTTTACTCTTGTGTGCTTACTTCTTCAAATAATATCTGTTTATCTGGATTGTGAACCCAACGATTTCCTCCTGGGTTTTCTGTATGCAGAGGTCCAGTGTATCAATATACTCGTCCTAAAACGACAAAGTCCCATACTGTGCCCTGTAATAGTTGCCAGGCGGATTAGCTGTCCGCGTGCATTTACCCCTGCGAGTGGTGCTTAAGTAAGGTGGAAACAATATCCTTACCTCCTCCGGGGTTTGCTCAAAAGGGCTGGTGAAATCACCTGTGTACGGTGGTGAATGTCCGTTCCTTGTAAATGGATGCAGTGTTTGCCTCGCTGTGCTGTCAGGGGATCAGTTCAGTAATCAACGCATTTCGCCTAATTCAGGCTTTGTTGGGATACCAGATAGCTTGATCTTCTAACCTTTCCCCGGGTATGTAGTGGTCATTTGTTTCACGTTGATGGGACACTTCTGTATCTTTGCGTTCCAGCTGTCTCCCTGCTTTATTGAGATACGGCTGGGGATCCAGAGTCCTGTAGTGTCTGTGTGTGTCTCTCTCCAAATTGGCTTATAACTAATCAACAAAAATAAAAAAAATAGGCAGGTGGCGGTTACTGCATATACACTGCAAGGGTACACTATTTAATGTTCTGAATAAGTTATAATAAGAATTTACTTACCGATAATTCTATTTCTCGGAGTCCGTAGTGGATGCTGGGGTTCCTGAAAGGACCATGGGGAATAGCGGCTCCGCAGGAGACAGGGCACAAAAAGTAAAGCTTTAGGATCAGGTGGTGTGCACTGGCTCCTCCCCCTATGACCCTCCTCCAAGCCTCAGTTAGGATACTGTGCCCGGACAAGCGTACACAATAAGGAAGGATTTTGAATCCCGGGTAAGACTCCTACCAGCCACACCAATCACACTGTACAACCTGTGATCTGAACCCAGTTAACAGTATGATAACAGCGGAGCCTCTGAAAAGATGGCTCACAACAATAATAACCCGATTTTTGTAACTATGTACAAGTATTGCAGATAATCCGCACTTGGGATGGGCGCCCAGCATCCACTACGGACTCCGAGAAATAGAATTATCGGTAAGTAAATTCTTATTTTCTCTATCGTCCTAGTGGATGCTGGGGTTCCTGAAAGGACCATGGGGATTATACCAAAGCTCCCAAACGGGCGGGAGAGTGCGGATGACTCTGCAGCACCGAATGAGAGAACTCCAGGTCCTCCTTAGCCAGGGTATCAAATTTGTAGGATTTTACAAACGTGTTTGCCCCTGACTAAATAGCCGCTCGGCAAAGTTGTAAAGCCGAGACCCCTCGGGCAGCCGCCCAAGATGAGCCCACCTTCCTTGTGGAATGGGCATTTACATATTTTGGCTGTGGCAGGCCTGCCACAGAATGTGCAAGCTGAATTGTATTACCCATTCAACTAGCAATAGTCTGCTTAGAAGCAAGAGCACCCAGATTGTTGGGTGCATACAGGATAACAGCAAGTCAGTTTTCCTGACTCCAGCCGTCCTGGAACCTATATTTTCAGGGCCCTGACAACATCTAGCAACTTGGAGTCCTCCAAGTCCCTAGTAGGTGCAAGGCACCACAATAAGCTGGTTCAGGTGAAACACTGACACCACCTTAGGGAGAGAACTGGGGACGAGTCCGCAGCTCTGCCCTGTCCAAATGGACAAACAGATATGGGCTTTTTTGAGAAAAAAACCACCAATTTGACACTCGCCTGGTCCAGGCCAGGGCCAAGAGCATGGTCACTTTTCATGTGAGATGCTTCAAAACCACAGATTTGACTGGTTTTAAACCAATGTGATTTGAGGAATCCCAGAACTACGTTGAGATCCCACAGTGCCACTGGAGGCACAAAAGGGGTTGTATATGCAATACTCCCTTGACAAACTTCTGGACTTCAGGAACTGAAGCCAATTCTTTCTGGAAGAAAATCGACAGGGCCGAAATTTGAACCTTAATGGACCCCAATTTGAGGCCCATAGACACTCCTGTTTGCAGGAAATGTAGGAATCGACCGAGTTGAAATTTCTTCGTGGGGCCTTTCTGGTCTCGCACCACGCAACATATTTTTTCCACATGTGGTGATAATGTTGTGCGGTCACCTCCTTTCTGGCTTTGACCAGGGTAGGAATGACCTCTTCCGGAATGCCTTTTTCCCTTAGGATCCGGCGTTCCACCGCCATGCCGTCAAACGCAGCTGCGGTAAGTCTTGGAACAGACATGGTACTTGCTGAAACAAGTCCCTTCTTAGCGGCAGAGGCCATAAGTCCTCTGTGAGCATCTCTTGAAGTTCCGGGTACCAAGTCCTTCTTGGCCAATCCGGAGCCATGAGTATAGTTCTTACTCCTCTACGTCTTATAATTCTCAGTACCTTAGGTATGATAAGCAGAGGATGGAACACATACAACGACTGGTACACCCACGGTGTTACCAGAACGTCCACAGCTATTGCCTGAGGGTCTCTTAACCTGGCGCAATACCTGTCCCGTTTTTTGTTCAGACGGGACGCCATCATGTCCACCTTTGGTATTTCCCAACGGTTTACAATCATGTGGAAAACTTCCCGATGAAGTTTCCACTCTGCCGGGTGGAGGTCGTGCCTGCTGAGGAAGTCTGCTTCCCAGTTTCCATTCCCGGAATGAAACACTGCTGACAGTGCTATCACATGATTTTCCGCCCAGCGAAAAGTCCTTGCAGTTTTTGCCATTGCCCTCCTGCTTCTTGTGCCGCCCTGTCTATTTACGTGGGCGACTGCCGTGATGTTTTTCCCACTGGATCAATACCGGCTGACCTTGAAGCAGAGGTCTTGCTAAGCTTAGAGCATTATAAATTTAGCCTTAGCTCCAGTATATTTATGTGGAGAAAAGTCTCCAGACTTGATCACACTCCCTGGAAATTTTTTTCTTTGTGTGACTGCTCCCCAGCCTCTCGGGCTGGCCTCTGTGGTCACCAGCATCCAATCCTGAATGCCGAATCTGCGGCCCTCTAGAAGATGAGCACTCTGTAACCACCACAGGAGAGACACCCTTGTCCTTGGATATAGGGTTATCCGCTGATGCATCTGAAGATGCGATCCGGACCATTTGTCCAGCAGATCCCACTGAAAAGTTCTTGCGTGAAATCTGCCGAATGGAATTGCTTCGTAGGAAGTCACCATTTTTACCATGGCCCTTGTGCAATGATGCACTGATTTTAGGAGGTTCCTGACTAGCTCGGATAACTCCCTGGCTTTCTCTTCCGAGAGAAACACCTTTTTCTGGACTGTGTCCAGAATCATCCCTAAGCACAGGAGACTTGTCGTCGGGATCAGCTGCGATTTTGGAATATTTAGAATCCACCCGTGCTGTTGTAGCAGTATCCGAGATAGTGCTACTCCGACCTCCAACTGTTCCCTGGACTTTGCCCTTATCAGGAGATCGTCCAAGTAAGGGATAATTAAGACGCCTTTTCTTCGAAGAAGAATCATCATTTCGGCCATTACCTTGGTAAAGACCCGGGGTGCCGTGGACAATCCAAACGGCAGCGTCTGAAACTGATAGTGACAGTTCTGTACCACGAACCTGAGGTACCCTTAGTAATAAGGGCAATTTTGGGACATGGAGGTAAGCATCCCTGATGTCTCGGGACACCATATAGTCCCCTTCTTCCTGGTTCGTTATCACTGCTCTGAGTGACTCCATCTTGATTTGAACCTTTGTAAGTGTTCAAATTTTTTTAGATTTAGAATAGGTCTCACCTAGCCTTCTGGCTTCAGTACCACAATATAGTGTGGAATAATACCCCTTTTCTTGTTGTAGGAGGGGTAATTTAATTATCACCTGCTGGGAATACAGCTTGTGAATTGTTTCCCATACTGCCTCCTTGTCGGAGGGAGACCTTGGTAAAGCAGACTTCAGGAGCCTGCGAAGGGGAAACGTCTCGACATTCCAATCTGTACCCCTGGGATACTACTTGTAGGATCCAGGGGTCCTGTACGGTCTCAGCGTCATGCTGAGAGCTTGTCAGAAGCGGTGGAACGCTTCTGTTCCTGGGAATGGGCTGCCTGCTGCAGTCTTCTTCCCTTTCCTCTATCCCTGGGCAGATATGACTCTTATAGGGACGAAAGGACTGAGGCTGAAAAGACGGTGTCTTTTTCTGCAGAGATGTGACTTAGGGTAAAAACGGTGGATTTTCCAGCAGTTGCCTTGGCCACCAGGTCCGATGGACCGACCCCAAATAACTCCTCTTCCTTTATACGGCAATACACCTTTGTGCCGTTTGGAATCTGCATCACCTGACCACTGTCGTGTCCATAAACATCTTCTGGCAGATATGGACATCGCACTTACTCTTGATGCCAGAGTGCAAATATCCTCTGTGCATCTCGCATATATAGAAATGCATCCTTTAAATGCTCTATAGTCAATAAAATACTGTCCCTGTCAAGGGTATCAATATTTTTAGTCAGGGAATCCGAACAAGCCACCCCAGCTCTGCACATCCAGGCTGAGGCGATCGTTGGTCGCAGTATAACACCAGTATGTGTGTATATACTTTTTATGATATTTTCCAGCCTCCTGTCAGCTGGCTCCTTGAGGACGGCCCTATCTATAGACGGTACCGCCACTTGTTTTGATAAGCGTGTGAGCGCCTTATCCACCCTAAGGGGTGTTTCCCAACGCGCCCTAACATCTGGCGGGAAAGGGTATACCGCCAATAATTTTCTATCGGGGGGAACCCACGCATCATCACACACTTCATTTAATTTATCTGATTCAGGAAAAACTACGGTAGTTTTTTCACATCCCACATAATACCCTCTTTTGTGGTACTTGTAGTATCAGAAATATGTAACACCTCCTTCATTGCCCTTAACGTGTGGCCCTAATAAGGAATACGTTTGTTTATTCACCGTCGACACTGGATTCAGTGTCCGTGTCTGTGTCGACCGACTAAAGTAAACGGGCGTTTTAAAACTCCTGACGTGTTTTTGAGACGTCTGGACCGGTACTAATTGTTTGTCGGTCGTCTCATGTCGTCAACCGACCTTGCAGCGTGTTGACATTATCACGTAATTCCCTAAATAAGCCATCCATTCCGGTGTCGACTCCCTAGAGAGTGACATCACCATTACAGGCAATTGCTCCGCCTCCTCACCAACATCGTCCTCATACATGTCGACACACACGTACCGACACACAGCACACACACAGGGAATGCTCTGATAGAGGACAGGACCCACTAGCCCTTTGGAGAGACAGAGGGAGAGTTTGCCAGCACACACCAAAAACGCTATAATTATATAGGGACAACCTTATATAAGTGTTTTCCCTTATAGCATCTTTTTTATATATTTCTTACGCCAAATTAGTGCCCCCCCCCTCTCTGTTTTAACCCTGTTTCTGTAGTGCAGTGCAGGGGAGAGCCTGGGAGCCTTCCCTCCAGCCTTTCTGTGAGGGAAAATGGCGCTGTGTGCTGAGGAGATAGGCCCCGCCCCTTTTTCGGCGGCCTCGTCTCCCGCTCTTTAACGGATTATGGCAGGGGTTAAATATCTCCATATAGCCCCCGGAGGCTATATGTGAGGTATTTTTTGCCAAAAATAGGTTTACATTTGCCTCCCAGGGCGCCCCCCTCCCAGCGCCCTGCACCCTCAGTGACTGCCGTGTGAAGTGTGCTGAGAGGAAATGGCGCACAGCTGCAGTGCTGTGCGCTACCTTAAGAAGACTGAGGAGTCTTCTGCCGCCGATTCTGGACCTTCTTCTCGTTTCAGCATCTGCAAGGGGGCCGGCGGCGAGGCTCCGGTGACCATCCAGGCTGTACCTGTGATCGTCCCTCTGGAGCTAATGTCCAGTAGCCAAAGAAGCCAATCCATCCTGCACGCAGGTGAGTTCACTTCTTCTCCCCTAAGTCCCTCGTTGCAGTGATCCTGTTGCCAGCAGGACTCACTGTAAAATAAAAAACCTAAGCTAAACTTTTCTAAGCAACTCTTTAGGAGAGCCACCTAGATTGCACCCTTCTCGGCCGGGCACAAAAATCTAACTGAGGCTTGGAGGAGGGTCATAGGGGGAGGAGCCAGTGCACACCACCTGATCCTAAAGCTTTACTTTTTGTGCCCTGTCTCCTGCGGAGCCGCTATTCCCCATGGTCCTTTCAGGAACCCCAGCATCCACTAGGACGATAGAGAAATGATGTTCCGAAGCAGTCTAGTTATGCTAATCCAGGGGGTCCCATGTTCTGAACTTGTATTATATCACCAGTATACTAGACACGGTTTACGCCATGTCACCTTGGTCCCCCCCCCCCCCCTTCTCCACCGTCCCCCATTTTATCAGGATCTTTTGCATGCTCCACCCCCTACATGTATGGCTTCTTCAATTCAAAGTTGTCATTACCTACAGTACATGAGGACTGTTGAATATGCGGCGGAGAACTTCAGCTTTCAACTTATGGGTTGCACCCCATCTTTTTTTTCTCAGGAAACCTAGATAACCTTTGCTATTATGTACATAAGGAGAGAGGTAGATCGAGATAGAGACTATTCGCAATTGTTTAAGGGTAAACATTGATGTAGTCAAAGTGCTTTTTAGCGATGTTTTGGAATACAACTGAAAGCAAGGACATTATTACCAGAGACTTAAATACATTTTTTTTATACCATATACGTACTAATATTGTTTAGAAAAAAATGTATCTAAAGTAGAACATTATTGTAAGCGGACATATTTTTCTTTGAAAGTTTAAAATATTTAATAAGCAAAATAAACTTACTAACTTTTTGAAAGAGTCCTTTCATTTTTTTGTTGTATTTTTGTACTGGTTTATTCATTGAAGTTGATATCTGTATTCCGTGGCTTATAAATTATATGGCGCACTACAAATGCCAGAGTGGCAACGTTTGCTGCAAGGAGCCGATCAGGACCGTTCCGGTTTTTACCCAATCCCGTTTATACGTACAATAAAAACAAAACCTACACTATAGAAATACAGCAGCACATCCCATGTAATGAAATTCTCTTGGGCAGCAGCAGTATCTTGAATGGAATGCGAAGAGACACGTCACTTTTGGTTTGATGATGTAGAGACGAGCGTCATATATACACCCGAGTGAGGCGCCCGCAGGGTGGAGTCGCGGACTGACACGGCGGGAATCTATAAAAGCGCCTTGTGACGGCTGCTGGGGCTTTTTGTTCCCGGTATCAGTGTGAGGTGACATGGCATCTGCAATGGCCAATGGCGGGGGAGCCAGCTCGAGGATGCCGTGCAGGTGCGTGGATGGTGGGGAGGGGTCTTGTGGCTTAAGTGTATTGGAAAGGTCATTGCACAGTGCTTGAGCTAGTTTTGCATTAATTAAAATGCTTGGCACTTTGCGTAGCAATGTCATGTAATAGGTTTTCCAAATTGCTTTACAAACCGATATAGTAGTAATCCTGCATGAGCGATGGTGTCTAAACTTGTTGCACACTTGACATTTTAATGCGCTTTCATGTTTTAATGATCTGTGAGACTGATGCATCCACTTATCCATTGTGCTCGCTATTTGTTTTAGTGGCCCTTCATAATTGTATTTTTCTTTCTCCCCCTTATCCCAGTGAATTAGTATTTCCTATTACCTGAGTGAAGGGTTATTGTGTTTATAATGTGTTATATCCTGAGCACTAGTAGGTGGTATGATGTCATTAGTGGCTTATAATTATGGTATCCGGTCATGTGACCAGCGCTCGGGATCTTGGTCGGTCACCATGTCAACGCTGGGATCACGAGCGATCAAAAGGCGGGGCTAACGGACTATTCCCACTCATGGCTGGGTGTCCATGACACCCATAGAGTGGGAATAGAACCTGTGGCTTTGTTGCACTCCCCCCCCCCCCCCCCCCCCCCCCAGCACAGATGGTTAAAGCAAATTAACGGAGATGCTAACTGTCACCTGTGGCTAAGCATGGATATACTTAAAACCTGGGCCGTGAGGGAATACATATGATATCCTAGCTGTCACTATACAGACAACGGCATGCTGTCTGCTGGAATCCTGGCAGCTAGTGCTGTCGCGGTCTCACTGCTTGCCATGCATCGAGTCCGGTGGCTAGCATTGCTTGTTAAAGGTTCTGTTCCCACTCGGTTGGTGGCATCGGTATGTCACTGGCTGTCAGCATTTTGACGTCGGTCTTGTGAACACCGGGATCCCGACAGCCAGTATATTGACTGAATCACCCAGTGAGGGCCAATGGTCCAGTAGCTGTGTCAGCCCCCAGGGTAAGCCAGCTTTCCCCATCATTACTGTCCCTAGCATGCGGCGGCTGACTGGCTGATCACACTGGTCCACCTTTTCATTGGTGATGCTAAGGAGCGCAAATGGGCCAGTACTGTAACTGAAACAGCCTTCAAGTGTATGCACATGAAATATGAATGCACTTTTATATCAATATAGAGAATAGTACACTGGGCACATGTGGGGAGGAGTTACTGGGATCCATCTGTCCCTGCAGTTTTAGGAAGATTTAAGGAATTTCCTTATAATGCCGTTCTCAGATGGCATTATGAGGTAAATGTATGAAGCGGTGATAAGAGTGGAGAAGTTGCCCATGGCAACCAATCGGCATTGAAGTAACATTTATAATTTGCATACTATAAAATTATACAGATCAGCTGATTCGTTCCCATGGGCAACTTCTCCACTGGCTCACTTCTCCACTCTTATCACCGCTTCATACATTTAACCCCTACATATAAGCCTTTACTTCATGTATATTGCTATTCAAGTAGCAGAAAAACATTAAGTGCTGTAAAGCACAGCATGTGCTATACAATACGATGTTGTAGGAATCGGGCAATAACTGAGATGATGGCCTTCATTAACCCTTTCCTAGTTAGCTGTGATACTTAAATCATGTGAAAATTTAAGCTAGAAAAAGCATAGTGTGTCTGGAATTGGATTGCAAAGTTAACTTGCAGTGAGTTTGCTGTGAGAACATTTTGCAGGACCGATCTTTCACCTCATTGGATTGACCACACGGTCTAAGTATACGTGTGTACACACTTGCCGATAAAGTAAACAAAGTCGCACATTTTTCCCTTCCCAAGTGACGTCATTTACCATATCGACTAGTGTGTACGCTGATGAGCCATGCACGGCTCTGAATGGCGTTAACGACCCTCGCTGTCGGCTGTGCATGCAGCTCAATTAGGACTGTTCAAGATCTGCATACACAGCCGCTGCGTGACGTCACTGAGTGATATCGTTTATCGCTCAGTATGTATTCACTGCCGACGACTGCCCTATCAGGGAAGGAAACACACTAGGTGACATTGCTCATGGAGCATATCGTCTAGTGTGTACCCACCATTAAAATGGAAATATTTGGCTTTTCCATCTCCATGTCAGCAGTTTAAAGGTAGAAGGAAAACTCTGCCTATTGCCTTCCTGGCTAATAAGTACTTAAGGGGGGTACTCACGGAGCGATATTCTAAGCAATCTGACTAGATTGCTTAGAATATCGGCAGGATCGCTCCGTGTGTAGCCCCCTCGGCGATAGCGATGCGTGGCCCCGCACATCGCTATCGCCGCTGCTAGATTGGCCTGCATGCAGGCCAATCTAGCGGGTCGCTCACTTCACCCGCTGGGTGAAGTGAGCGGCCCCCCCGTCTCCCCCCGCACGCTCAGCACAGATCGCGCTGTGCTGAGCGGCAGGAGAGATGTGTGCTGAGCGGTTCGCTCAGCACGCATCTCTCCTTGATCGGCCCGTGAGTACTGGGCTTTACACCTCTAAACAACTATTTGACGCTTTGGGGGTGGTATTCAATTGTTATATCGCTCCCGATCTAACAATCTAAAGTGACGGGAGATCGCAGGGCAGTATTTAATTGTTCTTTATTGCCCCATAATTGTCTGGTTTAAAGTCCTATTTGCTGAAATGGGTCACTCTTAGCTCATTACAGCTTACCATCCCATGGAGTGTGAGCTGAAATGCCGGTGCTGGCAGCCGAACGTGCCCAGAGCAACAATGGAATAGCTGTGTAGGACAGTGTCTACTGGCTGCCAGTGATGACCGTTGACAACCCTTTAAGTTCAAGAATGAATGAGAAAATCAGAGCTCTGTAATGACTCTTGTCAAGGTCTGTCCTCTCTAACTCCAAGTCTGTAGGTGATTGAATATCCCAATATGCAGTCATCAACACTTATACTGCTTTCACATTGCAAGCGTGGGTCGCAAGCTGGAATTGTACATTGGTCCTTTCTGGGTGTGTCCCCCATGAAGACTCCTTTTAGACTCGCAACACGACCCAGCAATATACTGGGTTGGGTTGCCATCGGGGGTGGGAACTGAGGCAGTGCTTGGAGATGAGGTCATGTCCACGCCACCTCCTCCATACTGTGAAAGGGTCCCGGATTGCATCCACCCAGGTTATCCATTCACATTGCACCTTACCTGGTAATAACCCGGGAATATCCCTGCTTTATTCCTGGGTTGAAATACCTGGTCAGGCGACCCGGAAATTCAGGGTTTACCCCTTTCACACCGCACATCTACCCGGCTATATACCGGGTTATTTGTGTGGTGTGAAAGGGGTGTCAATCAAAGATCAGTTGTGTTAAGAGATTAAAAGAAATGGCTACAAGGTAAAATTTCACCAATATTGAAGTACATTCCAGAGCTCCAACAGGCTTGGCAGAAGTAGAGGTGCTGCAAGACTACAGTTTACAAGCAAACACTGTTTTAGTTCTTTAATACTTTATATTTTGAAACTCTTTTCCCTCTCTGTTCTCGCCACATTATTAAAGATTTTTCGAGTCTGGGTGTATGGTAAGTATGGCATTAGCCAGACTTGTTTGTACTGCAAGTGCTTTTGTGGCTAATAGAACCAACTCCCAAATTTCACTCAACAATTTGTAACAGTAAAGACTTTAAACCTATTTAAAATGTTCTACCACCGTTATAGTAGACCCCTGGAGTAAATGCGACCTGTACAGTATTCAGCTGGAACTCTTTTTCGCAGAGGGAAGACGGGCAGGCTTCTCAATGTCACTTCAGAATATTAAGAGACATCAAGAACTCTGATCTGCTATCAAAAAATATAAACTAAAGATGCATGCGATATCTTCAGAATGGTTAATAAGAACAGACTTCACTGCTGCTAGATGGAGAGCACACATCTTGAGGATAGTAAATTATCAATGAAACCAAACTTCAAATAAATATGCTGGCAATGAGCAGTATGGAAATAGTTTAATTAACAATTAATAGGAAAGCAAGACATTAAGTAAAGGGTCAAAAGTAAGAACAGGATTGTAAAAATGTTCTCGTAAAGAGACAGAAATCCATGTTGACTACAAGGAGTATGTAGGGCTGTTTTAAGTTCATGGAATTAATGCTGGAGATAATCTTCTCTAATGGGAAATCTTTCAGCTACTGACAGATTCTGCCTTCCCCGAGTGGACATTATGGTATCAAAATGTCAAAGTACAGATTCTCTCACCACAAGATCCTGTAGACATGAGTTGTCAACCCTATGGAATTTCCAGCTACAGTAGCTTATGCTGAGAAAAATTGACTTTGAAAAAAGTTTCATCAATCCTTGCATTTTTGTTAAGGCGTACTTTTTTTTTATTCCCAGTAGCCTGGATCAGGCTTGTAGTCCGAAGCTTTTCCTAGTGCATGTGCATTTAGGAGACACTGCTGGTGCTGTGCTGCCTCCATGGGCAAGGGCGGGGCTTCCTCAGTGCAGCCTGCAGAGACAGACCAGCACAATAAGGAATATCCCTACTTGTGGCCAGTGAAATTGCTCTGTGCTAATCATCGAGCGGCATGTAGCTGAAGAGTATAATGTTCCTGGATCCCAATTGTAAATCTGGGGGTGTCTGTCTATGGACCTGGGTACTTTGTCCTCAGGTTAATGGAAAGATACAAACAAATACTCTTAAAGGGGAAAGTGAAATGATTGGATATCAGTATCTATTTGTAGATATTGGTTGAGAGGTCACTATGGGATCCTGTAGTCAAATGTAGAGTTTAAATAAATAAATGCAGTGATACACTATATAACGTTGAAACTCATAAGAAACTGTGGACACTAATAGTAAAAAAAAATATACGTTATGGTAAGAACTTACCGTTGATAACTGTATTTCTCTTATGTCCACAGGTTAACAATGGGATATGATGGAGCGATAGGGGATTGGCACCAAATGATCAAAAGATTTCAGTTCTTCCAGGATGCAACGGGCCCATCCATATATCCCCGCCCACTGGCTCAGGCAAATCAGTTGGATTCCAAAGCATTTAGGCAGGAGCGTCATGTAGAGCCCTAATCAGGCGAGAACACCACACATGCATACCCTACCATACAAGAAGGAAGAGGTTAGTGAGTAGAAAGATCCTCAAATCAGGTGCGTCAGGGTGAGATCCCTGTGGACATAGGAGAAATACCGTTATCAATGGTAAGTTCTTACCATAACGTATATTTCTCTGACGTCCTAGTGGATGCTGGGGACTCCGTAAGGACCATGGGGAATAGACTGCTCCGCAGGAGACTGGGCACATCTAAAGAAAGATTTAGGACTATCTGGTGTGCACTGGCTCCTCCCCCTATGACCCTCCTCCAAGCCTAAGTTAGATTTCTGTGCCCGGCTGAGCTGGATGCACACTAGGGGCTCTCCTGAGCTCCTAGGAAGAAAGTGTTTGTTAGGTTTTTTATTTTCAGTGAGACCTGCTGGCAACAGGCTCACTGCATCGAGGGACTAAGGGGAGAAGAAGCGAACCTACCTAAGTGGTGGTAGCTTGGGCTTCTTAGGCTACTGGACACCAGTAGCTCCAGAGGGATCGAACACAGGACCCGACCTCGTCGTCCGTTCCCGGAGCCGCGCCGCCGTCCCCCTTACAGAGCCAGAAACAAGAAGGTGGTCCGGAAAATCGGCGGCTGAAGACTTCGGTCTTCTCCAAGGTAGCGCAAAGCACTGCAGCTGTGCGCCATTGCTCCTCATGCACACCACACACTTCGGTCACTGATGGGTGCAGGGCGCTGGGGGGGGCGCCCTGGGGGGGGGGGGGGGCGCCCTGGGGGGGGGGGGGGGCGCCCTGAGCAGCAATACTGACACCTTGGCTGGCAAACTGGCACCATATATAGCCCCAGAGGCTATATAGGTGCTTTTTAACCCCTGCCAGAATCCATAAAAATGCGGGAGAAAGTCCGCGAAAAAGGGGCGGAGCTATCTCCTTCAGCACACTGGCGCCATTTTTCCCTCACAGCTCCGTTGGAGGGAAGCTCCCTGGCTCTCCCCTGCAGTCAATACACTACAGAAAGGGTTAAAAAGAGAGGGGGGGGCACAATTTAGGCGCAGTATACAATATATATAGGCAGCTATAAGGGAAAACACTCTTATATGTGATATCCCTGTGATATATAGCGCCCTGGTGTGTGCTGGCATACTCTCCCTCTGTCTCCCCAAAGGGCTTTGTGGGGTCCTGTCCTCTGTCGGAGCATTCCCTGTGTGTGTGCTGTGTCGGTACAGCTGTGTCGACATGTATGAGGAGGATAATGATGTGGAGGCGGAGCGAATGCCTGTAAATGTGATGTCACCCCCTGCGGGATCGACACCGGTGTGGTTGGACTTATGGAAGGATTACGTGAAAGTGTCAACTCCTTACACAAAAGGTCGTCGACACAGAACAGCCGGCTACTCAGCTTGTGCCTGTTCCAGCGTCTCAAATGTCATGGGGGGCTCTAAAAACGCCCGCTACCTCAGATGGCAGAAACAGATGTCGACACGGATACCGACTCCAGTGTCGACGACGATGAGACTAGTGTACCCTCGAAATAGGTCCACCCGTTACATGATTGAGGCAATGAAAAATGTATTACACATTTATGATAATACCCCAGGTACCACATAAAAGGGTATTATGTTTGGTGAGAGAAAACTACCAGTAGTTTTTCCTGCATCTGAGAAATTAAATGAGGAGTGTGAGGAAGCGTGGTCTTCCCCCGGTAAGAAATTGATAATTTCTAAACGGTAATTGGCAGCGTACCCTTTCCCGCCAGAGGATAGGTCACGTTGGGAAACACCCCATAGGGTAGATACAGCGCTTACACGCATATCAGATAAGGTGGCACTACCGTCTCCTGATACGGCCGCCCTGAAGGAACCTGCTGATAAAAAGCAGGGGGTTACCCTAAAAGATATAGTCACACACTCGGGCATTATATTGCGACCAGCCATTGCTTCGGCATGGATGTGCAGTGCTCCCGCTGCGTGGTCAGATTCCCTGTCGGAAAATTACTATGGATAGGGACAATATTTTGCTGACAATAGAGCATATAAAAGACGTGGTCTTATACATGCGTGATGCACAGAGGGATATTTGCCGGCTGGCATCAAAAATAAGCGCTATGTCCATTGCCGCCAGACGGGGGTTATGGACTCTGCAATGGTCAGGCGATGCCGACTCGAATCGGCACATGGAAGTTTTGCCCTATAAGGGGGTAAAACTGTTTGGGGATGGTCTTTCAGACCTCGTTTCCACAGCTACTGCTGGGAAATCGACTTTTTTGCCACAGGCTACCCCACAACAAAAGAAAGCACCGTATCATCAAGTACAGTCCTTTCGGCCCCAGAAAAGCAAGAGGGCTAGAGGCTCATCCTTTCTGCCGAGAGGCAAAGGTAGAGGAAAAAGCTGCAGCACACAGCTAGTTCCCAAGAGCAGAAGTCCTCCCTGCGTCCGGTAAGTCCACAGCATAACGCTGGGGCTGCTCAGGCGGACCCGGGTACGGTGGGGGCCCGTCTCAGAAATTTCAGCGCCCAGTGTGCTCTCGCATGGATCCCTGGGTCCTTCAAGTAGTATCTCAGGGGTACAGGCTGGAGTTCGAGACGTTCTTCCCCCCGCCGTTTCCTAAAATCTGCCTTACCGGCACCTCCCTCTGCCAGGGAGGCGGTGTTGGTGGCTATTCAACACTATAATCACAACAAGTGATTGTCAAGGTGCCCCTCCTTCAACAAGGAAGGGGTTACTATTCCGCAATGGTTGTGGTACCGAAACAGAACGGTTCGGTGAGACCCATCTTAAAATTAAAATACTTGAACTTTTATATCAGAAGATTCAAGTTCGAGATGGAATCGCTCAGGGCGGTTATTACGAGCCTGGACGAGGGGGATTACAGGGTCTCCCTGGACATCAAGGATGCGTACCTGCATGTCCCCATTTACCCTCCTCACCAGGAGTACCTCAGATGTGTGGTACAGGACTGTCACTATCAGTTCCAGACGCTGCCGTTGGAGTTGTCCACTGCACCGAAGGTCTTTACCAAGGTAATGGCCGAAATGATGATACTCCTTCGCAAGAAGGAAGTTTTTATTATCCCGTACTTGGACGATCTCCTGATAAAGGCGAGGTCCAAAGAACAGTCGGTAGTGGGGGTAGCACTCTCTCGGGAAGTGCTACAACAGACTAAGACTGAGCTGATCATCTTCCCACCCTCCCGCACAACCTCACCTCCCACAATCTCATTATCCATTGATGGCACGACTATCTCCTCTAGCCCCCAAGTACGCTGTCTTGGTGTAATCCTTGACTCCTCCCTCTCCTTCAAACCACACATTCAGCACCTCTCACAAACCTGTCATTTTCATCTCAAAAACATTTCCAGGATCAGACCTTTTCTCACCCAGGATGCCACTAAGATCATTATTCACTCACTGATTATTTCCAGACTGGACTACTGTAATCTCCTCCTAACTGGCCTCCCTGACAATTACCTCTCTCCACTCCAGTCTATCCTCAATGCTGCTGCTCTGCTCATCTTCCTCACAAAACGCACTACATCCACCTCCCCTCTCCTACTAGCCCTTCACTGGCTTCCCTTCCCCTTCAGAATCCAATTCAAACTTCTCACTCTCACTTACAAAGCTCTCACCCAATCCTCTCCCATTTACATCTCTGACCTTATCTCCCTTTACTCTCCCACCCGTCCTCTTCGCTCTGCTAATGCACGCCGCCTCTCCTGTCTCCTGATTACTTCCTCCCACTCCTATCTCCAAGATTTTTCACGTGCTGCTCCCTTCCTTTGGAATTCTTTACCTCTCCCCCTCAGACTCTCCACCTCTCTACAAAACTTCAAACGGGCTCTCAAGACCCATTTCTTTACCAAACCCAGCCAAATCTCATCCTAACCCCCTGTTCCATGCTCTCTATGTACCCCATCTGTGTCACCCCTGTCTGTCTACCCCTACCCCTAGAATGTAAGCTCTCACGAGTAGGGCCCTCTTCCCTCATGTGCTCACCCTTTTCTTCTTTAATAATTCTCAACTGCCCAAATCACAGTTTTTGGGCCACCTGGAACTTATCTCTGTCATTTACTGGTGTAGTTATGCTTAGTTACCCTGTACTTGTCCAAAATTGATTTCAACTGTAAGTCACTGTTTTGATTATGTGCATATGTACTCTGTAATTGGGCGCTGCGGAACCCTTGTGGCGCCATATAAATAAATGATAATAATAAAATAATAATAATAACAGCACGACTGGATTCTCAATATTCCAAAGTCACAGCTGGTCCCGACGACACGTCTTCTGTTCCTGGGAATGATTCTGGACACAGACCAGAAAAGAGTGTTTCTTCCAGTGGAAGCACACGAGTCCTGGAAAAAAAAATGGTAGCTTCGTACGAAGCATAATTCCATTCGGAAGGTTCCACGCAAGGACGTTCCAGTGGGACCTGTGGGACAAATGGTCCGGGTCCCATCTACAGATACAACAGTGGATAACCCTGTCGGCAAGAAACAGGGTGTCGCTGCTGTGGTGGCTGCAGAGGGCTCATCTACTAGAGGGCCGCAGATTCGGAATACAGGACTGGGTCCTGGTGACCACGGATGCCAGCCTTCGGGGCTGGAGAGCAGTCACACAGGGAAGAAATTTCCAAGGAGATTTCGCTTCACATAATTATTCTGGAGCTAAGGGCCATTTACAATGCCCTAAGCCAAGCAAGGCCCCTGCTTCAGAACCAGCCGGTACTGATCCAATCAGACAACATCACGGCGGTCGCCCATGTAAACAGACAGGGCGGCACAAGAAGCAGGATGGCGATGGCAGAAGCCACAAGGATTCTCCGATGGGCGACCTACACCCGGGAGAATGGGGACTTCTTCCAGAAGTTTTCCAAATGCGGGTAAACCGTTGGGAATGACCACGGGTGGACATGATGGCGTCCCGCCTCAACAAAAAGTTGAAAAGATATTGCGCCAGGTCAAGGGACCCTCAGGCGATCGCTGTGGACGCTCTAGTGACACCGTGGGTGTACCAGTCGGTTTATGTGTTTCCTCCTCTACCTCTCATACCCAGGGTACTGAGAATAATAAGAATGCGAGGAGTGAAAACCATACTCGTGGTTCCGGATTGGCCAAGAAGAGCTTGGTACCCGGAACTTCAAGAGATGCGGGCAGAGGACCCTTGGCCTCTGCCGCTCAGACAAGACCTGCTGCAGCAGGGACACTGTCTGTTCCAAGACTTACCGCGGCTGCGTTTGACGGCATGGCGGTTGAACACCGGATCCTAAAGGAAAAGGGTATTCCGGAGGAAGTCATCCCTATCCTGATCAAAGCCAGGAAGGATGTCACCGCAAGACATTATTACCGCATTTGGCGGAAATATGTTGCTTGGTGTGAGGCCATGAAGGCCCCGAAGGAGGAATTTCAACTGGGTCGATTCCATCACTTCCTGCAAGCAGGGGTGACGTTGGGCCTCAAATTGGGGTCCATCAAGGTCCAGATTTCGGCTCTGTCGATTTTCTTCCAGAAAGAACTGGCTTCACTGCCTGAAGTTCAGACTTTTGTCAAAGGAGTTCTGCATATTCAGCCTCCTTTTGTGCCCCCCAGTGGCACCTTGGGATCTCAATGTGGTTTTGGCATTCCTGAAATCACATTGGTTCGAACCACTTAAGACTGTGGAATTAAAATATCTCACGTGGAAAGTGGTCATAAGATGGATAAGGCAGAATTGAGGACTCGTCCTCAGTTTCTCCCGAAGGTGGTCTCAGCTTTTCACTTGAACCAACCTATTGTGGTGCCTGCGGCTACTAGGGACTTGGAGGATTCCAAGTTGCTGGACGTAGTCAGGGCCCTGAAAATTTATGTTTCCAGGACGGCTGGAGTCAGAAAAACTGACTCGCTGTTTATCTTGTATGCACCCAACAAGCTGGGTGCTCCTGCTTCTAAGCAGTCTATTGCACGCTGGATTGTAGCACTATTCAGCTGGCGCATTCTGCGGTAGGATTACCGCAGCCTAAATCAATAAAAGCCCATTCCACAAGGAAGGTGGGCTCATCTTGGGCGGCTGCCCGAGGGGTTTCGGCTTTACAACTTTGCCGAGCAGCTACTTGGTCAGGGGCAAACACGTTTGCTAAATTCTACAAATTTGATTCCCTGGCTGAGGAGGACCTGGAGTTCTCTCATTCGGTGCTGCAGAGTCATCCGCACTCTCCCGCCTGTTTGGGAGCTTTGGTATAATCCCCATGGTCCTTACGGAGTCCCCAGCATCCACTAGGACGTCAGAGAAAATAAGATTTTACTCACCGGTAAATCTATTTCTCGTAGTCCGTAGTGGATGCTGGGCGCCCATCCCAAGTGCGGATTGTCTGCAATACTTGTACATAGTTATTGTTACAAAAATCGGGTTTTGTTGTGAGCCATCTCTTCAGAGGCTCCAATTGTTATCATACTGTTAACCGGGGTTCCTATCACGTGTTATATGGTGTGATTGGTGTGGCTGGTATGAGTCTTACCCGGGATTCAAAATCCTTCCTTATTGTGTCAGCTCTTCCGGGCACAGTTCCTAACGGAGGCTTGGAGGAGGGTCATAGGGGGAGGAGCCAGTGCACACCAGATAGTCCTAAATCTTTCTTTAGATGTTCCCAGTCTCCTGCGGAGCAGTCTATTCCCCATGGTCCTTACGGAGTCCCCAGCATCCACTACGGACTACGAGAAATAGATTTACCGGTGAGTAAAATCTTATTTTCTACGGCAGGGTCCACAGGAGAACAATGGGATTTCCCAAAGCAATTTTTAGTGGTGGGGATGTTCCTGATTGGTTGGAGAACCCTTTGCCCGAATTCAGCGCCATGAGAGGCAGAAGTATCCAAGGCATAATGTTTGAGTGTGTTAATGGAAGACCATGTGGCTGCCTTACATATCTGTTCATGGGCAGCACAGCATAGTGCTTCAGCAGGAAGGACCTTCCTTACGAGTAGAGTGAACAGAGACATTAGCCGGAACGGGGAGATCAGCTTGAAAGTATGCTTCTGAAATCGTCATTTGAAGCCATCTTGCCAGTGTCTGTTTTGTAGCAGGCCATCCTCTCATGTGAAGTTCCTAGAGAGTGAAGAGAATCTGTCTTTCTGGCGGCACTGGTACAACCCATGTAGACCCTTAATGCCTGGACTACGTCCAGCGACGCATCTCCTGAAGAAAGTCCTGATACCTGAAAAAACCGGGACTACAATTTCTTCATTAAGGTGGACCTTAGACCCCCCTTATGAAGATACCCAGATCTAGTTCTGAGAACTACTTTATCTGGATAAACTTCAGAAAAGGAGATTTACACAACAGTGCTCCTTAATCTGATACTCTTCTAGCTGATGCCATAGTCAGCAGAAAGAACTTTAGCTGTTAACCATTTAAGATCCACTTTTTTAAGTGGTTCCAATGGAGCAACTTGAAGGGCTTTGAGGACTAGACTGCCGTCCCAAAGCACTACAGGCAGAACAAAGGAAGGGTTGAACACGCAGCATTCCCTGGAAAAAGTGCACACATCCTGAAAATTGTCAATTTTCTTTTTCAACTCTGCAGTCAATGCTGACACTTGCACTCTCAAGCCATCCTTAAACCTTTACCCACTCCCGCCTGAAGGAATACTAGAACCCTGGAAATTCTGAACGATTTTGGGTCCGTAACGCTTCCATTACACCAATGATTTATAGGCTTGCTATATTCGGTGGTAAATATGAGCAGAGGAAGTCTTTCCTGCTCTGAAATTTGTTTGATTTACCTGTGAGAATCCTCTTGTCTCCAGGATATAGATTTCAAGAGCCACGCCGTAAAAGACAGTTGATCCAGATGTCTGTGATAACAAGGACCCTGCATTAGCAGATCTGGGCGTTGAGGAAGCAGAAGTGGAGCGTCCATCGACCTTCTCTGCGGATCTGTGTACCAATAGCCTTCTGGGCCAAGCTGGAGCTATTAGAATCACGGCACCCTTAGCTTCTTTTATTTTCCTCACTACCCTGGTAGCAGGATGATTGGAGGAAAAAGATACGGCACTTTTGTTGTATTTTCCTTACCATCCTGGGTAGCAGGATGACCCGAGGATACACAAGTGAAATTAAATTCCCATTTTATAAAAAAAAAGATGTACACAAAGATAACTACCTGATCTCTTGTTCCTGACATGTGTATGGGTCATTCGCCGATGGGACGTCATGAGATCTATCTCTGGCAAACCCCACTTGTCTACCTGAGTCTGAAAAGACTTTTGGTTGTAGTGCCCATTCGCTTCATTGAATAGCGTGTTGACTGTGAAAGTCTTCTGTCCAGTTTAGGACTCCTGAAACAAATACTGTGGACAAGGCTGGAAGATAGAGCTCTGTCCGCTTTATTATGTGACTTACCTTCTTACTTGCTGTTTAGCTGCGTGTTCCTCTCTGAAGGTTGAGGTACACTAATGCCATTGCCTTGGCCCTGCGGAACTGGACTGGTTTTGCTTTGAGTGTCCCTTACCCGAACCAGGATCATGTATATGGCCCGAAATGCTAACAGGTTTATTAGCAGGCAACTTTCGTCTGTGGTCCATAGTCCCAGAATATTAATCTTTCGGACAATGGCCTTCTTCAGCCCCAAAGACTGGCATTTGTTGTCAGGATCTCCCAACTTAATATCTAACAAGGTTGTCCCCTTGTCTAAATGGGATGTCTGTAGCCACCAGGCTAATGACTTTCTTACCTTCTCTGACAGTACCACTTCTGTTAGTTTACTGTCCATCTGGCCCACGTACACCCCCTGTTATTCACAGGTGGTCTCCTATCAGATTTTAATCGGGCACCAGCTTAACTTCCAACATCAGATGAGATTGGACCTATCCAGTGTGATGTGGCTGTTGATAAAATCAGAAGCTGCAGAAGTCTTGAGTGGAATTGTTCATACTCCACCATGTTGAATGTAGACACCATCAAACCCATCATTCGCGTGCTGCGTGAATTGATATTGTTTGACTGTGTAACAACTCCTGAGTCCTTGACTGTACCTTGGATATCTTATTCTGAGGTAAATATTTTCTGCAGGCTTTGATTCAGCCTCCCCGTGAGTCATCAGTTGTGACGGAGCTAGGGATGACCTTGCCCCATTTATGAACCACCCGTACCTCTGCAGACAAGTTTTTGTCTGTTCGGGATAGCACAGAAGCCTTTCCTGTGATTGTTCCAGAAAAAAAGGGTGGTCGAGGTATGGCAATTTTCTTATCCCCTGCTTGCGGAGATGAACTGCCATAATTATTTTGGAACATACTCTGGGGATGTGATTAACCCAAAGGGTAAGACCTAGAACTGAATGTTGCTGAAGAATGGTAAACATTGAAATAAAACTGATGGACAGTGCTATAGGAACCTGTAGGTAAGCATCCTGACTATCCAGGGATACTATGTAATCTACTGGCTCCTTACACAACTACGGAGCGCATCCATGGGAACCGTGGTACCCAAACCTATCTGTTTAGGATTTTAGAGATTGAGAATGGAGTAAAGAATACTTTCTGAATCAAACCCAGGTTGGAGTAAACCCCCTGTCCACATTGTGCATGGGTTACCTGGGATGACTACTCCTAACAAAAGCAATTTCTGAACTGCTTCTTGCAATCTCCTTATCTTCACCTCTGCCCGGAACTGGCTGGAGCAGAAGTATCTTCGAGGAAGATGCTCTTGAAAGGAAAGCATAAACTAGAGATTCTGCTTCTTGCACCCAGGCATCTGCTACCAGATCTGTGCAACCTACAAGGTTGTCCCCCTACCCTGGGATCCCCCAGAAGGCCTGTACCATCATGCTGATGGGTTATCCTCTGGTTTGGAAGCTGGCCCTCTGGTCGCTGTTACAAACCTATTGCTTTTCCTTTATGACCAAAAAGGCCGAAACCAGACCCCTAACTAGGGGTTATATGTGGAAGGAAACGTGACCTTCTTGGAGTCTGATTCTGACTCCCCACTATCTGCTTACTCACAGACTTTCAGCCAAAGTCAAGTTCCCAGAACCTTCCTTGATTCTGAATCAGCTTTGCCTGTAGTAAGCAACCTGATCTGTTAGCAGCTATTAAGGTTGATGCCTCAAAAGCATAACCCATATCTTTGCTGCCTGTAAGCTATATGGGATTCTTGCTCCCCTGCAGGTACTGAAAGTCCATCTTCCAGTACCTCAGCCCAGACAGCTATTTGCTTTCATGCAAGCTGAAGTCATGGCTGGCCTTATGACTGTCCTAGACAGAGACATTGTTTTTTTTTTTAAAACCATTACTCTTTTGATGTTGACGGCAGAGGCCATATAGATTTTTGCACTGTCAAATGATATGCATAGGAGGCACTTCCCTTTTTTTTTTTTTTTTTTTAACAATCCCCAGCTGGAAAAGGATATTGGCATGTAGCCCAAACCTTTTCCTGATTCTCAGCTGTTGGTGTCTCCCTTGAGGCCCTACCTGTTTTGGGACATTAAAATACATTTTTAACCAAGGCTCTGCTGCCTCTAAGAACAGACTAGCCTTTACTGCTCTTATTATTTCAGTTTAATCACGGATACCTTTTATCTGTTCTTCGTGTGCTGAAGTAGAGTATATAGAGCTTTCATCGTCTGCTGATCATCATGTGTAGCCTGTGAAGTAGATGATTTATTTATACTCTATCAGCATGACTTATTTGGAGAAGGTGTTGGGGATATACTGTATGTAGGGAGCTGCATGTATGGATTCTAGTGAACCCCATTCCTGGTATCTATACTGTAGGAATTAACTTTTCAGCCAAACTGGACAAGGTCTGTGCAAACATCACCCCAGAGAGTCTCTCAGGGACATGAACCTCCAACCATTTACACAAACCATCCTGTACCAGATCAGAAAGGATATTACAGTTTTTGCAAACATATGAGTGGTTGTTGGTGTTACTGTAAGTGTACCCTTCACTTTTGCCGCTCTTAGACATGATAAATAATCAGCACTTTCAGTGTACTACACAATTTGTGACTGTAACCACTTTATCTCTCTAAAGTGAAATCAATCTGACTCTATCCATGAACCGGCATTGAGGATCAGGAGACCAACTGACAAACATATTAAAGTCGGCAATCACACTAGCAGTCAGTCACATGTTATATATTAGTCATATGAGCACATAATCAACTACAAACACATTTCAAAGGATGTAGGAGTACATATTACTGAATTCTGTTTTATACAGACCTTAACGTATTCAGATGCAATGCAAAGAAAACCACAGTAATGTACACTGACTCGTATGCACTAAACTTAACTATTTGTACTGAGATAGGTAGATAGAATTTTAGTGCTGTATAACCTGTACTCAGAGTGGGATACAGGGAGACTCGCCTCACTTCCAAGATCGATCAATACGTTAGCGAACGCTGAGTGGATCCATACGCTACTAGTGTACACTGTCGCTCCGGGAACAGACGCACTGTGCATACAGACGCCTCCACCGGTCATACAGATGCCTCTACTGCGACCAGGTCTCCTCGCGGTAGCGCTTAGTGAACACAGACGCAACCGCCTATGCTGCGACCGAGACCCCTCGTGGTAGCGTCTGAGATGGAAGTGAGGCAACAGTTCATGGCGGGAGACCGACTGAAACTGGTCATGAACTGGGGGGAGTGACTACCAGGAGAGCGTCTGACTCCCCACCGCTAACATCAACCCTAGGGATTGCAGCCTCATGCTAATCCTGGTGCCTTATGATCCCTAACACCTAGCGCTGGAGCACCCGTGGTGGCGGCGCGCCATTACTGTTTGGTAGCCTCCTCCCAATACAGTGCGGCTGTGTCCGTATTCCCCCTCTAAGTGGAACCGATGCCTTACCTTCTCCCCGTCCTCCGGCCACAGCCTGGTAACGTCTGCTGGACCTGCTAGTATATCCGACACAGACGCCTGTCGAGACAGCACTTGGGTAAGCGTTGTTGCGAATCGGCGGAGAGTTGTTGGAGTGATTCTTTCCAATATGCGTATAAGACACTTTTAGGAAAGATCACTCAGAAAACATAGTAAGACTATAAAAATAAAATAAAGCTTAGGTCTGCTAAAGCCAGCAGCCCTATGACCATGGTCCGGCTCCTGCCGCACCAAACAAAAAACTGATTTGCCTGAGCCAGTGGGCAGGGATATATGGACGGGCCCGTTGCATCCTGGGAGGACTGAAAGCGTGTGATCGTTTGGTGCCAATCTGCTATCGCTCCATCATATCCCATTGTTATCCTGTGGATAACCTGTGGACCCAGCCGGAGAAAGGAAGAGTAAAAAAGTAAAATAAAAGTAATGTTGCTATGTCAAGTGAAGGCTAAATAGGGTTAATAGATATGGTACATATTGTGATTTATGTTGGAAAACCTAATTAATGTGTGCTGTGAGATGTTAGTGGAGGATAAAATGGTGAGATGAGTGGGTAATGAAGAAGGGTTCACTACGATATGCCGGCGGTCGGGCTCCCGGCGACCAGCATACCGGCGCCGGGAGCCCGACCGCCGGCTTACCCACAGTGTGGCGAGCGCAAATGGGCCCCTTGCGGGCTCGCTGCGCTCGCCACGCTACGGGCACACGCCACGCTATTTTATTCTCCCTCCAGGGGGGGGGTCGTGGACCCCCACGAGGGAGATTAAGTGTCGGTATGCCGGCTGTCGGGATCCCGGTGCCGGTATACTGTGCGCCGGGATCCCGTCAGTCGGCATACTGAAGACCACCCATGAAGAATATATATGTGATGGCTGGAGAGTTTAAAGGGGAGTATATGTCCCAAAAGAGTGAAAAAATTAGCGTAAAATACTCTTGAAGTGACTGCATATGAAAGAAGTTCTCAAACTCTGTCCTCAAGGCACCCCAACAGTCCAGGTTTTAAGTTGATCCATGCTTGGCCACAGGTGATTTAATTAGCACCTCAGTCAATTTAATTTAACAATATGTGGTGAGCTATGGCTATACCTAAAACCTGGACCGTTGGGGTTCCTTGAGGACCGATGTTTGAGAACCTTTGACATGAGAGGGTTGATCGGAATACCCTTGGTTTGTCTGTCGAAAGAGCAGTAAAATGGGTCAGAAAGGAGTATTCCTTTTTAATGAAATATAAAAGGTTAACAAGTTTTTATTATAATATACACATGTCAATTGACACTAGGGAATATAGATACAATTGTTATAAATAAATTGTATGTTATCACAAAACTGGTGGAATATATGTTGGTTCCAAAGTATAGTGTAGAATACTTGTTTAGTTAATAGGAATCAATGATTTCTCTAGAAGAGAGCAGGATGTAGAGGAGAGGAGTCTCATAGAAAGGAGCCATAATTGATCATTTAATCGCATGCATTGCGGCAAAGCTGGTTCAACGTGTATGCTCGGGACTAGGATGCATGCATGCATAAGCTCATAGGAATTGATGGAGCGATTGCTGGCTACCATGCAGCATGCTGCAGTGCGTATGCAAATATAATTTTCTCTGGCTGGGTCCACAGGATAACATTGGGATATGGTCGAGCGACAGCGAAAATAGCACCAACCCGGTCACGAGCTTTCTGGCCTCCCAGGATGCATTGGGGCCTTCACCATATAGTACCGCCCACTGACTCAGTCAGATCAGTTTTTTGCTTGGTGCGGCAGGAAGCCGCATGGTCATAGGGCTGCTGTGAGAGCAGCCTCAAGCTTTTATTATTTTATTTTTATAGACTTACTATATTTGTTTTCTCTATCGTCCTAGTGGATGCTGGGGTTCCTGAAAGGACCATGGGGAATAGCGGCTCCGCAGGAGACAGGGCACAAAAAGTAAAGCTTTTCCAGATCAGGTGGTGTGCACTGGCTCCTCCCCCTATGACCCTCCTCCAGACTCCAGTTAGATTTTTGTGCCCGGCCGAGAAGGGTGCAATCTAGGTGGCTCTCCTAAAGAGCTGCTTAGAGAAAGTTTAGCTTAGGTTTTTTATTTTACAGTGAGTCCTGCTGGCAACAGGATCACTGCAACGAGGGACTGAGGGGAGAAGAAGTGAACTCACCTGCGTGCAGGATGGATTGGCTTCTTGGCTACTGGACATTAGCTCCAGAGGGACGATCACAGGTACAGCCTGGATGGTCACCGGAGCCGCGCCGCCGGCCCCCTTGCAGATGCTGAAGTTAGAAGAGGTCCAGAATCGGCGGCTGAAGACTCTGACAGTCTTCTAAAGGTAGCGCACAGCACTGCAGCTGTGCGCCATTTTCCTCTCAGCACACTTCACACGCTGTCACTGAGGGTGCAGGGCGCTGGGGGGGGGCGCCCTGGGAGGCAAATGTAAACCTATATACTGGCTAAAAATACCTCACATATAGCCCCCAGAGGCTATATGGAGATATTTAACCCCTGCCAAACTTCACTAAAGAGCGGGAGACGAGCCCGCCGTAAAAGGGGCGGGGCCTATCTCCTCAGCACACAGCGCCATTTTTTCTCTCACAGAAAGGCTGGAGAGAAGGCTCCCAGGCTCTCCCCTGCACTGCACTACAGAAACAGGGTTTAAACAGAGAGGGGGGGCACAAATTGGCGATATAAATATATATATAAAGATGCTATTAGGGAGAAACACTTATATAAGGTTGTCCCTATGTAATTATAGCGTTTTTTGGTGTGTGCTGGCAAACTCTCCCTCTGTCTCTCCAAAGGGCTAGTGGGGTCCTGTCCTCTGTCAGAGCATTCCAGGTGTGTGTGCTGTGTGTCGGTACGTGTGTGTCGACATGTATGAGGACGATGCTGGAGGAGGCGGAGAAATTGCCTGTAATGGTGATGTCACTCTCTAGGGAGTCGACACCGGAATGGATGGCTTATTTAGGGAATTACGTGAGAATGTCAACACGCTGCAAGGTCGGTTGACGACATGAGACGACCGACAAACAATTAGTAACGGTCCAGGCGTCTCAGAAACACCGTCAGGGTTTTTTTATAAAAAACGCCCATTTACCTCAGTCGGTCGACACAGACACGGACACTGAATCCAGTGTCGACGGTGAATAAACAAACGTATTCCTCATTAGGGCCACACGTTAAGGGCAATGAAGGAGCTGTTACATATTTCTGATACTACAAGTACCACAGAAAAGGGTATTATGTGGAAGTGAAAAAACTACCTGTAGTTTTTCCTGAATCAGATAAAATAAAATGAAGTGTGTGATGATGCGTGGGTTTACCCCGATAGCAAATATTGGCGTTATACCTTTTCCTGCCAGAAGTTAGGGCGCGTTGGGAAGCACCCATTAGGGTGGATAAGGCGCTCACACACTTATCAAGTGGCGTTACCGTCTCCAAATACGGCCGCCTTCAAGGAGCCAGCTGATAGGCAGCTGGAAAAATATCCTAAAAAGTATATACACACAGACGGTGGTTATACTGCGACCAGCGATCGCCATCAGCCTGGAGATGCAGTGCTGGGTTGGCTTGGTCGAATTCCCTGACTAAAAATATTTTATTGATATAGAGCATTTAATAGGATGCATTCTATATATATGTATGCGAGATGCACAGAGGGATATTTGCACTCTGGCATCAAGATAAGTGCGTTGTCCATATCTCCCAGAAGATGTCATGGACACGACAGTGGTCAGGTGATACAGATCCCATACGGCACATGGAAGTATTGCCGTATAAAGGGAAGGAGTTATTTGGGGTCGGTCCGTCGGACCTGGGGGCCACGGCCACAGCTGGGAAATCCAACCTTTTTACCCCAAGTTACATCTCGGCAGAAAAAGACACTGTCTTTTCAGCCTCAATCCTTCCGTTCCCATGTGGGCAAGCGGGCAAAAGGCCAGTCATATCTGCCCAGACATAGAGGAAAGGGAAGTAGACTGCAGCAGGCAGCCCCTTCCCAGGAAAAGAAGCCCTCCACCAGTGGGGGGGTAGTCTCAAGAGTCTCAGCGCGCAGTGGGATCACTCGCAAGTTGACCCCTAGATCATACAAGTATTATCCCAGGGGTACAGATTGGAGAGTCGAGACATTTTTTCCTCGCAGGTTCCTGAAGCCTGCTTTACCAACGGCTCCCTCCGACAAGGAGGCAGTATTGGGAAAAAATTCACAAGCTGTATTTCCAGCAGGTGTTAATCAAAGTACCCCTCCTACAACAAGGAAAAGGGTATTAGTCCTCCACACTATATTGTGGTACTGAAGCCAGACGGCTTGGTGAGACATAGTCTAAATCTGAAATCTTTGAACACTTACATAAAAAGGTTCAAATCAAGATGGAGTCACTCAGAGCAGTGATAGAGAACCGGAAAAAAGGGGACTATATGGTGTCCCTGGACATCAAGGATTACCTCCATGTCCAAATTTGCCCTTCTCAACAAGGGTACCTCTGGTTCGTGATACAGAACTGTCAATATCAGTTTCAGACGCTGCCGTTGAATTATCCACGGCACCCCGGGCCTTTACCAAGGTAATGGCCGAAAAGATGATTCTTAAAAGAAGAAAGGCATCTAAATTATCCCTTACTTGGACGATATCCTGAAAGGGACAAGTTTCCAGAGAACAGTTGGAGGTCGGAAAAGAACTATCTAAAGTAGTTCTACGACAGCACGAGTGGATTCTAAATATTCCAAAAATCGCAGCTGTTTTCCGATGATACGTCTGCTGTTCCTAGGAATGATTCTGGGCATAGTCCAGAAAGAGGTATTTCTCCTGGAGGGGAAAGCCAGGGAGTTATCCGACCTAGTCAGAAACCTCCTAAATCCAGGCCAAGTATCAGTGCATCAATGCACAGGAGTCCTGGGAAAAATGGTGGCTTCTTACGAAGCGATTCCATTCGGCAGATCTCACGCAAAAACTTTTCAGGGGGATTTGCTGGACGAATGGTCCGGATCGCATCTTCAGATGCATCAGCGGATAACCCTGTCTCCAAGGACAAGGGTGTCTCTTCTGTGGGGGCTGCAGAGTGCTCATCTTCTAGAGGGCAGCACATTCAGCATTCAGGACTGTGTTCTGGTGACCACGGATGCCAGCCTGAGAGGCTGGGGAACAGTCACACAAGGAAGAAATTTCCAAGGAAGTGTGGTCAAGTCTGGAGATTTCTCTCCACATGAATATACTGGAGCTAAGGGCAATTTACGATGCTCTGAGCCTAGGAAGACCTCTGCTTCAAAGTCAACCGGTGCTGATCCAGTAGGACATCATCATGGCAGTCGCCCACGTAAACAGACGGGGCGGCACAAGAAGCAGGAGGGCAATGACAGCAAGGATTCTTCGCTGGGCGAAAGATCATGTGATAACACTGTCAGCAGTGTTCATTCCGGGAGTGGACAACTAGGAAGATTTCCTCAGCATAAATGAATTCCACCCGGAAAAGTGGGAACTTCATCTGGAAGTTTCCACATGTTTGTAAACCGTTGGGAAAGACCAAAGGTGGTTATGATGGCGTCCCACATGAAGCGCCAGGTCTAGAGACCCTCAGGCAATAGCTGGGACGCTCTGGTAACACCGTGGGTGTACCAGTCGGTGTATGTGTTCCCTCCTCTGCCTTTCATACCCAGTGTATGGAGAATGATAGGAAGGAGAGGAGTAAGAACTATACTCGGGGTTCCGGTTTGGGCCAAGAAGAACTTGGTACCCGGAACTTCAAGAGATACTAGAAAGGATCTTGATTCAGCAAGAATCATGTCTGTTCCATGACTTACCGCAGCTGCGTTGACGCCAGGGCGGGTGAACGCCGGATCCTAAGGGAAAAAGGCATTCCGGAAGAGGTCATCCCTACCCTGGTCAGAGCCAGGAAGGAGGTGACCGCACAACATTATCACCGCTTAGGTGAAAATATGTTCCATGGTGTGAGGCCAGGAAGGCTCCACGGAAGAATTTCAACTAGGTTAATTCCTACATTTCCTGCAAGCAGGAGTGTATATGGGTCTCAAATTGGGGTCCATTAAGGTTCAAATTTCGACCGGTCGATTTTCTTCCAGAAAGAAATTGGCTTCAGTTCCTGAAGTCCAGAAGTTGTTAAGGGAGTACTGCATATACAACCCCTTTTTGATGTCTCCAGTGGCACTGGGCGATCTCAACGTAGTTTGGGATTCCTAAAATCACATTGTTTTAAACAACTCAAATCTGTGGATTTGATATATCTCACATGGAAAGTGACCATGCTGTTGGTCCTGGCCTCGGCCAGGCGAGTGTCAGAATTGGCGGCTTTATCTCACAAAGCCATATCTGATTGTCCATTCGGACAGAGCAAAGCTGTGGACTCGTCCCCAGTTTCTCCCTAAGGTGGTGTCAGCGTTTCACCTGAACCAGCTTATTGTGGTGCCTGCGGCTACTAGGGACTTGGAGGATTCCAAGTTGCTGGATGTTGTCAGGACCCTGAAAATATAGTTTCCAGGTCGGCTGGAGTCAGGAAATCTGACTTGCTGTTTATCCTGTATGCACCCAACAAGCTGGGTGCTCCTGCTTCTAAGCAGACTATTGCTCGTTGGATTTGTAGTACAATTCAGCTTGCACATTCTGTGGCAGGCTTGCCACAGCAAAAAATATGTAAATGCCCATTCCACAAGGAAGGTGGGCTCATCTTGGGCGGCTGCCCGAGGGGTCTCGGCATTACAACTCTGCCGAGCAGCTACGTGGTCGGGGGAGAACACGTTTGTAAAATTTTACAAATTTGATACCCTGGCAAAAGAGGACCTGGAGTTCTCTCATTCGGTGCTGCAGAGTCATCCGCACTCTCCCGCCCGTTTGGGAGCTTTGGTATAATCCCCATGGTCCTTTCAGGAACCCCAGCATCCACTAGGACGATAGAGAAAATAAGAATTTACTTACCGATAATTCTATTTCTCGGAGTCCGTAGTGGATGCTGGGCGCCCATCCCAAGTGCGGATTATTCTGCAATACTTGTACATAGTTATTGTTACAAAAATCGGGTTATTGTTGTAGGAAGCCGTCTTTCAGAGGCTCCTTTTGTTATCATACTGTTAACTGGGTTTAGATCACAAGTTGTACGGTGTGATTGGTGTGGCTGGTATGAGTCTTACCCGGGATTCAAAATCCTCCCTTATTGTGTACGCTCGTCCGGGCACAGTACCTAACTGGAGTCTGGAGGAGGGTCATAGGGGGAGGAGCCAGTGCACACCACCTGATCTGGAAAAGCTTTACTTTTTGTGCCCTGTCTCCTGCGGAGCCGCTATTCCCCATGGTCCTTTCAGGAACCCCAGCATCCACTACGGACTCCGAGAAATAGAATTATCGGTAAGTAAATTCTTATTTTTTTGAGCGACTTATCTTAACAGCGTCTTAAACGCATTCTGGAAAGAGTCGCTCCAACAACTCCCCACCGGGTCGCAACAACGCTTACCTTCGGGTATCAGTGCTGTCTCGACGGGCGTCTGTGTCGGATGTTCTAGCAGGTTCAGCAGACGTAACCAGGCTGTGGCCGGAGCATGTGGAGACAGTGAGTCTATGAACTTCCTCTTACTAGAGGGGTCAGGACACAGCTACACTGATTTTGGTGGAGACTACAAACAGTGTGTTGATGCGCTGAACATCTAGAGTGCGACAGCACTACGCTCCGGGGATCTTAGGCGCCAGGACTAGTCAGAGGCTTCGATCCTGGGAGTTTAAGTCAACAGGGGGATTCAGACGCTCTCCTGGCCGTCCCTCCTCCGAGTTCATGGCCAGTTCCCGCGGGTTTCTCGTTTCATGAACTGAATGACCTCACTTCCGGCTCAGACGCTACCACGAGGGTACTCGGTCGCAGCTTAGACGCTGCGGTTGTGTACACTGGAGATAAACCCACCCAGACAGTCGCAGGCCTTAGCGTCTGCATACACGTGGAAGTCGCTCAGCGTCCGTGTCCGTTATCAGAGCGGCAGTGTACACCAGTAGCGTCTGAATCCACTCAGCGTCTTACGAGCGTATTTGCTTGGATATGGAAGTGTGGTGAGTCTCCCTGTATCCCGCTCTACGGAGGCAGGGTATACAGTACTAAAAATTCTCTCTACTTCTTAGTATGCATTGATAATTTTTAGTACCTATTGCATGAGACCTGTATATTACTGTGTTTTTGTTAGGATCTCCTGCTCTGTGCTGCCACGTCGCCATGGCAACCGGGAGGCAAGTGTTAGCAAAGTAACCTGAGCGCAGCTGATACTCCGGTCCGGGTTTTTACTGTGTAGTGGTTACAGGCTCTGTGCACGGCAGGGAATCCGGCGCTGGTGAGGTCTGAGTGGGGCGTGGACAGCACCTGCTATATAAACCATCCTCTCAGGCTAGGCAAATGCTGCTGAATCTTTGTTTGTTAGTCAGTTCCAGAGAGTTAGCTAGTACTGTGTGACTTGGTATTTACTTGTTGCTTACTGCGAATAGGCCTTGGGATTCGGTACTTCATTCTGCCAATCCGGACCTAGCAGTAAGACTGGAGTCAGTTGTTTTACCTGCTGGGGTTCTTTTGCTATTCTGTGAACCCAGCAGGTTTGCGGCTGTACTCTCAGACCTGCTTGCTTAATCCTCCCTGACTGTGCAGGGCGTCCAGGTGTCAGTTTAGTGGCAGTAAGCTGAACCTGTGCCCTGCAAGTGGGGGTTAGGATTGTGGATACTCTCCTTGTGTCTATATTTCTATCTCTGACCAAGGAGTTTATTCCCACACCCATTGGTAACCCTTTGGGGTTTTTTCTGTTGCTCTTAGCAACATCATTTCAGGTGCTCCACATGTTAAATCACTACACCTCGCTTCATTGTCCGCTCTATTCCATCTGCGCATTCCTGACACTAGGGAGACACCCTATTCCTGAGCATTTGGGCTTCTCCGTTCACTTTGTGTTTATTAGTTATTCCATCACCTCCTGTGTATGTTATGTTATACTGTCTGTGAGTTCGTTTGCTTCGCTTCCCTCTGTTCATACACCGGTATACTCCTGTTAGCACTGGTGTGTGTAACAGTTTTCTGCATGCTATGTTGAAAAAAGAACCAGTTTAAAACAGAAGTACAATTTTCCTACTTATGTATAAGTTGTTATGGAGGTTGTATTCTCATATGGCAATGTCTAATGCTTTAACATGTGACTGACTGCTAGTATGTGTGCTGACTTTTTTGTGTAATGTCAGTCCTGTTCTGACCCTCAAATCAGGTGCACTGTGGTCAGATTGATCTCGGCTCTATATACTGACATATAGGGTGATTTTCAGTCACAAAATTGTGTAGTCAATAACAGATTAATACCATGTCTGTGAGCTGCAAAAGTGATTAGGAGAATTTATCAAGCACTCCTACAGCCCTAACATGCTTATCTTGTAAGTTAGGGGTAATTGATATGAATCAATTGGTCACTTATGAGGGTTTGTGTGCAAACTGTTTCGCTTTTCAGCGAAGTAAAAAACAGGAGTTGGTTCAACCACCAACAGAGCCACCATAGAATGTTCGCAAAGACTCTATCTTCAATAACGGACAGGTTAACTCCGGTAGCACCACCTCAAGGGTTAGGTTACACTATGAACCCATATATGCAGCTCCCTTCCTATGTTTTGGTTCCAGTAGCCTCTACAAGCAACCAAGGGACAGGTAAAACTAAGACAGATACGTCTGTGTGGCAGACTATACAAGATGATACATCGGATGATGATGATTCAATAGATTCAACTCCGTATGATGATCAGTCGCAGAGCTTTAGTTCAGAAGATGTAGCTGAACTTATTAATGCTGTGAAGGCTGTTCTCTCGTTGGAAGAGCCAGCCAAGACAGTGTTAAAAGCTAAAGCACCTGTATTTAAACTAACAAAATCAGTGAAAGCTGAATTCCCAGCGTCAGATGAGTTGACGGAAATGATGGTTGAGTCTTGGGCAGAGCCCAGTAAAAAGTATAAGATTCCTAAGAGATGGGATTCTTATTATCCATTTCCTGCTGTGGATTGTTCGAAAAGAGAAGTTCCTCCAAAAGTTCTGCGACTCGTGCATAAATCTGCTTTACCACTGTCATCTACCTCATTGAATGATGTCACAGACAGAAGGGTAGAGAGCCTTTTGAAAAATATTTTTTCTCTAGTAGGAGCAGTAGTAAGACCTGCTATGGCTTCGGCCTGGGTAGCAAAGGCAATGGGCGAATGGATAGAGGAACTAGAGAATGACATCCCTTCTCTAGGGAGCAAGAGGATCGTTTTTGCTGTTTAAGACAATCTGCCCAGTATTTGGAAGAAGCAGCAATTGATGTAGGTACAGTTGCTTCTAAAACTTCAGCCTTGACAGTAGTCGCTCGCAGAGCAGTTTGGCTACGGACCTGGAAGGCAGATGCGGAGTCCAAGAAAGAATTGGAAGTATTGCCTTTTGTCGGTAATATATTATTTGGAAAACCTTTATCAGATATCCTAGAATCAGAGGCTGAATCGAAAAAGGTCAGATTTCCGGCTGCTTATAACCCTAAGTCCAAGGGTTTAAAATTTTACTCATTTCGTTGGCAAAGCGAAAGCTAAAGAGGAGCCCAAGCAACCCCAGTTCAAAACCAGGGGTAGGAAGCAGTGGGCTAGCAAAAAGCCAGCTTCCAAGCCTGAACGCTTGGGTGCAGAAGGTAGTATCTCAGGGGTATGGGTTCCCATTCAGGAGGCAGCCTTCTCAAAGATTTTTTTGCACCAGCCCGTCTCGTATAGAGTCGAAGGCCAATGCCCTACAAGAAGCAGTCCAAAAATTACTGCAGTCAGGTGTGATTGTCCCAGTACCTCCATCACAAAGGGGACAGGGGTTTTACTCCAATCTATTTCTAATCCAGAAGCCAAATGGGTCATATCGACCAATTCTGAATCTGAAAATGCTGAACAGATACGTATGGATCCCGAAGTTCCACATGGAGACGTTACGCTCCATAATGTTGGCTATGGAACCGGGAGATTACATGGTATCTCTGGATGTACGGGATGCTTACCTACATGTGCCTATAGCACTGTCTCATCAGTGTTACCTCAGGTTTGCCATCCTCCAGGAACGTTTCCAGTTCCAAGCTCTGCCTTTCGGGCTAGCTACAGCACCCAGGGTATTTACCAAGATCATGGTGGTTATGGCAGCTTGTCTGCGCAAACAGGGGATAAGAATATTCCCATACCTAGACAACCTGTTAATCTTAGCACAGTCGCAAGATTTACTGTTGAGCCATCTTTAACAGACGATGGTTTGTTTACAGAGACACGGGTGGCTCATAAATTGGGAAAAGTCGTCCCTGAATCCATCACAGCGGATGGTTCATTTGGGAGCCATATTGGATTCAGACCTACAGAAAGTTCTCTTACCAGAGAAAGATAGTCAAGGTGCAGGTCATGGCTCAGGAAGCGTTGCAAGCCCAGACAATGTCAGTCCATGCAGCAATGTGACTGTTGGGTCTGATGGTATCAACCTTCGACATGGTGCAATATGCGCAATTCCACTCCAGACCGTTGCAGCACCTTATTCTGACCAAATGGAACGGAAATCATCAGACGATAAAGAAGCAGATGATGAAGATTCCAGTAAACATAAAAAGGTCTCTAGCGTGGTGGCTATAGACAGACCATTTAAACAAGGGGAGACCCTTTTGGATAAGAGTGGCAAGTCCTGACAACAGATGCCAGCCTGCAGGGCGGGGGGGTGGTACTCGGAAGCCTATGGTTCCAGTGAAAGTGGACCGCAAGGGAAAGTCGCCTGTCAATAAATCTGTTAGAAATAAGGGCCATTTACTTGGCTCTGGTTCAGGCAAAGGACAATCTACAAGGAAGACCAGTCCAGATCCGCTCAGACAATGCGACAGCAGTAGCATACCTCAATCATCAAGGAGGAACTCACAGCAAGAGACTGATGGAGTAAGTAACTCCCATTCTAAAATGGGCAGAACTCATCTCCCAGCATTGTCAGCAGAATTTGTCCCGGGTGTACTAAACTGGGAAGCGGATTTTCTCAGTCGACACACCATTCAGGAAACCGAATGGGCACTACACCCAGAAGTTTCAGACACTGGTGAACAAATGCGGTCTACCAGCGATAGACCTTATGGCGTCTCGTCTAAACAACAAAGTTCCAAGGTATGGATCGAGAACAAGGGACCCAGGAGCGGTCCTTGTAGACGCACTGTCAGTAGAATGGAGGTTTCAGCTGGCGTATCTGTTCCCGCCAATATCTCTGTTACTCAGAGTAGTGCGAAAGATAAAACAGGTAAAAGGAGCAATCATTCTATAGCTCCAGCTTGGCCAGAAGGCATTGGTACACAGATCTGTTGAGAATGTCCGTGGAAGCACCGATACTGCTCCCTCAACGTCCAGATCTGCTAATGCAGGGTCCTTGTTGTCAGTCATTTGGATCGCCTGTCTTTGATGGCGTGGCTCTTGAAACCTCTATCTTAGAGGCTAAAGGATTTTCGAAACAAGTAATCCAAACTATGCTTAGAGCAAGAAAGCCCTCTTCGGCCCGTGTGTATCATAGAATATGGCAAGCCTATATTCATTGGTGTACTGGAAAAAAATTCAATCCGAGATCTTTTAAAGTAGCTAGGATTTTGGATTTCCTTCAGGCAGGATTGGATAAAGGGTTGAAAGTTGCTTCCTTGAGGGTTCAAGTTTCAGCGTTAACTGTATGGTTTCAGCAGAAGATTGCTGATTTACAGGATGTACGTACATTTTTTCAAGGAGTAGTACATAATCAACCTCCATTTGTTCCTCCTGCAGCTCCCTGGGATTTGAATTTAGTTCTTAAATTTCTCCAGGGTCCTCTGTTTGAACCACTTGAGAGCAGATCTTAAGTGGTTAACGGTTAAAGTTCTTTCTCTGACGTCCTAGTGGATGCTGGGGACTCCGTAAGGACCATGGGGAATAGACGGCTCCGCAGGAGACTGGGCACATCTAAAGAAAGATTTAGGACTATCTGGTGTGCACTGGCTCCTCCCCCTATGACCCTCCTCCAAGCCTCAGTTAGATTTCTGTGCCCGGCTGAGCTGGATGCACACTAGGGGCTCTCCTGAGCTCCTAGAAGAAAGTATAGTTTAGGTTTTTTATTTTCAGTGAGACCTGCTGGCAACAGGCTCACTGCAACGAGGGACTAAGGGGAGAAGAAGCGAACCTACCTAAGTGGTGGTAGCTTGGGCTTCTTAGGCTACTGGACACCATTAGCTCCAGAGGGATCGAACACAGGACCCGACCTCGTCGTCCGTTCCCGGAGCCGCGCCGCCGTCCCCCTTACAGAGCCAGAAACAAGAAGGTGGTCCGGAAAATCGGCGGCTGAAGACTTCTGTCTTCTCCAAGGTAGCGCACAGCACTGCAGCTGTGCGCCATTGCTCCTCATGCACACCACACACTGCGGTCACTGATGGGTGCACGGCGCTGGGGGGGGGGCGCCCTGAGCAGCAATAATAACACCTTGGCTGGCAAAACTAACACCATATATAGCCCCAGAGGCTATATAGGTGTATATTAACCCCTGCCAGAAACGATAAAATAGCGGGAGAAAGCCCACCGAAAAAGGGGCGGAGCCAACTCCCTCAGAACACTGGCGCCATTATTCCCTCACAGCTTCGCTGGAAGGAAGCTCCCTGGCTCTCCCCTGCAGTCCTGCACTACAGAAAGGGTAAAAAAGAGAGGGGGGGCACAATTTAGGCGCAATATATATATATTATAGGCAGCTATAGGGGAAAACACTCTGTATAGTGATATCCCTGTGTTATATAGCGCCCTGGTGTGTGCTGGCATACTCTCCCTCTGTCTCCCCAAAGGGCTTTGTGGGGTCCTGTCCTCTGTAAGAGCATTCCCTGTGTGTCTGCTGTGTGTCGGTACTGCTGTCGACATGTATGATGAGGATAATGATGTGGAGGCGGAGCAAATGCCTGTGAATGTGATGTCACCCCCTGCGGGGTCGACACCAGTGTGGATGGACTTATGGAAGGAATTACGTGACAGTGTCAGCTCCTTACATAAAAGGTTTGACGACATAGGACAGCCGGCTACTCAGCTTGTGCCTGTCCAAGCGTCTCAAATGTCATCAGGGGCTATAAAACGCCCGCTACCTCAGATGACAGATACAGATGTCAACACGGATACAGACTCCAGTGTCGACGATGATGAGACGAGTGTACCCTCCAATAGATCCACCCGTTATATGATTGAGGCTATGAAAAAATGTATTACACATTTCTGATGATACCCCAGGTACCACAAAAAAGGGTATTATGTTTGGTGAGAAAAAACTACCAGTAGTTTTTCCTGCATCTGACGAATTAAATGAGGTGTGTGAGGAAGCGTGGACTTCCCCAGATAAGAAATTGATCATTTCTAAACGGTTAATGGCTGCGTACCCTTTCCCGCCAGAGGATAGGTCACGCTGGGAAACACCCCCTAGGGTAGATAAAGCGCTGACACGCTTATCAAAGAAGGTGGCACTACCGTCTCCAGATACGGCTGCCCTAAAAGAACCTGCTGATAGAAAGCAGGAAAGTACCCTAAAAGCTATATACACACACTGGCATTATATTGAGACCCGCTATTGCATCAGCTTGGATGTGCAGTGCTGCTGCGGCGTGGTCAGACTCCCTGTCAGAAAACATTGATACCATGGATAGGGACAATATTTTGCTAACGATTGACCATATAAAAGACGTGGTCTTATACATGCGTGATGCACAGAGGGATATTTGCCGGCTGGCATCAAAAATAAGCGCTATGTCCATTGCCGCCAGACGGGGGTTATGGACTAGGCAATGGTCAGGTGATGCCAACTCCAAGCGTCACATGGAAGTTTTACCCTATAAAGGGGTGGAACTCTTTGGGGAAGGTCTTTCAGACCTCGTTTCCACAGCTACTGCTGGGAAATCGACTTTTTTGCCACAGGCTACCCCACAGCAAAAGAAAGCACCGTATTATCAGGTACTGTCCTTTCGGCCCCAGAAAAATAAGCGGGCTAGAGGCTCATCCTTTCTGCCGAGGGGCAGAGGAAGGGGGAAAAAGCTGCAGCACACAGCTAGTTCCCAGGAGCAGAAGTCCTCCCCTGCGTCCGGTAAGTCCACAGCATGACACTGGGGCTGCTCAGGCGGAATCGGGAACGGTGGGGGCACGTCTCAGGTTTTTCAGCACACAGTGGGCTCTCTCACAAGTGGATCCCTGGGTCCTTCAAGTAGTATCTCAGGGGTACAGGCTGGAATTCGAGACGTCTCCCACCCGCCGTTTCCTAAAATCTGCCTTGCCGGCAACTCCCTCTGCCAGGGAGGCAGTGTTGGTGGCTATTCAAAAACTGTATTCACAGAAAGTGATCGTCAAGGTACCCCTCCTTCAGCAAGGAAAGGGTTACTACTCCACAATGTTTGTGGTACCGAAACCGGACGGTTCGGTGAGACCCATCTTAAATTTAAAAGCCTTGAACACTTATATCAAAAGGTTCAAGTTCAAGATGGAATCGCTCAGGGCGGTTATTGCGAGCCTGGAGGAGGGGGATTACATGGTATCCCTGGACATCAAGGATGCGTACCTGCGTGTCCCCATTTACCCTCCGCACCAGGAGTACCTCAGATTTGTGGTACAGGACTGTCACTATCCGTTCCAGACGCTGCCGTTTGGGTTATCCACGGCACCGAGGGTCTTCACCAAGGTAATGGCCGAAATTATGATACTCCTTCGCAAGAAGGGAGTTTTAATTATCCCGTACTTGGACGATCTCCTGATAAAGGCGAGGTCCAAAGAACAGTTGATAGTGGGGGTGGCACTTTCTCAGGAAGTGCTACAACAGCACGGCTGGATTCTAAACATTCCAAAGTCACAGCTGGTCCCGACGACACGTCTTCTGTTCCTGGGAATGATTCTGGACACAGACCAGAAAAGAGTGTTTCTTCCACTGGAAAAAGCCGAGGAATTGTCATCTCTGGTCAGAGACATCCTAAAACCAGGAAAAGTATCGGTACATCAATGCACACGAGTCCTGGGAAAAATGGTAGCTTCGTACGAAGCAATTCCATTCGGAAGGTTCCACGCAAGGATGTTCCAGTGGGACCTGTTGGACAAATGGTCCGGGTCCCATCTCCAGATGCAACAGCGGATAACCCTATCGGCCAGAACCAGGGTGTCGCTGCTGTGGTGGCTGCAGAGGGCTCATCTACTAGAGGGCCGCAGATTCGGAATACAGGACTGGGTCCTGGTGACCACGGATGCCAGCCTTCGGGGCTGGGGGGCGGTTACAAAGGGAAGAAATTTCCAAGGACTGTGGTCAAATCAGGAGATTTCTCTTCACATAAATATCCTGGAGCTAAGGGCCATTTACAATGCCCTAAGCCAGGCAAGACCCCTGCTTCAAAACCAGCCGGTACTGATCCAGTCAGACAACATCACGGCGGTCGCCCATGTAAACAGACAGGGCGGCACGAGAAGCAGGATGGCGATGGCAGAAGCCACAAGGATTCTCAGATGGGCAGAGAATCATGTGTTAGCACTGACGGCAGTGTTAATTCCGGGAGTGGACAACTGGGAAGCAGACTTCCTCAGCAGGCACGACCTCCACCCGGGAGAATGGGGACTTCATCCAGAAGTCTTCCAAATGCTGGTCAACCGGTGGGAAAAACCACAGGTAGACATGATGGCGTCCCGCCTCAACAAGAAGTTGAAAAGATATTGCGCCCGGTCAAGAGACCCTCAGGCGATAGCTCTAGTGACACCATGGGTGTACCAGTCGGTTTATGTGTTTCCTCCTCTACCTCTCATACCCAAGGTACTGAGAATAATAAGAAGGCGAGGAGTGAAAACCATACTCGTGGTTCCGGATTGGCCAAGAAGAGCTTGGTACCCGGAACTTCAAGAGATGCTTACAGAGGACCCTTGTCCTCTGCCGCTCAGACAAGACCTGCTGCAGCAGGGACCCTGTCTGTTCCAAGACTTACAGCGGCTGCGTTTGACGGCATGGCGGTTGAACACCGGATCCTGAAGGAAAAGGGCATTCCGGAGGAAGTCATCCCTACCCTGATCAAAGCCAGGAAGGATGTCACCGCAAGACATTATCACCGCATTTGGCGAAAATATGTTGCTTGGTGTGAGGCCATGAAGGCCCCGACGGAGGAATTTCAACTGGGTCGATTCCTGCACTTCCTGCAAGCAGGGGTGTCGTTGGGCCTCAAATTGGGGTCCATAAAGGTCCAGATTTCGGCTGTCGATTTTCTTCCAAAAAGAACTGGCTTCACTGCCCAAAGTTCAGACTTTTGTCAAAGGAGTACTGCATATTCAGCCTCCTTTTGTGCCCCCAGTGGCACCTTGGGATCTCAATGTGGTTTTGGCATTCCTGAAATCACATTGGTTCGAACCACTTAAGACTTAAGTGGTCATGCTGTTGGCCTTGGCGTCGGCCAGGCGGGTTTCAGAATTGGCTGCTTTGTCTTGTAAAAGCCCTTATCTGATTTTCCATATGGATAAGGTAGAATTGAGGACTCGTCCTCAGTTTCTCCCAAAGGTGGTCTCAGCTTTTCACTTGAACCAACCTATTGTGGTGCCTGCGGCTACTAGGGACTTGGAGGATTCCAAGTTGCTGGTCGTAGTCAGGGCCCTAAAAATTTATATTTCCAGGACGGCTGGAGTCAGAAAGACTGACTCGCTGTTTATCCTGTATGCACCCACCAATCTGGGTGCTCCTGCTTCTAAGCAGTCTATTGCGCGCTGGATTTGTAGCACTATTCAGCTGGCGCATTCTGCGGTAGGCTTACCGCAGCCTAAATCTGTAAAAGCCCATTCCACGCGGAAGGTGGGCTCATCTTGGGCGGCTGCCCGAGGGGTCTCGGCTTTACAACTTTGCCGAGCAGCTACTTGGTCGGGGGCAAACACGTTTGCAAAATTCTACAAATTTGATACCCTGGCTGAGGAGGACCTGGAATTCTCTCATTCGGTGCTGCAGAGTCATCCGCACTCTCCCGCCCGTTTGGGAGCTTTGGTATAATCCCCATGGTCCTTACAGAGTCCCCAGCATCCACTAGGACGTCAGAGAAAATAAGAATTTACTCACCGATAATTCTATTTCTCGTAGTCCGTAGTGGATGCTGGGCGCCCATCCAGAGTGCGGATTGTCTGCAATACCTGTACATAGTTATTGTTACAAAAATCGGGTTTTGTTGTGAGCCATCTCTTCAGAGGCTCCATTTGTTATCATACTGTTAACCGGGGTTCCTATCACGTGTTATATGGTGTGATTGGTGTGGCTGGTATGAGTCTTACCCGGGATTCAAAAATCCTTCCTTATTGTGTCAGCTCTTCCGGGCACAGTTCCTAACTGAGGCTTGGAGGAGGGTCATAGGGGGAGGAGCCAGTGCACACCAGGTAGTCTAAAAGCTTTCTTTTAGTTGTGCCCAGACTCCTGCGGAGCCGTCTATTCCCCATGGTCCTTACGGAGTCCCCAGCATCCACTACGGACTGCGAGAAATAGAATTATCGGTGAGTAAATTCTTATTTTTTTTACTGGCAATGGCGTCAGCCAGAAGAGTGTCAGAATTAGGAGCATTATCATGTAAGTTTCCTAGTTTTTTTCCAGACGGAGCAGTTCTCAGAACGAGATCTAGCTATCTTCCAAAGGTGGTTTCAAAGTTTCACCTGAATGAAGAGATTGTAGTCTCAGCTTTTCAGGTATCGGGACTATCTGCGGGAGAAGCGTCGCTGGACGTGGTCCGGGCTTTAAGAATCTACATAGATCGTACTAGTGCCATCAGGAAAACAGATTCTCTCCATCCTCTACGGATTCCATAGAAGAGGATGGCCTGCTAGTAAAACGGACGCTGGCGAGATGGCTCCGAATGGTAATATCAGAAGCTTATTCTCATGCAGATCTCCCTATTCCGGCTAATGTCTCTGCACACTCTACACGTAAGGTAGGTCCTTCTTGGGCAGTACAACAGGGTGCTTCAGCAGAACAGATATGTAGGGCAGCCACATGGTCTTCCATAAACGCATTCATCAGACATTATGCCTTGGATACTTTTGCCTCTCATGATGCAGACTTCGGGCGAAAGGTCCTCCTGTGCAATCAGGAGCGTCCCCACCACTAAAATGGCTTTGGGAATCCCAATGTTATCTTGTGGATAATACTGTGGACCCAGCCAGAGAAATATACGTTATGGTAAGAACTTACTGTTGATAACGTGATTTCTCTTATGTCCACAGGTATCCACAGGGTTCCCACCCTGACTCATCTGATTTGAGGATCTAGACAATCACTAAAACCTCTTCCTTGTATGGAAGGGTGTGCATGTGTGTTCTTATCGCCTAAACAGGTCTCTGCCTGATGTTTCTGCCTAAAATCGCTGTGGAAAGAACTGATCTGACTGAGTCAGTGGGCGGGACTATATTGTGAAGGCCCCAATGCATCCTGGGAGGCCAGAAAGCTTGTGACCGTGTTGGTGCCATTTTCGCTGTCGCTCGACAATACCCCGATGTTATCCTGTGGATACCTGTGGACATAAGAGAAATCACGTAATCAATGGTAAGTTCTTACCATAACGTATATTTCTCTGACGTCCTAGTGGATGCTGGGAACTCCATGAGGACCATGGGGAATAGCGGCTCCGCAGGAGACTGGGCATAACTAAAGAAAGCTTTAGGACTACCTGGTGTGCACTGGCTCCTCCCACTATGACCCTCCTCCAGACCTCAGTTAGAATTTTGTGCCCGGCTGAGCTGGATGCACACTAGGGGCTCTACTGAGCTCCTAGAAAAAGAAAGTATATTTTAGGTTTTTTATTTTCAGTGAGATCTGCTGGCAACAGACTCACTGCTACGAGGGACTTAGGGGAGAGAAGCGAACCTACCTGCTTGCAGCTAGCTTGGGCTTCTTAGGCTACTGGACACCATTAGCTCCAGAGGGATCGAACACTGGGCCCGTCCATGATCGACCGGTCCCGGAGCCGCGCCGCCGTCCCCCTTGCAGAGCCAGAAGCAAGAAGATCCTCCTCAAAATCGGCGGCTGAAGACTCCTGTCTTCATTAAGGTAGCGCACAGCACTGCATTGCTCCCTGTGCACACCACACACTCCGGTCACTATGGGTGCAGGGCGCTGGGGGGGGGGGGGGGGTTGCGCGCCCTGGGCAGCAATTTGAGTACCTTACAGGTGGCAAACGCACATAATATAGCTTACTAGGCTATATATGTGTAAAATACCCCTGCCACATTAATTTAATAAAAGCGGTAGAAGTCCGCCGAAAAAGGGGCGGGGCTATCTCCCTCAGCACACTGGCGCCATTTCCTCTCACAGCTCCGCTGGAAGGATCGCTCCCAGGATCTCCCCTGCAGTTTCAGACTACATAAGGGTAAAAAAGAGGGGGGGCACTAAATTTAGGCGCAATTCTGTGTAATAAGCAGCTATAAGGGAAATCACTGTGAGTAGTGTAAATCCCGGCATTATATAGCGCTCTGGTGTGTGCTGGCATACTCTCTCTCTGTCTCCCCAAAGGGCTTTGTGGGGTCCTGTCCTCAGTCAGAGCATTCCCTGTGTGTGTGCGGTGTGTCGGTACGGCTGTGTCGACATGTTTGATGAGGAGGCTTATGTGGAGGCGGAGCAGGTGCCTATAAATGTGATGTCACCCCCTGCGGGGTCGACACCTGAGTAGATGGATATGTGGAAGGAAGTACGTGACCGTGTCAACTCCTTACACAAAAGGTTTGACGACATGACAGATGTGGGACAGCCGGCTTCTCAGCCCGTGCCTGCCCAGGCGTCTCAAAAGCCATCGGGGGCCCTAAAATGCCCGCTACCGCAGATGGCAGATACAGACGTCGACACGGATACTGACTCCAGTGTCGACGACGGTGAGACCACGGTACATTCCAATAGGGCCATCCGTTACATGATTACGGCAATGAAAGATGTGTTGCACATTTCTGATCTTTACCCAGGTACCACAAAAAAGGGTATTATGTTTGGGGAGAAAAAGCAACCAGTGGTTTTTCCCCCATCTGATGAGTTGAATGAAGTGTGTGATGAAGCGTGGGCTTCCCCCGATAAGAAACTGGTGATTTCTAAAAGATTACTAATGGCGTACCCTTTCCCGCCAGAGGATAGGTCACGTTGGGAGACATCCCCTAGGGTGGATGAAGCGCTCACACGCTTGTCAAAAAAGGTGGCACTACCTTCTCTTGATACGGCCGCCCTAAAGGAGGCTGCAGATAGAAAGCAGGAGGCTATCCTGAAGTCTGTGTATACACACTCAGGTTTTATACTGCGACCGGCTATTGCTTCAGCATGGATGTGCAGTGCTGCAGCCGCGTGGTCAGATTCCCTGTCTGATAACATTGATACCCTGGACAGGGACACTATATTGCTAAACATAGAGTATATGAGAGATGCCCAGAGGGATATTTGCCGGCTGGCATCTAGAGTAAATGCAATGTCCATATCTGCCTGGAGGGTATTGTGGACCTGGCAATGGACAGGTGATGCAGATTCTAAAAGGCACATGGAGGTTTTGCCTTACAAAGGTGAGGAATTGTTTGGGGCGGGTCTTTCGGACCTTGTCTCCACAGCAACTGCTGGAAAGTCGACATTTTTACCACAGCCAAAGAAAGCACCGTATTATCAGGTACAGTCCTTTCGGCCACAGAAAGGCAAGCGGGTTAAAGGCTTGTCCTTTCTGCCCAGAGGTGGGGGGGAAAAGCTGCACCATACAGCCAGCTCCCAGGAGCAAAAGCCCTCTCCCGCTTCCTCTAAGTCCACCGCATGACGCTGGGGCTCCACAGGCGGAGCCAGGTGCGGTGGGGGCCCGTCTCCGGAACTTCAGCGACCAGTGGGCTCGCTCACAGGTAGATCCCTGGATTCTACAAGTGGTATCTCAGGGTTACAAGCTGGAATTCGAGACGTCTCCCCTCGCCGTTTCCTCAAATCAGCTTTGCCAACAACTCCCCTAGACAGGGAGGCAGTGCTGGAGGCAATTCACAAGCTGTACTCTCAGCAGGTGATAATCAAGGTACCCCTCTTGCAACAGGGAAGGGGTTATTATTCCACGTTGTTTGTGGTACCGAAACCGGACGGTTCGGTGACACCCATTTTAAATCTAAAATCACTTTACACTTACATAAGAAGGTACAAGTTCAAAATGGAATCGCTCAGAGCAGTTATTGCGAGCCTGGACGAGGGGGATTACATGGTATCACTGGACATCAAGGATGCTTACCTGCATGTCCCCATTTACCCTCCTCACCAGGAGTACCTCAGATTTGTGGTACAGGACTGTCATTACCAATTCCAGACGTTGCCGTTTGGTCTATCCACGGCTCTGAGGGTATTTACCAAGGTAATAACAGAAATGATGATACTCCTTCGAAAAAAGGGAGTCATAATTATCCCGTACTTGGACGATCTCCTTATAAAGGCGGGGTCCAGGGAACAGTTGTTGATCGGAGTAGCACTAGCTCAGACAGTGCTACAACAGCACGGCTGGATCCTGAATATCCCGAAGTTGCAGCTGGTTCCTACAACGCGTCTACTGTTCCTGGGGATGGTTCTGGACACAGAACAGAAAAAAGTGTTTCTCACGGAGGAGAAGGCATAGGGAGTTGTCATCTCTTGTAAGATACCTCCTAAAACCAAAACAGGTGTCGGTGCATCACTGCACGCGAGTCCTGGGAAAGATGTAGCTTCTTACGAAGCAATTCCATTCGGCAGGTTCCATGCAAGGATCTTTCAGTGGGATCTGCTGGACAAGTGGTCCGGATCGCATCTTCAGATGCATCGGCTGATAACCTTGTCCCCAAGGGCCAGGGTGTCTCTACTGTGCTCCTACCCAATACTCCAGTCATTTACTTTAACTCTAACAGAGCCTCAAGAGACATAGAAACGAAGACGGACGAGGGAGAACAGCCGCCTCACTGAAGGAGAACTCCGCAGCCTCGTAACCTAAACACGTGACCAGGACAACCCGGAAGCAAGAGGAGGACAGCGCCGCTGAAGGAGAACGGAGCAGGCCGCCGGCAAGAGGGTACAAGACGGAGCTACGAGGATAAGGTAAGGGACTCTGTAGGAGAGGAGAAGACACGGCAGACAGCCCAGCAGGGCTAGAAGCAGTTGTCTTCCTCCCTCTCCAAGACGGTGACCGCTTCCCCATTCGCACAGACAACCACGGTGCGTTCAGAAGAATGACACCGTGAACTGTCAGAGCACAGGGGTGGACGGTATGTCCGGAGCCCTCACTACCTGACTATTAGCAACCATTAGGATCCCTTGCCGCACCGACCCTCCGGGGGTACCCCTATTTGTTTTGAACCTCTTCTAATTGGACAAATTATAAGTACTGATCATAGGCTCTGGACATTCTAACAGAACTATAGACACTACAGAGGTGGGACGCCACCGACCTGAGTGTCTCCATTCCTTCACAATAACAGACTTGTTAATATATCCAAAGCACACAGTTATCTTTCTTTTTTTCCCCCCCACCCCCTCCAACATCCCTCACCATCCAGTCCCCTTCACCAATCTTTAAACCACAACCCTTCATAGAACTGCATAAGTTCTTAGTGCGTGCAGTAAATGAAGACATATTTTTAGCCTAAATAAAAGACATTTTTTGACATTTAAAATAATTAGTCTGAGTGTTATTACAACAACATCCTCCTTTTTGCACCAAAAGTAATTGTCCATTTGGCGCACCTAACCCTGCATTGTATTATAGCTAACAGGGAGGGGCTGCACCTGAAAAGAGCTTTTCTGACAAGAAAGAAGACTTCAAGGTCCGCAGCATAGGCAGTTGAAGCTATGTCATACTGACATTGTTTTGCATCTCCCTCACCTCCCCCAGTGGCGCTGTATACTCCCGCGCCCTGGTTGCAGGGTACTTACAGCAGAGGTGCTCTGGTCTCATCAGGCACACATACCGCTGCTGCTCTCCTGGATCGCGTGGCCGCACGATAGGGAGGAGGTAAGCAGGTACCCCAGACGGGACCCGCTGAAATCGCAATTCAGTCGAGGTCTCTGGAGAAGGGCCGCGCCGCCGTTGTGGACAATGTGGCTGTCCAGGGACCCCACTATATCCACCAGGTATAGGTATTGTCAGGTATTTAGCTGCTGATATTGTACTGGGTTGCCTTGAATTGAGCTTTCAGATATGTCCGCTACAAGGGGCAACGGAGCTGGGGCTGATCCCACATTGCGTGGTGGTGATGCTGCAGACACATTAGAGGAAAACATAGCAGCAGAGGGTTCAGGTTCTGGGGGTTCCCTACCCCCCAGTGGAACTGTAGCAATGGGGGTTCAAAATGACCCACCTTGGGCTACTTTCTCCACGTTGTTAAGTACGCTTGTAACTAAACTTGTGCCCCTTATGGGACCTCATGTGCTGGTACAACTGCTTATGGTCCCTACGGTTAATCCGCCATGGGCAGATCACCTGTCCAATCAGTTACAGCAATTTAACCAATCTCTGACCAAACACAAATCTAACCCTCGCCTGCCTAAAACAACGGGGTCCTCTAAGCGGGCTATTACTTCCTCACAATCCACTCACGTCCCAGACACCTCGTCTGAGGAGGATGGCGTGTATACTGACCCCACAGACACTGATTCAGATAATTCTGATGGGTAATTGGTCTCCCAGGTGGATGTTCCTGACTTATTGGAGGCAATCAGGCTAATTCTTCAAATTACTGATGACCCAGAGCCTGAAGCTGCTCCTATGAAACCGGATAGGTTTAAACGTCTGTGGTTAAACAAGTTTTACCTCATTCTGACAATTTAGTTGACGTTCATCAGGTACCCTGGGAAAATCCAGGAAAGAAATTCACAACAAGAAGATGCTGGCTAGCTATCCTCTCGCTGCAGAGCTAAGTAAGAATTGGGAAGCACCCCTGCCAGTGGATTCGCAGGTGGTGCAGCTAGTGGCATCCTCAGCTCTGCCTGTTACTACCGTCAAGTCTCTGAAAGAACCTACGGATAAGCGCGTGGAGGGTTGCTTGAAGGCGATTTACAGACTGGCAGGTGCTGTACATCTACCCACTATTGCAGCGACATGGGCTGCAGAGGCTATTGAAGCGTGGGCTCAGGAGGTGGAAGCGGAGCTGCCTTCTAACTTCTCTGATAATGCTAGCCAATGTCTATTGTATATTGTCACAGCTTCTCAGTGCATTAAGAAGGTGGCTTCTGATGCCAGTATTCTGGCGGTCAAGGCTTCTACTACGTCCATTCTGGCTTGCCGGATTCTTTGGCTATGATCCTGGTCTGTGGATCTGGATTTTAAGAAAACCCTGCAGGTGTTCCCTTTTAAGGGAGACATTTTTTTGGAGAGGACCTGAACAAGATAGTGTCTGACTTAGCTTCTGCTAAAACAGCGTGTCTACCTAATACTGCTCCCTCGGTACCGAAGGCTAAGAGTACTTTCTTTCGCTCCTTTCGTCCTTCAGGGAAAGCAAAGGGTTGAGCGTACCCGAAACGCTCACACTTCCAAACACACTAAGCCCAAACCTAAACGGGCCTGGGCTGCCAGTCAGCCTGCTTCCAAAACTGACAAGCCTGCTGCATGACGAGGCAGGCCTCCCTATGGGGGATCCCAGAGTGGAGTGCCGACTTCTAGGGTTTACCCAAGGAATATGGATGCAATTCTGATGCCTGGATACGGGAAGTGGTCACTCGAGGTTACGCCGTATCCTTCAAAAATCGTCTCCCTCATCGATTTTGCCTGACAGACGTCCCTTCGGATCAGGTGAAGGCAAAAACTCTTCATTTGGTGGTATAGTCCCTCCTGGACACAGGAGTGGTAGTACAGGTGCCTCTGGCTCAGAGAGGCAAGGGGTACTATTCTCCGCTATTCCTAGTCCCGAAACCGAATGGGTCCTCATGGCCCATTCTCAGCCTCAAGTCTGAACAAATACGTGAAAGTCTCGTATGGAAACTCTTCGCTCTATTGTTCTGGCATTGGAACCTGGGGATTATATGGTCTCTGTAGACACATACAGGATGCTTACCTGCATATTCCTATTGCAATGTCGCATCAGCAGTACCTGAGGTTTGCTGTTGGCAACCTCCATTACCAATTTCGGGCGTTACCTTTTGGTTTGACCACTACTCCCCGAGTTTTCACCAAGGTCATGGCGGTAATGATGGCTGTACCCTGCCGTCAAGGGGTCAGGATCCTCCCGTATATCTGGACGACTTGATCCTGGCAAATTCCCCAGAAATTCTACCATGTCATCTGAAAATGACGCTCCAGTTTCTGCAAGCCCATGGGTGGCTCATCAACTGGAAGAAATCTTCCTGGCCCCTGTTCAGAGCATGGTGCACCTGGGGGCGTTGTTGGACACTCACAACCAGCGGTGGTTGTTGTCTCAGGAGAAGGTCCTGAAACTTCAGGACAAGATGAGATGCTTCCTGTCTCGTCCGCAAGTGTCTATACATTTGGCGATGCAATTGCTAGGTCTCATGGTGTCTGATTTTGACATGGTGGAGTACGCTCAATTCCATTCCTGCCCTCGGCAGAATCAATTTCTGCAAAGTGGGACGGCCTGCATCACCGGATCAGGTCTCACATGATCTCCTTGTCTCTGGAGGTCCGTCTGTCACTGAGCTGGTGGCTGCAGGACCAACGATTGTGAAGGGGTCGTCCCTTCTGGATCTCCTACTGGGTCCTTCTGACGACAAGTGCCAGTCTGAGAGGTTGGGGCGCGGTGTTGGAGCAACACTCCCTTCAGGGTCGGTGGACCAAGGAGGAGTCTCTCCTCCCGATAAACATTCTAGAACTGCGAGCAGTGTTCAATGCTCTGAACTTGGCCCAGCATTTAATACAGAACAGACCTGTTCAAGCACAATCGGACAACGCCACCACAGTGGTGTACATAAATCAAGGCGGCACTCGAAGCCGAATGAAGTAAGTATCAAGAATTCTTCCGTGGGCAGAATGCCATCTGCCAGCCATATAGGCAGTGTTCATTCCTGGGATCTTCAACTGGGAAGCGGACTACAAACCGGAGAGTGGAGCCTCCATCCAGAAGTTTTTCAACTCCTACTGGACAAGTGGGGCCTCCCAGATGTGTACCTAATGGCGTCTCGACAAAATCACAAGGTTCCGGTCTTCGGAGCAAGGACAAGGGATCCTCAAGCAGCATTTGTGGACGCAATGGCAATTCCATGGAACTTTTGGCTGCCATACGTGTTCCCTCTGGTGTCACTTCTGCCAAGGGTGCTAAGGAAATTCAAGCAAGAAGGGAGGTATCCTACTTCTGATCGCTCCGGCGTGGCCCAGATGGCATTGATTCTCAGACCTTCAGGGTCTATCATTAGAGCATCCTCTTCTGCTTCCACAATGACCAGACCTCCTCGTTCAGGGCTCTTGTGTCTATATCAGGATCTGGCCTGGCTGGCTTTGACTGCATGGCTCTTGAAGCTTCCGTACTGAGGGCCAAAGTTTTTTCTGAGGCGATCATTTAGACTGTTGAAGGCCCATAAGCTGGCTTCTGCCCGGATTTACCATAGGGTCTGGAATTCTTACCTTGCTTGGTGCGAATGTAATCATCATGACGCTTACAAGTTTAGTACGGCCAAACTTTTGGCCTTTCTACAGCAGGGCCTGGACTTGGGCCTCCGTCTGGCCTCCATCAAGGTTCATATTTCTGCCTTGTCGGTTTGGTTTCTGAGAAATTGCCACTCTGCCTGATGTTCATACATTCACCCAGGGTCTGTTACAGATTCAACCTCCCTATGTCCCGCCTGTGGCTCCTTGGGATTTGTCGTGGTTCTGGAGGCATTACAGGAATCTTTTTGAGCCTCTTGAATCTGCAGACTTTAAGTGGCTTTCTCTTAAGGTGGTGTTTCTGCTGGCTATTGCCTCTGCCAGACAATGTTGGATTTGGGTGCCTTGTCTTTTAGGTCTCCCTATCTGATTTTTCACTGTGACCAGGCGGTTCTTAGAACGCTCCCCGGATATCTACCTAAGGTGGTGTCTTCTTTTACTTAATCAGGAGATTGTGGTTCCGGCATTTGCCTCTCCTGAGTTGTTTTCCAAAGAGTGGGCTTTGGATGTGGTACGGGCTCTCCGTATTTATGTGAAGAGAACTGCTTCCATTCGGAAGTCCGATTTCTCTTTGTACTGTTTGGTTTTCACAAATGTGGCTGTCCTGCTAACAAGCAGACCGTGGCCAGATGGTATTAGAATGGTGATTGCACATGCTTATGTACAGGCTGGCCTTCCAGCTCCTGCTACCATCAAAGCCCATTCTACTTGGTCGGTTGGACCTTCTTGGGTGGCCCGCTGTGGTGCGACCCTTGAACAGTTGTGCAAGGCGGCTACGTGGTCCTCCGTGAACACATTCTTAAGGTTCTATGCCTTCAATTCTTCCGCCTCCCAGGATGCTTCCTTTGGACGCCGGGTTCTTGTGCCCACTACAGTGCATCCCCTCCCATCAGGAACTGCTTTAGGACATCCCCAATACCATTTCCTGTGGAGCCCAGTATACCCCTCAGCAGAAAACGAGATTTATGGTAAGAACTTACCGTTGATGAATCTTTCTGCGAGGTACACTGGGCTCCACAGGGCGCCCACCCTGACGCACTTGGCTTCTTTGGGTTGGTATGGCATTGGCTGCTGACACTTTCTCCTGTCGTGAGAATGTGGTGTATGTGGCTACTAACAGTTGTCTTTTGCCTGCTACTGTGTTGGACTGGTTAACAAAAACTGAGCTCCTGTGCACGGAGGTGGGGTTATAGAGGAGGTGCCGCTATGCATTCTGGGAACAGTCAAAGCTTTGAGCCTGTTGGTGCCTCAGATCAAGATCCTACTCTACACCGCAGAAAGATTTAACAACGGTAATTTCTTACCATAAATCTCATTTTTGTTTTGTTTCTGCGACTTTGCTGTAAAGTACAGTATCTGCACTTCACTCATTCTCACCCAGGGATCCATAACCAAGTCAATTGGTTCAAAATAAATCCTGAGCTTCTGCCCATTAGCAGTGATTTTGCCTATTCCAGAGCAAGCAGAGCTTAACCATGAATGTTTTACTCAAATTTAATTGGGAAAGTAACAAGTTTATACTTTGTGGCTCATTAGGTAGGCAATAAGTGCAGTGAGTACTAAATGTTTTTATTTTCTCTGCAGAGCATTCATCAGAGGTAACTGCAGATGGGGTCCAAATTGCAGGTTCTCCCATGAAAAGAGATCGGCTCCACTCTGCCGCCATTATCAGAATGGATTTTGTTTTTATGGAGACAAGTGCAGGTAGTCTGTTTTTGAAGACTCATTAGTATAATTTAATTCATGTGGCTGGTATCAATGTTATGTTTCCTGTATTGTAATGTTTACTGCTAAACCTTGGGACTGCCTGTTATCAAATAAAAAAGTGTTTGTTTCTTAGGTGCATCTGGTAATAAGGTGACAGTGTTTAGGGTATATCCAATTGATGTTGGATCCTTTCTGAAGGAAAGGAACCAACTTTTCAGTATTCAATTCTCTGCCAAATCTGACAGGATTTGGCCGTTCTCAACAATGGCAATCCAACTTTTTAAAGTCTGATTGACATTGTCGGAAACGGGGATAAAACCTGTCGGATTTGGCCGTGAATCCGACATAACACGTGGATCCGCGGCTAATCCCAGATCCACGTGTTTTTCGACAAGTCTGAATTGCCGACCTGTCAGAAAAACGGGAGGACTATTGAATAGGTCTGAATAGTTTCAGACCTAAAAAAGTCGGAAACTGCCGTGTTTCCAACATGACGGCAGTTCCGACTACAATTGAATACACCCCATAGTAATAGTGAACAGCCGTCAATCTTCAATTTAATGTATTAATTGAGCTGCAAAGACACTGAGTGGCAATATCTAATTAGCCACTTGGAAGTAAAAAGTGTTGAAATCAAAAGTGAATAGTTTCTATAAAGTCATAGTAAGTGACAGCGGGGCAGATGTATTAACCTGGAGAAGGGATAAAGAAGTGATAAACCAGTGATAAGTGCAAGGTGATAACGCACCAACCAATCATTGCGGATTTGAAAAATAACAGGAGCTGACTAGTGCGTTATCACCCTGCACTTATCACTGCTTTCACTTCTTTATCCCTTCTCCAGGCTTAATAAATCTTCCCAAAGTTACTAATCAGATTGTGAAGATTTAGCAAAGTTTGATAGTGATTTGCAGAGCTACACAGAGCAAAGACTGAACAGGTGCTGCTGGCACTGATTATTAAAGCAAGCTTTTACCACTTTCAAACAGAAAAGTCTCTAAATCCCGGGTTGTTTTGCCAATCTCAGCCAGGCCCCCCTTTTCACACAGAAGCAATTTACCAGGTGAAGCGGCTCTACCCGGTTATTTTACCGATCAACTCTGGTATTACTCCTCTGTGAAGGGCCCTGGTAATTTTGACCCAGGTTGACCTTTGCACACAGAAAAAGGACTGATCAGCAAATTACAGAATAAATAAGCTTGTTCCAGTAAATTGCTTTTCAATGTGGAAGGTGTATTACTGCGCCTTAAAGACACTGAGCAGAGATCTATTTATCTTTTCACACAGAAACAATATATGTGTATCTAGATGTTTATTTAGAGAGATGCAATCAGTTTGCCTGCTGTCGAGATCCCAACAGTCAGGATAATGACGATGGAATCGCGGCGCACAGGGGCTATTGACACGTGTGTGTGTGTGTGTGTCCATGACACCCATGGGGGGACATTTACTAAGCAGTGATAAGAGTGGAGAAGTGAGCCAGTGGAGAAGTTGGCCATGGCAACCAATCGGCACTGAAGTAACAGCTATAATATACTATAACATCTATAATATACTATGTATATATAAAATTATACAGAGCTGCTGATTGGTTGGTGGAGCATCTTCTCCACTGGCTCACTTCTCCACTTTTCACTGCTTAGTAAATGTCCCCCATAGAGAGTTCGCAAGGTCAATCTTAGCTCTTGCCCTGCTGCTGGCATTCTGTCCGGCAGGATGCTGCTATCGGGATCTTGACAGCCGGCATCTCGCCTGCTGGCAAATACTATGTATTCCTATGTAGAATGTCATAAATCCCTTTATATTCAGCATGTAACACATGGGCAGATGTATTACGTATGGCGAAGGCATAAAGAAGTGATAAGGCGGTGATATGTGCAAGGTAACACAACAGCCAATCAGCTCATAACTGTCAATTTACATATTTCAGCTGATTGGCTGGTGCGTTATCACCTTGCACTTATCACCACTTTATCACTTTTTTATGCCTTCTCCAGGCTTAATACATCTGCCCCACAGTTACTATTCAAAGTGAGGATTCAGCTGTGATAGCGATTTGTACTGCTATATACTGACTGAAGGTTGTTAATCATTATACTAGGATTAATAATTCCATTGAGTTAATTTTGGCACCATTGTAAAGAATTGAAAACAATCCTGGAACAGCCTAATTGTAAATTGTTTGTTTAATAGAGAAGAAGTCTGTATGTATTGACTATAGGAATTCCTTACATAATGTTGAACCGCAAACTAAATAAATTTTAGCTGTATAATTACACTAATATAAATGACTCCTCACACTGTTGATCCTGACGGTATAGGAATTAATGATGATCTGTACATTCTTACTAATGTCTATATGATATACTGATGGTGTAACGGTTACTGCCAAACAGCACTCAGGTCATTGGTTGAATCCCAACATGGCCCTAACTGTGTGATGTTTATATATTCTTCCCGTTCTGGTGTTGGTTTCCTCTGTGTACTCCGGTTTTCTCTCACAATCCAAAAATATACTGATGTGTTAATTTTGTTGGAAGCCAATTACCCTGTGTGTGTACATGTGCAATATTGTGCAAAAGTTTTAGCCAGTTATGGAAAAAATGCTGCAAAGTAAGTGCTTATAGAACTAGAAATTTTAATTTTATTTCTCTTACGTCCTAGAGGATGCTGGGGTCTCTTTTAGCACCATGGGGTATAGACTGTTCCGCAGGAGCCTTCGGCACTTTAAGACTTTTCAACAATGTGAACTGGCTCCTCCCTCTATGCCCCTCCTCCAGACCTCAGTTTAGAAAATGTGCCCAGGAGACTGGATGCACACTAGTGGAGCTCTACAGAGCTTTGCTGGAAAAGACTGTTAGGTTTTTTTATTTTACATGGAAGCTGTTGGCAACAGCTTTCCTGCTTTGTGGGACTTAGGGGGGGAAGTAGGAACCAACTTCTCAATTAGTTAATGGTTCTGCTTCCGCCGACAGGACACCATTAGCTCCTGAAGGGTACTGAACACAGCCCAAGCCTGGCCAGCGTTCACTCCCACAGCACTGCCGCCACCCCCTAACAGAGCTAGAAGTCAGAAGGCTGGTGAGTATATTACCGGAGTCCTGCAGAGAGGGGATCCTCCGGTCATTGTTGGCGGCATACAGGTACACGCGCATACAGGTACACGTCGTGTTATAAAACCTTACTCTTACTGGCAGAAAGGGTACATACATGTACAGCCGCTGATGTGCCATCCCCAGACAGTATAAATATTACACTGCTGAGGCTGAAGGGCAGGGCTTCTCCTCAGACTTGCCAGAACACTCAGTGTGTGCCATTTTCTCCTGCAGAAACTCCAGTGTGAAGCTCCTGAACGCTGTTTCTCCTCATGACAACGCTGATACAAGTACAGGGTGTTATAGAAGGGTCAGAGAGTGTTCATTATAATTAGGTCTGTGAGCCTATTATTGGTATATGCGCTGTAATTGGGTAATATTTCCACAATTCACAATAAGGCGCAGTGTGTGGACTGGCAAGTCCCCTCTGTGTCTGACAGACTTTAGTGTGGGTCTGTCCCCAATAGCTCTCCTGTGTGATAGGGGGAGGGGGGGTGTATGTGTGTGTGTACAAGTGTGTAACATGTCAGACATTGGGGAGGGTTCTTTCCAGGAAGAACCCATTTTAGATACACAAGAGGGTAATGTGGTGGCCCTTCCCTCTCAGAAGGAGCCGGAGTGGGTGAGAATGTTGCAAAAGAATGTCAATGCTTGTAAAGAAATTCTGAGTCTGAACAGACTAAATATTGGAGGCAGTCTGTGGAGGATGTACGGTTTACTGACCCCTCCATATCATCCACTCTGGTCCCATCCAGTTCCCAGAAAAGGTCTCTGGCCCAGATAATGCAAGGGGACACAGATTCCGACTCTGACATCCACACTGAGGATTTGAGAGGGGTAGACCACAAATTAGCCAAAAGCATACAATGTATGATAGTTCCTATAAAGGAAGTGTTGGAGTTTCTTGAAACAACACTGGTCCCAGAGGAAAAGGATTATTTTAAATTAAATAAAAAGCAGGTTGTGATTTTAACTCCTTCAAAGGATTTTAATGCATTCTTTGAAGATTCCTGGGCTAACCCTGAAGAAATTTACCCTTCCCAGACGGATACGTGTAGCGTACCCTTTCCCTGAGGAAGACGGGCACAAATGGGAGACACTCCCAATGATAGACACCTCAGTTTCTCAGCTGTCTAAGAAAATAGTTTTGCCTGCCCCTGGTTCAGCCCCCTTAAAAGATCCAGCTGACCGTAAGTTAGAAACAACCCTAAAATCCATATATACGGCTAACAGAATGGTGCTCAGGCCCACCATTGCTTGTGCGTGGGGTAGGTAACGCTGTGGGAAAAATAGTCTGACAACTTGCTTGTTAACATAGACACAGTTGACAGGGATGAAATAGTCCTAACTATCAAAGCCATATCAAAGATGCTGCAGGTTACTTAGTTGAAGCTATGAAGGATTTTGGGTTGCTGAATTCAAGATCCTCTGCTATGGTGATTTCAGCCCACAGGGCGCTGTGGATCCGCCAATGGAATGCTGATGCGGAATCAAAAAAGAATATTGAGGCGCTTCCTTACAATGGAGAAGCCCTCTTTGGAGACTAGCTGGATGCCATGATTTCAACAACTATATCAGGCAAGTCAGCATTTCTACCTTCCACAGCTGCTCCACCTAGGAAAGGATTTAATTCTCATAAGATCCAATCCTTTCGGCCCAAAAAGGCAAGGGGTACCCCCTTCTTCGCAGGAAGAGGTAAAAAAAATCTACAACACCATCAGGCTTGCAGGAGCAGAAGTCAACAGCTACTTCTGCTAAAACCTCAGCATGACGCTGGGGCTCACCTGCGGGAGTACGATCGGGTGGGGGCACGTCTAATGTTTTTCAGCGAGGTATGGGTTCACTCAGAACTGGATCCTTGGGTATTGCAGATAGTATCCTAAGGGTACAAATTGGAATTTCAGGACCTTCCCCATGCCAATTTTTCAAATCAGCCTTACCAGCTTCTGTTCAGGACAGAGCAAAAGTGCTGAACGCAATACAGAATTTATGTCAAGACAACGTAATTTTCTTAGTTCCTGTGTCACGACAGGAAAAAGGGTTTTATTCAAGCCTGTTTGTAGTGCCGAAACTGGATGGCTCGGTCAGACCGATTTTAAACCTGAAGACTCTGAACCAGACTCTGAACCTTTATTTGATAAGGTTCAAATTCAAGATGGAATCCCTGAGAGCGGTGGTCTCCAACTTGGAGGAAAAGAAATTTCTGGTATCAATGGACATCAAAGATGCTTATTTACATGTTCCCATTTACCCACCGCATCAGGCATACCTGAGGTTTGTGGTGCAGGACTGCCACTATCCGTTCCAAACATTGCCTTTCGGGCTCTCCACGGCTCTGAGAATATTCACCAAGGTGATGGCGGAGATGGTTCTTCTTCGCAAGAAAGGAGTCAGTCATCCCATACTTGGACGATCTCCTCATAAAAGTGAGATCCAGGGAGAACTTAGTGCAGAACATTGCACTCTCCCTGACGGTGCTTCAACAGCACGGTTGGATCATAAACCTTCCAAAATCACAATTGGAACCCACAATGAGGTTATCTCTGGGAGTGATATTGGGCATGGAAGCACAGAAAGTATTCTTACAGGTGGAAAAGGCTCTGGAGATCCAGAGGATGGTCAAACAAGTTTTAAAACCAGCATGCGTATCAATTAATCAGTGCATCCGTCTGCTGGGGAAGATGGTAGCGGCCTACGGGGGCTCTACAATTTGGCCGATTCCGCGCCAGGGTGTTCCAATGGGCCTACTGGACAAGTGGTCCGGATCGCACCTACACATGCACCGGAGGATAATCCCGTCAACAAAAGCCAGTATTTCACTCTTGTGGTGGCTTCAAAGTCTAACCTCCTGTAGGGACACAGGTTCGGGATTCAGACTTGGATCCTGGTGACCATAGATGCAAGCCTCCGAGGTTGGGGAGCAGTCACACAAGGGGAAAGCTTCCAAGGACGATGGTCAAGTCAAGAAGTACTCCTTCGCATATACATTCTGGAATTGAGAGCTGTGTACAACAGCCTTCATCAAGCGGCACACCTTCAAGGTCATCCCATACAGATCCAGTCAGACAATGTAATGGCAGTAGCTTACATAAACTGCCAGGGCGGAACAAAAAGAGTGGCAATGGCAGAGGTGACATATACTCCTCTGGGCAGAAAGACATGTAAAAGCTCTGTCGGCAATTTTCATTCCGGGAGTGGACAACTGGGAAGCAGACTTCCTCAGCAGGCACTATCTCCATCCAGGAGAATGGGGCCTCCACACAGAAGTCTTTGCAGAGGTAGCAGATCGTTGGGGTGTTCCTCAAGTAGATATGATGGCATCATGTCTCAACAAGAAGCTTCAGAAATAGTTTCAGGTCGAGAGACCCACAAGCAATAGCAATGGACGCACTTAGTGGAACTGGAGGGAACAGATACACCGACAAATACCCACTGGGTCACAAATACCAAAAATTCTCAAGATCATCAGAAGAACAAGGGTTTGAGAAATTCTCATTGCTCCAGACTGGCCAAGGAGGGCTTGGTATCCAGATCTTCAGGCGTTATTATTGGTAGATCCTCAGCCTCTTCCTCTTCATGAGGACCTGCTTCAGCAGGGGCCGTTTGTTTATCAAGAGTTACCGTGGCTGCGTTTGACGGCATGGCTGTTGAGCGCCAGATCCTAGCCCGTAAGGGTATCCCAATGAAGTCATTCCCACACTTATTCTGGCCAGGAAAGGGGTAATGCCCAAACATTTTCTACGTATTTGGAGAATGTTTATCTTGGTGTGAATCCAAGAAGTCTCCTGTGGTGGAGTTTAAATTAGGACGTCTTCTCCTATTTCTACAGGTGGGTGTGGATGCTGGCTTGAGATTAGGGTCTATCAAGGTCCAAATTTCAGCGTTGTCCATTTTCTTTGAGAAGTAGTTGGCTTCCCTTCCTGAGGTCCAGACGTTCGTGAAGGGGGTTCTGCGCATCCAACCTCCCTTTGTGCCTCCTGCGGCGCCATGGGATTTTAATGTGGTGTTGCAGTTCCTTAAATCGGACTGGTTTGAACCTCTACAAGAGGTAGAGTTTAAGTTTTTCACTTGGAAAGTGGTCATGCTGTTGGCCTTGGCCTCAGGCAGACGTGTGTCTGAATTAGGGGCTCTGTCACACAAGAGTCCTTATTTGATTTTTCATGAAGATAGAGCTGAGCTGCGGACGCGTCAGCATTTTCTTACAAAGGTTGTGTCTTATTTCCATATCAACCAACCTGTGGTGGTGCCAGTGGCTTCTGACATCTTAACCGTTTCAAAGTCCTTTGATGTCGTCAGAGCGTTGAGGACTTATGTTGCAAGAATGGCTCGGATAAGGAATACAGAATCTTTGTTTGTCCTCTAGGATCCCAACAAGATTGGGGGTCCTACTTCTAAGCAGACTATTGCGCGCTGGATCAGCAGTACCATTCAGCACGCTTATTCCACGGCAGGATTGCTGTTACCGAGTTCGGTAAAGGCCCGCTCTAAAAGGAAAGTGGGTTCTTCCTGGGCGGCTTCCCCGGGTGTCTCGGCGTTGCAAATTTGCAGAGCAGCTACTTGGTCAGGGGCAAACAAGTTTGCTAAGTTTTACAGGTTTGACACCTTGGCTGCTGACAACCTTCAGTTTGGTCAGTCAGCACTGCAGGAACATTAGCACTTTCTCGCCCGTACTGGGAGCTTTGGTACATCCCCATGGTACTAAAAGGGACCCCAGCATCCTCTAGGACAGAAGAGAAAATAGGATTTTAATTACCTACCGGTAAATCCTTTTCTCGTAGTCTGTAGAAGATGCTGGGCGCCTGCCCAGTGCTCATTTTTCCTGCAAATTACGTTTTCTTTTTACACAGGTTCTCCTGTGTTAAGTTGTTCACAGCAGTTGCTGTGGCGTTATGCATGCACGTTTGCATGGGTTATGTTAAAGGCCATGTTAGGCGACATGTTTTGTATGGTGTGAGCTGGTGTGAATCTCGCCACTAGTTTAATGTAAATTCTTCTCTCGAAGATGTCTGTCTCCTCGGGCACAGTTCCTATACTGAGGTCTGGAGGAGGGGCATAGAGGGAGGAGCCAGTTCACACTATTGAAATGTCTTAAAGTGCCGAAGGCTCCTGCGGAACAGTCTATACCCCATGGTACTAAAATGGACCCCAGCATCCTCTACGGACTACAAGAAATGGATTTACCGGTAGGTAATTAAAATCCTATTTTTTGAGTTACCTAAATGCAAAGTTAATGAACATTAGAGAAATGAAATCAATATTTGATGTGACCACCCTGCCTTCAAAACAGCATCAATTATTTTAAGTAATATACAGCACAATTGTTGGAGGAACTCACACATTCCCTTGGACTTTTAATATTGTTTATTTAACTGGTCTCTAAGACTTTTTCTCTTACATCCTAGAGGATGCTGGGGTCCACATTAGTACCATGCGGTATAGACTGGTCCACCAGGAGCCATTGTCACTTTAAGAGTTTGAGGGTGTGGGCTGGCTCCTCCCTTTATGCCCCTCCTACCAGACTCAGTTTAGAAAATGTGCCCTTGGGAGCTGGTCACAGTTAGGGGAGCTCTACAGAGCTTCTTTAGTAAAAGTTTATTTTAGAGTTTATTAATTTTCAGGGAGGCTGCTGTCAACAGCCTCCTTGCAGCGAGGGACTGAGAGGGGGAGCAGTGTCTGCCCTGCGGGGTCTGAGCCACGGTCTCCCCTGACTGGACACTGAGCTACAGAGGGGTCTGATCGTTCTCCGCCACAGGGGACCGCTCGCCCCAGCAGCATGCCGCCAACCCCTTACAGAGCTGAAGTGGTGAGTGAGACACGACGAGGGCCGGTGTGAAGATTGCGGCAGCGGGGAGGGAACGCAGTGTTCACCGCTCCTGGGAACGCTCAGCAGCGCTGTGAGGGGCGCCCTGGGCCAGCGCTTACTCCCTACACTGGTCCAGAAGCCTGTCGGGGTCCTGGGATCTCAGCCAGCACTATATTTCCTCAGGCCAGTATAATCCTTGAAGTGCGGGAAGACGGCGCCATAAGGGGGCGGAGCTTCTTCTCAGAGCAGACTCAGCAGCGTTTCAACGCCATTTTCCTGTTTTGCACAGCCCTGAGAAGAACAGGTCCCTCCACAGTAATTCCAGCTATCTGTGAACAGTACCAGTGGGTTGTAAAAGAGGGGGGGAGGGGGCTGTAATACTACTGTGTGTCCTATTAAGGTGCACAGTCAGTGCTGACAAGGGGTCTCCCTTTGATAAAAATGCTGTGTGTATTGGATGGCTCCCTTCTCTGTCTCTCTTGCCATTCTTGGGGGGAGGGGGGGGGACTTTCTGCCCTCACCGTTGTGTAGAGTTTGGTGTCCGTTAGCGATGTCCAGGGACACTATCATATGTTGCAGAGGATTTATCCTCCCAGGATGATCCAATTCCATGTAATCAGGATAGCACTGGTTTAGCACAGATTCCAGCAAGGGAACCGGAGTGGTTTTCTTTTATCAAATCTTGGATTTCTCAGATTTCTGACAGGGTTGCAAGTAATGAATCTGCAACCCAGGTATTATAGAGCTCTATGGCAGTTTGGCCCGTTTCTGGTACCTCAGGACGCACCGCTATATACCCCCATAAGCGTGCGCTTGTGCATGTCACACAAGACGACACTGATACCGATTCTGACACAGATGGTGATGGGGATGTGTTGCGGGGGTCCGCATCTCTTGCAAAGTGGGTGCAATTGTTGATAGAGGCTAACAGGGATGTTGAATGTTAATGATACCACACCTGAGCAGGTTGAGGAGGCCTTTTTCACTGAAAATAAAAAAAACTTGCTAACCTTCCCTGTGTCAAAGAAATTGAATGCTATATTTGAAAAAGCATGGGAAAACCCTGAGAAAAAATTCCAGGTCGCTTAACGGGTCCAGGTGACGTTTCCCTTCCTTGAGGAGGATAGAAAAAAAATGTGAAAACCTGCCGATTGTTGACGCATCTGTGTCCAGACTCTCAAAGAAGGTGGTTTTGCCTGTTCCAGGATCTACCGCCTTAAAGGAGCCGGCTGATAGAAAAATTAACACACTTAAATCAATGTACACTGCTTCAGGTGCCATATTACGTCCCACTATTGCTACGGCATGGATTGCAAAGGCAATAGTAAAGTGGTCTGCTACCTTACATGAGGATTTGGATACAATGGACAGGGATGATATTGCATTATATTTACGCAACATACATGATTCTGCAGGTTTTATGGTAGAATCAATGAAAGACCTGGGTTCCATGGCTGCGGGAATCTGTCTGCTTCAGCTCGTCGGGGACTTTGGCTGCGCCAGTGGTCGGCCGAGGTGGAATCCAGAAAGTGGGGAGTTCCTACCCTATACAGGTCAGGCTCTCTTTGCGGAAGCTCTAGACGCGTGGATATCCACAGCTACAGCGGGTAAGTCTCCGTTTCTTCCCTCAGCAGCACCTGCTCCGAAGAAATCCTTCTCTTCGTCTGCAACGCAGTCCTTTCGGCCAAACAAGCCTAGAAAGGCCAGACCGTCCAATACCTTCTTCAGGGGAGGTCGTGTCAAGTCCAAGAAGCCTGCCGCTACAGGTTCCCAGGAACAAAAGCCTGCTTCAGGTACGCCAAAGCCCTCCGCATGACAGTGGACTGCACAGCCTGGAGGTGGGGCCGGTGGGAGCGAGACTCAGACACTTCAGTCACGTCTGAGTATCGTCCGACCTGGATCCCTGGTAATGTATCCCAAGGATACAGGCTAGTATTTCAAAGTCTTCCCCCTCATTGTTTTTTGAAATCAGGCTTGCCAACTCTGTTGGCAGACAGCACTGTACTACAAGAAGTTGGTGGAGGCACAGGTCATTGTGCCAGTACCACCTCAAATGCAAAACAAAGATTACTATACAAACCATTTTGTGGTACCGAAACCGGATGGTTCGTCAGGCCCATTCTGAAGCTAAAATCATTGAACCCCTTTCTAAAGGAGTTCAAGATGGAGTCTCTCAGGGCGGTGATATCTGGTCTGGAAGAGGGGGATTTCCTGGTATCAGTGGATATCAAGGATGCGTACCTCCACATTCCGATCTGGCTGCCGCATCAGGCTTATCTCCGTTTCGCATTGCTGGACTGTCCTTTCTGGTTCCAGGCCCTGCCATTTGGCCTCTCCACAGCACCAAGGGTGTTTACCAAGGTGATGGCAGAAATGATCTCCTCCGCAACCAAGGGGTGAACATCATTCCATATCTGGACGATCTGCTGATAAAGGCATCGTCCAAGGAGAAGCTGCTGCATTCCATTGTTCTAACATGCCTCCTCAAGATTCATGGGTTGATTCTGAACCTTCCAAAGTCACATTTGGAACCACCCCCAGAGGTTGTAATTTCTGGGAATGACCCTGCACACACAAGTGCAGAAGGTGTTTCTTTTGGAGGAAAAGGCGTTGGTGATAAACTATGGTCTGGGATGTCCTGAAGCCAGCCTGGGTATTGGTTCATCAATGCATTTGCCTGTTGGGAAAGATGGTGGCCTCTTACGAGGCTCTCCAGTACGGGAGGTTCCACCCTTGGACCTTCCAACTGGATCTTCTGGACAAGTGGTCGGGATCTCATCTTCACATGCACCACAGAATTCGTCTGTCGCCGAGGGCCAGGATTTCGCTCCTTTGGTTACAATTACCTCGCCTTCTGGAGGGCCACAGGTTCAGGATTCAGTATTGGGTCCTTCTAACCACGGATGCGAGCCTTCGGGGCTGGGGAGCGGTCACTCAAGGAGTAACCTTCCAAGGTCGGTGGTCAAGCTTGGAAGCCGGCCTGCCCATCAACATGCTGGAACTAAGAGCAGTCTACAACGGTCTTCAGGCGGCCCCTCTTCTAAGAAATCGGGCCATTCAAGTGCAGTTGGACAATGTAACAGCAGTGGCTTACATAAACCAACAGGGCGGAACAAAGAGCAGAGCTGCAATGGCAGAGGTAACCAGAATCATCCTCTGGGCAGAAAAGCACGCGTTTGCGCGGTCGGCAATCTTCATTCCTGGAGTAGACAACTGTGAAGCAGACTTCCTCAGAAGGACACTCTCTCCATCCAGGGGAGTGGGCTTTCCATCCGGAGGTGTTCAGGGAGGTAACAGATCTTTGGGGTGTACCCCATATCGACATGATGACCTCTCCTCTCAACAAGAAGCTTCGGCGGTGTTCCAGGTCGAGGGACCCGCAAACTGTGGCGGTGGATGGCCTAGTGACTCTGTGGGTGTTCCAGTTGGTGTACGTGTTTCCTCCACTTCCACTCATTCCAAGGGTTCTAAAACTCATAAGAACAAGAGTTCAGGCGATCCTCATTGCTCCGGACTGGCCAAGAAGGGCTTGGTACGCGGATCTTCTGGATCTACTGCAAAAAGAGCCTAGGCCTCTTCCTCTTCTGGAGGACCTACTGCAGCAGGTGTCGTTTGCCTTTCAAGACTTACCGCGGCTACGTTTGAGGGCATGGAAGTTGAACGCCTGATACTAGCTCGGAAGGGCATTCTGAACAAGGTTATTCCTAACCTGATACAGGCTAGGAAAGGAATGATGTCTAAACATTACCATTGAAGTTTCAACTAGGACTGTTTCTCCTCTTCCTACAAGCTGGTGTGGATATGTGCCTAAAGTTGGGATCTGTGAAGGTCCAGATTTCGCCCCTATCTGTTTTCTTCCAAAAACAATTGGCTGCCCTCTCTGAGGATCAGACCTTTTGGAAGGGAGTTCTGCCCATCCAGCCTCCCTTTGTACCGCCTACGGTGCCTTGGGACCTTATTGGACAACGTAACAGTGGCTTACATAAACCGACAGGGCGAAATGAAGAGCAGAGCAGCAATGTCAGAGGTGACGAGAATACTCCTCTGGACAGAAAAAACGCATTGGTGCGGTCAGCCATCTTCATTCCGGGAGTACACAACTGGGAAGCAAACTTCCTCAGCAGACACGATCTCCATCCAGGGGAGTGGGGTCTCCATCCAGAGGTGTTTAAGGAAATAACAGACCTTTGGGGATTACCCCAAATAGACATGATGGCCTCTTGACTCAAGAAGAAGCTTCGGTGTTATTCCAGGTCGAGGGACCAACAGGCAGTGGCAGTGGACGCCCTGGTGTCTCTGTGGGTGTTCCAGTCAGTGTACATGTTTCCACCACTCCCACTCATCCCAAGAATCCTAAAGCTCATAAGGAAAACACTGGTTCAAGCGATCCTCATTGCCCCAGATTGGCCAAGAAGGGCTTAGTACGCGGACCTTCTGAATCTACTGCAAGAATAGCCGAGGCCTCTTCCTCTTCGGGAGGACCTGCTGCAGCAGGGGTCGTTTGTCCATCAAGACTTACCGCGGCTACGTTTGAGGGCATGGAGGTTGAACGCCTGATACTTGCTCGGAAGGGTATTCCGAAGAAGGTAATTCCTATCCTAATACAGGCTAGGAAAGGGGTAACGTCTAAACATTACCGTCGTATTTGGACGAAATATGTCTCGGTGTGAATCCAAGAAGTTTCCTACAGTGGAGTTTCAACTAGGATGTTTCTGCCTCTTCCTGCAAGCAGGTGTGGATATGGGCCTGAGGTTAGGCTCTGTGAAGGTCCAGATTTCGGGCCTATCCATTTTCTTTCAGAAACAATTGACTGCCCTCCTTGAGTTTCAGACTTTTTTGAAGGGAGTTCTGCACATCCAACCTCCTTTTGTACCGCCTTGGGACCTTAATGTGGTGTTGCAGTTCCTCCAGTCAGATTGGTTTGAGCCTCTAATAGAGGCTGAGGTGAAGTTTCTTACATGGAAAGCAGTCACGTTGTTGGCCTTAGTTTCTGCTAGACGCGTGTCCGAATATGGGGCTTTATCCTGTTAAAGCCCTTAATTGATCTTCCATGAAGATAGAGCTGAGCTCCGGACAAGTCAGCAGTTTCTTCCAAAGGTTGTGTTGGCATTTCATATCAACCAACCTATTGTGGTGCCAGTGGCTACTGACTCCTCCATTTCATCAGTCCTTGGATGTCGTAAGGGCTCTGAAGATATATGTGAAGAGGACTTCTCGTCACAGAAGGTCGGACTCTGTTTGTCGGTGTCCTGCTTCTAAGCAGACTATTTCTCGCTGGATTCGGTTCACCATCCAGCATGCTTCTACGGCTGGACTGCTATGTCCAAAATCTGTTAAGGCCCACTCTACTCGTAAGGTGGGGTCTTCCTGGGTGGTTGCCCTGGGTGTGTCGGCATTGCAACTTTGCCGAGCTGATACTTGGTCTTGGTTGAACACATTTGCAAAGTTTTACAAGTTTGATACTTTGGCCTCTGATGATCTGGTTCAGTCAATCAGTTCTGCAGGAGCCCCCGCACTCTCCCTCCCGTTCTGGAAGCTTTGGTACATCCCCATGGTACTAATGTGGACCCCAGCATCCTCTAGGACTTAAGAGAAAATAGGATTTTGGTTACCTACCGGTAAATCCTTTTCCCTAGTCCTTAGAGCAGGCCTGGCCAACCTGTGGCTCTCCAGATGTTGTGAAACTACACATCCCAGCATGCCCTGCAATGGTTTTAGCATTCCTTAATAGCAAAACTGTGGCAAAGCATGATGGGACTTGTAGTTTTACAACAGCTGGAGAGCAACAGGTTGGCCAGGTCTGCCTTAGAGGATGCTGGGTGCCCACCCAGCGCTTCGTTTTCCTGCAAATGTTATTTTGTTCAGTACAAATTTGTTTTAGTTGAGTACTGCATTGTTACTTGGTAAGTACTGTTTCAGCAGTTACTGAGTAGTTCAAGCTAGTTAGCTTGATATGCTTTGTATGTGTGAGCTGGTATGAATCTCTCCACTATCTATGTATAATCCTTCTCTTGAAGATGTCAGTCTCCTCGGTCACAGTTTCTAGACTGAGTCTTGTAGGAATGGCATAGAGGGAGGAACCAGCCCACACTCTCAAACTCTTAAAGTGCCAATGGCTTCTGGTGGACCCGTCTATACCCCATGGTACTAATGTGGACCCCAGCATCCTCTACAGACTACGAGAAGAGGATTTACCGGTAGGTAACCAAAATCCTATTTCTCGGACGTCCTAGTGGATGCTGGGAACTCCGTAAGGACCATGGGGAATAGCGGCTCCGCAGGAGACTGGGCACAAAAAGTAAAAGCTTTAGACTAGCTGGTGTGCACTGGCTCCTCCCCCTATGACCCTCCTCCAAGCCTCAGTTAGATTTTTGTGCCCGAACGAGAAGGGTGCAAGCTAGGTGGCTCTCCTGAGCTGCTTAGAAGTAAAAGTTTAAATAGGTTTTTTATTTTCAGTCAGTCCTGCTGGCAACAGGCTCACTGCATCGTGGGACTAAGGGGAGAAGAAGCGAACTCACCTGACTGCAGAGTGGATTGGGCTTCTTGGCTACTGGACATTAGCTCCAGAGGGACGATCACAGGTTCAGCCTGGATGGGTCCCGGAGCCGCGCCGCCGGCCCCCTTACAGAGCCAGAAGAGAGAAAATGATGTGGAAGCAGAGCAATTGCCTGTGTTAGTGATGTCACCCCCTAGGGAGTCGACACCTGACTGGTAGTAATTAAAGAATTACGTGACAATGTCAGCACTTTGCAAAAAACTGTTGACGACATGAGACAGCCGACAAATCAATTAGTGCCTGTTCAGGCGTCTCAGACACCGTCAGGGGCGCTAAAACGCCCGTTACCTCAGATGGTCGACACAGACCCTGACACGGATACTGAATCCAGTGTCGACGGTGACGAGACAAACGTAATGTCCAGTAGGGCCACACGTTACATGATCACGGCAATGAAGGAGGCATTGAACATTTCTGACACTACAAGTACCACAAAAAAGGGTATTATGTGGGGTGTGAAAAAACTACCAGTGTTTTTTCCTGAGTCAGATGAATTAAATGAGGTGTGTGATAAAGCGTGGGTTTCCCCCGATAAAAAATTGCTGATTTCTAATAAATTATTGGCACTATACCCTTTCCCGCCAGAGGTTAGGGCACGTTGGGAAACACCCCCTAGGGTAGATAAGGCGCTCACACGCTTATCAAAACAAGTGGCGTTACCGTCTCCTGATACGGCCGCTCTCAAGGAACCAGCTGATAGAAGGCTGGAAAATATCTTAAAAGGTATATACACACATACCGGTGTTATACTGCGACCAGCGATCGCCTCAGCCTGGATGTGCAGCGCTGGAGTGGCTTGGTCGGATTCCCTGACTGAAAATATTGATACCCTGGATAGGGACAGTATATTATTAACTATAGAGCATTTGAAGGATGCATTACTATATATGCGAGATGCACAGAGGGATATTTGCACCCTGGCATCTAGAGTAAGTGCGATGTCCATTTCTGCCAGAAGAACGTTATGGACGCGACAGTGGTCAGGTGATGCGGATTCCAAACGACATATGGAAGTATTGCCGTATAAAGGGGAGGAGTTATTTGGGGTCGGTCTATCGGACCTGGTGGCCACAGCAACGGCTGGAAAATCCACCTTTTTACCCCAGGTCACCTCTCAGCAGAAAAAGACACCGTCTTTTCAAACCCAGTCCTTTCGTCCCTATAAGGGCAAGAGGGAAAAAGGCCGCTCGTTCCTGCCCCGGGGCAGAGGAAGGGGAAAAAGACTGCACCATGCAGCCTCTTCCCAGGAGCAGAAGCCCTCCCCCGCTTCTGCCAAGTCCTCCGCATGACGCTGGGGCTCTGCAAGCAGACTCGGGCACGGTGGGGGGCCGTCTCAAGAATTTCAGCGCGCAGTGGGCTTACTCGCAAGTGGACCCCTGGATCCTGCAGGTAGTATCACAGGGGTACAAATTGGAATTCGAGACGTCTCCCCCTCGCCGGTTCCTGAAGTCTGCTCTACCAACGTCTCCCTCCGACAGGGAGGCAGTATTGGAAGCTATTCACAAGCTGTATTCCCAGCAGGTGATAATCAAGGTACCCCTCCTACAACAGGGAAAGGGGTATTATTCCACGCTGTTTGTGGTACCGAAGCCGGACGGCTCGGTGAGACCAATTTTAAATCTAAAATCTTTGAACACTTACATAAAAAGGTTCAAATTCAAGATGGAGTCACTCAGAGCAGTGATAGCGAACCTGGAAGAAGGGGACTATATGGTATCTCTAGACATCAAGGATGCTTATCTCCATGTCCCAATCTACCCTTCTCACCAAGGGTACCTCAGGTTTGTGATACAAAACTGTCATTATCAGTTTCAGACGCTGCCGTTTGGATTGTCCACGGCACCACGGGTCTTTACCAAGGTAATGGCCGAAATGATGATTCTTCTTCGAAGAAAAGGCGTATTAATTATCCCTTACTTGGACGATCTCCTGATAAGGGCAAGGTCCAGGGAACAGTTAGAGGTCGGAGTAGCACTATCTCAGGTAGTGCTACGTCAGCACGGGTGGATTCTAAATATCCCAAAATCACAGCTGATTCCAACAACACGTCTACTGTTCCTAGGGATGATTCTGGACACAGTCCAGAAAAAGGTGTTTCTCCCGGAGGAGAAGGTCAGGGAGTTATCCGAGCTAGTCAGGAACCTCCTAAAACCAGGACAAGTGTCTGTGCATCAGTGCACGAGAGTCCTGGGAAAAATGGTGGCTTCTTACGAAGCGATTCCATTCGGAAGATTCCATGCAAGAACTTTTCAGTGGGATCTGCTGGACAAATGGTCCGGATCGCATCTTCAGATGCATCAGCGGATAACCCTATCTCCAAGGACAAGGGTATCACTCCTGTGGTGGTTACAGAAGGCTCATCTTCTAGAGGGCCGCAGATTCGGCATTCAGGATTGGATGCTGGTAACCACGGATGCCAGCCTGAGAGGCTGGGGAGCAGTCACACAGGGAAGAAATTTCCAGGGCTTGTGGTCAAGCATGGAAACGTCTCTTCACATAAATATCCTAGAGCTAAGGGCCATTTACAATGCCCTAAGTCAAGCAAGGCCTCTGCTTCAGGGTCAACCGGTATTGATCCAGTCGGACAACATCACGGCTGTCGCCCACGTAAACAGACAGGGTGGCACAAGAAGCAGGAGGGCAATGGCAGAAGCTGCAAGGATTCTCCGCTGGGCGGAAAATCATGTGATAGCACTGTCAGCAGTGTTCATTCCGGGAGTGGACAACTGGGAAGCAGACTTCCTCAGCAGACACGACCTCCACCCGGGGGAGTGGGGACTTCATCCAGAAGTCTTCCAAGTGATTGTAAACCGTTGGGAAAAACCAAAGGTGGACATGATGGCGTCCCGTCTCAACAAGAAGTAACTCTGTGGGTGTTCCAGTCGGTATGTGTTCCCTCCTCTTCCTCTCATACCAAAAGTACTGAGAATCATAAGAAGGAGAGGAGTAAGAACGATACTCGTGGCTCCGGATTGGCCAAGAAGAACTTGGTACCCGGAGCTGCAAGAGATGCTCACGGAGGACCCGTGGCCTCTACCTCTAAGGAAGGACCTGCTCCAGCAGGGACCTTGTCTGTTCCAAGACTTACCGCGGCTGCGTTTGACGGCATGGCGGTTGAACGCCGGATCCTGAAGGAAAAAGGCATTCCAGATGAAGTCATCCCTACCCTGATCAAGGCCAGGAAGGATGTAACTGCAAAACATTATCATCGCATTTGGCGAAAATATGTTGCGTGGTGTGAGGCCAAGAAGGCCCCTACGGAGGAATTTCAACTGGGTCGTTTCCTACATTTCCTGCAAGCAGGATTGTCTATGGGCCTAAAATTAGGATCCATTAAGGTTCAAATTTCGGCCCTGTCGATCTTCTTCCAGAAAGAACTGGCTTCAGTGCCTGAAGTTCAGACGTTTGTCAAAGGGGTACTGCATATACAGCCTCCTTTTGTGCCTCCAGTGGCACCTTGGGATCTCAATGTAGTTTTAGGGTTCCTAAAATCACATTGGTTTGAACCACTTGCCACAGTGAATTTGAAATATCTCACATGGAAAGTGGTAATGCTGTTGGCCCTGGCTTCAGCCAGGCGCGTATCAGAATTGGCGGCTTTATCCTATAAAAGCCCTTACCTGATATTTCATTCGGATAGGGCGGAATTGAGGACTCGTCCTCAATTTCTCCCTAAGGTGGTTTCAGCGTTTCACATGAATCAACCTATTGTGGTACCTGTGGCTACTAGGGACTTGGAGGACTCCAAGTTGCTGGACGTAGTCAGGGCCCTGAAAATATGTTTCCAGGACGGCTGGAGTCAGAAAATCTGACTCGCTGTTTATACTGTATGCACCCAACAAGCTGGGTGCTCCTGCTTCTAAGCAGACGATTGCTCGTTGGATTTGTAGTACAATTCAACTTGCACATTCTGTGGCAGGCCTGCCACAGCCAAAATTTGTAAAAGCCCATTCCACAAGGAAGGTGGGCTCATCTTGGGCGGCTGCCCGAGGGGTCTCGGCTTTACAACTTTGCCGAGCAGCTACTTGGTCAGGGGCAAACACGTTTGCTAAATTCTACAAATTTGATACCCTGGCTGAGGAGGACCTGGAGTTCTCTCATTCGGTGCTGCAGAGTCATCCGCACTATCCCGCCCGTTTGGGAGCTTTGGTATAATCCCCATGGTCCTTACGGAGTTCCCAGCATCCACTAGGACGTCAGAGAAAATAAGAATTTACTTACCGATAATTCTATTTCTCATAGTCCGTAGTGGATGCTGGGCGCCCATCCCAAGTGCGGATTGTCTGCAATACTTGTATATAGTTATTGTTACAAACAAATCGGGTTGTTTATTGTTGGAAGCCATCTTTTCAGAGGCTCCTACGGTTATCATACTGTTAACTGGGTTCAGATCACGAGTTGTACGGTGTGATTGGTGTGGCTGGTATGAGTCTTACCCGGGATTCAAGATCCTTCCTTATTATGTACGCTCGTCCGGGCACAGTATCTTAACTGAGGCTTGGAGGAGGGTCATAGGGGGAGGAGCCAGTGCACACCAGCTAGTCTAAAGCTTTTACTTTTTGTGCCCAGTCTCCTGCGGAGCCGCTATTCCCCATGGTCCTTACGGAGTTCCCAGCATCCACTACGGACTATGAGAAATAGAATTATCGGTAAGTAAATTCTTATTTTTTTTCTTTATTTTTTTTTTCGGGGGACATTTATTGATGAACTGTGTAGGACAGAATTTATTATTTCTTGCGTCCTAGAGGATGCTGGGGACTCCAAAAGGACCATGGGGTATAGACTGATCCGCAGGAGCTTGGGCACACTATAAAGACTTAAACTGGGTGTGAACTGGCACCTCCCTCTATGCCCCTCCTCCAGACCTCAGTTAGACTTTGTGCCCAGGAGTGAATGGACACACACTAGGGGAGCTCTACTGAGTTTCTCTAAAAGACTTTAGGTTAGGATTTATTTTCAGAGAGACCTGCTGGCTACAGGCTCCATGCATCGTGGGAATGCGGGGAGAGAAGTCAGACCTACTTCTTCTTGGTTCAAGGGCTCTGCTTCTTAGGCTACTGGACACCATTAGCTCCAGAGGGTTCGATCACTTGGTTCGCCTAGCTGCTTGTTCCCGGAGCCGCGCCGTCACCCCCCTCACAGAAGCCAGAAGAAAGAAGCCGGGTGAGTATTGGAAGACAAGAAGACTTCAGTGACTGCAGAAGACTTCGGTAACGGAGGTAAGCGCAGCGGTTGCGCTACGCTCCATGCTCCCACACAGTGGCACTCACAGGGTGCAGGGCGCATAGGGGGAGCGCTCTGGGCAGCAAGTTACTGGTCTTTTAACAAGGCTGGCATTAAAGCTTTCTCGGTGCCTGGGCACTGTGTCCCATACCCCCGCCAGCACAAACAGCGCTGCGTGCCAGTTGCTCCCGCGCCGGAGGCTCAAAAGGGCGCAGGGGGGGGGGCTCCCTGGGCAGCATGTTATGCATTTGTTCAGGGGGTAGTCATTATGTACTGTGTGTGGACAGTGTCCCTTTCCCAGCCATCATTAAGCAGCACTACGCGCCATTTACTCCTGCGTCGGAGGTTCACGGGGGTGCGGGGCGCAAGGAGGGGGGGGCGCCCTGGGCAGCATGTTGTACATTTTGTTCAGGGTGTGGACTTCCGTACTGTGTAGGCAGTGTCCCAGTCCCCGCCAACATAAAGCACAGCGCGCCTTTAACTCCCGCGCCGGAGGCTCACACTGGTGCAGGGCGCGCGGGGTGGACGCCCTGGGAAGCATGATGAACACCTTTTTAAGGGGTACTTGTTTTATACAGTGGGTAGACACTGTATAGGGGCCTCCTGTGGGGGAAAAAAAGGATTGTATAGTTAGCGGGCTGAAGTGCGCCGAGAAGGGGCGGAGCTTCACCCTCACATCTCGTTCAGCACCATTTTCATCTAGGTCCCCGCCATTGTACAATCGTGGGGGGACACAGTGTTTGGATATAGCACTTGGTTAGTTAAATGGGCGTATACTACAGTCTGTTGTGCATGTTCCCTGTGTTTCCCTGGTCAGAATGCCCACTATAGCTTTTTAGGCGACATGTGTCGACAGTGATCAGTGCTCTTTCACTAACTGGGATCGCTGTTGGCTTTGCTGACGCCTATTTGTCCTCGATGTAGTGTCTGTAGTTGCTTACTTGTCTAAAGGGAACACTATTTGGAGGACACAGTTGTGTGCGGGGGACCCTGTCGGCATCAACTTTTTTACTGAGCGTATCTTAACATCCTGTAACTGCCTGATCTGTGTGTGTGTGTATTTGGAACAACTGACCATGACTCTAATAGCTTCAACATTGTGGAAACTGGGGAAAAAGATATTTTTTATTTAAATACAGAGATATCGGATTCAAAAAGTTTATATATAGACTATAGAAAGATGCAAATTGGACTACATAAAAAAATAGGACATAAGATGCATAACATACAAGACCTTTACAAAAAAAAAAAAAGTACAATTTAAAAAGAGTTTTTGAGCTTATCTTAGTATATGGAGTCAGAGAGGTACACAACATGTTTCATCTGGCTGACTTCATCAAGGAGTATAAATCATACACCAGGAATGCTCTTAGTTTGTACTAATAAAACCATTCAGAAAAGAGACACAGTAAAGATCAGAAAAAAGATACAGTAAAAAGGGATGGAGTTTCCAAAAATCTAATGGATTAAACACTTTTTACCTAAAAACTGGGTTCGCTTTTATCTACATAGAATATCCCCTATCTCATTTTATTCTCTGGACCTTTTAAATTCTAGCTCAGAATATGGCAGCTTAAACACAGTTGGTTGCTTTTATCCCTACGCCTATATATGTGTGTATATGTATGTATGTGTATATATACAGGTTGAGTATCACTAATCCAAAATTCAAATCACAATTTTGTGGGTCTCCTGAGATAATGACATAAAAATGATATATCTGCTGCGGGGTACACTGGGCTTCACAAGGATTAACATCGGGGTGTAGAGTAGGATCTTGATCTGAGGCACCAACAGGCTCAAAGCTTTGACCTACCCAAGAGGCATAGCGCTGCCTCCTATATCACCCCGCCTCCGTGCACAGGAGCTCAGTTTTGTAGTTGGTTCCATGAAGTAAGCAGGCACATAAACATCTGCTCCAGCAGCCCTGTGAGAAGCTTTTAAAGAATAGTGAAGACTTCAAGGGCTGCAGCAGAGACACGGACTGTGTTAATGTCAGTTAGACAACTGCTGCAGCTCCATCACCTCCCCCGGCGGCGCAGTACACTCCCGTGTACTGGTTGCCGGGTACCTATAGCGGAGGCTCCAGTTTTCTTCCACGTTAGTCACACACACGACCGCTGTTCTCCTGGATTGCGTGGCCACACTCAGGGAGGAGGTAAGGAGTCCCCTTGACAGGACCTGCTGTAAATCGCGATCCCGCACGCCTGGTGTTAGGCAGGCCGCGCGCGCTGGTGTGGACACTGTGGTAGTACAGGGACCCCACTAGACCACCAGGGCATGGGCACAGGTCGGTTTACTCTCATAAAGCAGTTTTATTTAGCCCCCAGTACCCGGTGGTGAAGTCCAGCAGGGGAGGGGGGGGGGGGGGGGTTAAGGCTTTGACCTATAGCCCCTCCCCTAGCCCCAGGGCGCCATTTAGAGTAAATGTTCCCGCCCTGGAGCTGCATATCTCTCTCTCCCTGACTCCCTGTCAGCGTTTGGGCGCCATTAAAGCAAGCAGAGCTGATCCTGTTGGGCAAATCCTCCTCTGTAAAACCCTGTGCATTTTACAGGACACTTAAGTATTCTACATGTCTGCCGACAGTGTTGGTTAAGAAAGTGCATTTAGTCAGGGTTATTTAGTACAAGTACCCTGTGATATACATCCAGTCTTTACTGTGCATTGTTATATCTAGTAAGTGTATAGCTATACATAGTGCTACTCTGTATTGCTAGTTCAGTGCAGTTTTTATTGCATGTCATAATTTCTGCATTGTACAAATTGTGACTGTGTGTGCATATAGCTGCTGTGTGACCTCCATTTTGTGTGTCTCACTCAGATTGCTATCCCTGTATTCTATAACCTGAGGGGGCTAAGTGTGTCAGGTTTATAATAATACAGGTTGAGTATCCCATATCCAAATATTCCGAAATACAGAATTTCTGCTGCGGGGTACGCTGGGCTCCACAAGGATAGACAGGGGTGTAGAGTAGGATCTTGATCCGAAGCACCAACAGGCTCAAAAGCTTTGACCTTCTTCCCAAGATGCATAGTGCCGCCTCCTATATCACCCCGCCTCCGTGCACAGGAGCTCAGTTTGTAGTTGGTGCTTGCAGTGCAAGCATATGACAGGAAGAGCTGCTCACAGCAGCTCTAGAAAAAGCTTTTTCTGAGAAAAAAAAGACTACAAGGGCTGCAGCAGAGGCACAGATTGTGCTGAATGTCAGTAGACATTGCCTGCTGCAGCTCCATCTCTCCCCCAGCAGCGCTGTACACTCCCGTGCCCTGGTTGCCGGGTACCTACAGCAGGAGGCTCTGGTTTTCTTCTAAGTTAGTCACACATGGCTGTGGCTCTCTGTGATCGCGTGGCCGCACTTCGGGAGGAGGTAAGTCCCGCACTTTATCGCGATGAGGCGGGCCGCGTGCGCTGTCGGTGGACACTGGCAGTACAGGCGATCCCACTAGATCACCAGGGCATGGGTGCAGGTCAGGTTTTCTCTCTAAACCTTTTTTACAAGTAGCCCGCAGTACCGGTAGTTTTGCTAGCATAGGGGATAAGGCTTAGACCTGGAGCCCCTCCCCGAGCGCCAGGGAGCCATTTCCCGCAAATGTTCCCGCCCTGGAGTTGCATATCTGTCTCTCCCTCACTCCCTGGCAGTGTCTGCGGCGCCATTATCCCTCAGCTCACTGTTCCTGGGAATGCTTGGGCAAATCCTCCTATGTAAAGCCGCCTGGTTGTCAGTGCTGTGACTTTACAAGACACTTAAGTATTCTACCTGCCTTTTTTAGTCGGTGTTAGTTAAGAAAGAGTGCACTTAGGGTTTTCTAGTACAATTACCCTGTGATATACATCCAGTTCTTACTGTGTACTGTTATATCTATTGTTATATAGCTGTGTAAGCTAGTCCAGTGCAGCAGTATTGTTAGTAATAACCTCTGCATTGTACAGACTGTGACTATTTGTGTGTGCATTTGATAGCTGAGTGGTGTCCATTTCGTGTCTTTCACTCAACCTGCTATCCCTATATTCCATAACCTGAGGGGGCTTGGTGCGTCAGGTTTTATCTAATATAGGATTTTCACAAAGATATACTGTATTATGTATTTTTCTCTGTGATTTAGTCACCATATCTCTCCTTTATCTCTGCTGGTGCTGACTACACTGCGCAGGGGTTTGGGCTAGAGGTATTGTGCTGCTGACAAATTGTACTGTGTTACCTGATACTGCAAGTTATATCATGTCTGCTTCTGAGGGTAACGATTCTGGTGCTGAACACACTGCCGGTGTTGCTGAAGCCGCAGATACCTATGAGGAGAATATAGCAGCTTTGGGCTCTGGTTCTGGGGGCTCCTTGCCCCCCAGTGGGACGGTGGCAACGGGGGCAAATGACCCGCCGTGGGCCACTTTTTTTTTCCCCCTCGCTTCTGCATATGCTAGTTCATAAACTAAAACCCCCTATGGGATCCCCAATGCCGGTGCAACCGTTTGTGGTCCCTGCAGCTAACCTGCCATGGGTGGACTATTTATCTGCTCAAATAAAGAAGTTGAACCAGTCCCTGACTACTAAAAAGTCTGACCGGCGCTCGCCTACGTCCAAGTGGTCCTGTAAGCGAGCGCTTGTCTCCTCACAATCCACTGCTGTCACTGACACCTCGTCGGATGAAGACGGCACTTACACTGACCCCACAGGTTCTGACTCAGATACGGCTGATGGGGAGGGTGGTTCACATGTGGATGTTCCTGATCTTTTGGAGGCTATTAAGTTGATTTTTACAGTTTACGGATGATCCCGAGCCATCCGTTCCTCCTAAGAAACCAGTTAGGTTCAAGCGTCAGAAGGTGATTAAACAAGTTTTACCTCACTCTGACCACCTAATTGATATACGTCGGGAACCCTGGGAAAACTCGGGTACGAAGTTTGTGCCTCAAAAGAAGATGCTGGCTCGCTATCCCCTCGCACCGGAGCTGTCTAAGAATTGGGAAACGCCTCCTCCAGTGGACTCGCATGTGGCTAGGATGGTGCTTTCCTCAGATCTACTGGTCACCACAGTCACGTCTCTAAAAGAGCCTACGGATAAACGTGTGGAGGGTTGTCTGAAAGCGATTTACTCCCTCACGGGTGCTGCACAAAGGCCCACTATTGCAGCTACTTGGGCTGCAGAGGCCATTGAAGCATGGGCCTTGGAGTTAGAAGCTGAAATCTCCTCTGACCATGCTAGACGGTGTTTGTCTTATATTGTCACAGCTTCTCGTTGTATTAAAGAGGTGGCTTCTGATGCCAGTATCCTGGCAGCCAAGGCCTCTACTACGTCAGTCCTGGCTCGCCAGATATTGTGGCTGAGATCCTGGTCTGTGGATCTGGACTCTAGAAAAACCCTGGAGGTACTCCCTTTTAAGGGAGGTATTCTGTTTGGGGAGGATTTAAATAAGATTGTGGTTGACTTGGCTACTGCAAAAACGGCCTGTCTGCCAAGTACTGCTCCTTCTGTGTCGAAGGTTAAAGGTACTTCCTTTTGCCCCTTTCATCCTTCAGGTAAAGCAAAAGGTCAGGTGTACAACAAGCAGGCCCGCACTTCCAAACCTGGTGAGCCTAAGCCCAAAAGAGCCTGGGCGGCCCGTCAGCCAGCTTCCAAGACAGATAAGCCTGCCGCATGACGGGGCGGGCCTCCCTCTGGGGGATCCCAGGGTGGGGGGCCGGCTTCTAGGGTATACCCAGGAATGGTTGAAGACAACTTAAGATGCCTGGGTACGGGAAGTCGTCATTCGAGGTTATGCCATAGCCTTCAAAAACCGACCCCCTCATCGATTTTGCCAGACAGATGTCCCGTTGGACAAGACAAAGGCAAACACTCTACGTTCGGTGGTAGAGACCCTCCTGGATACAGGAGTCGTAGTACAGGTGCCGCTTGCGCAGAGAGGCCGGGGGTACTATTCTCCGCTGTTTCTAGTCCCGAAACCGAATGGGTCCTCCCGGCCCATTCTCAACCTCAAGGCATTGAACAGGTATGTGAAGGTTTCCAAGTTCCGGATGTAAACCCTTCGCTCTATAGTTCTGGCCTTGGAACCTGGGGACTTCATGGTCTCCCTGGATATACAGGATGCTTACCTGCATATTCCTATAGCAGTGTCTCATCAGCAATACCTGAGATTTGCGATTGGCAACTGCCATTACCAGTTTTCGTGCATTACCTTTTGGTTTAACAACAGCTCCGCGAGTCTTTACAAAAGTCATGGCGGTGATGACGGTGGTACTCCGCCGTCAAGGGATCAGGATACTGCCGTATTTGGACGACTTGTTAATCCTGGCACATTCCCCAGAACTTCTCCTGCGTCATCTAGATGCGACAGTCCGGTTTCTGCAAGCCCACGGGTGGCTCATCAACTGGAAGAAGTCATCCCTGATCCCTGCTCAGAGCATGGTGCATCTGGGAGCACTATTGGACACACTCCTGAGACAGGAACAACCGCTGGTTGTGAAAGTCCTGAAAACTTCAGGACAGGATTCGTTGCTTCCTATCTCGTCCGCAAGTGTCGGTACATTCGGCGATGCAGGTGCTGGGCCTCATGGTGTCAGCGTTCGACATGGTGGAGTATGCTCAATTTCGCTCTCGCCCTCTCCAGAGGCTGATTCTAGCCAAATGGGACGGCCTGCCTCACCGGATCAGGTCTCAAATGATCTCATTGACTCCGGAGGTTCGTCTGTCGCTGCTCTGGTGGCTCCGGGACCAGCAACTGTGCACTTTGTTTAATGCACAATTAATAAAAATATTAGCTAAAATGACCTTAAGCCTGTGTGTATAAGGTATAAATGAAACATAAATGCATTATGTGCTTAGACTTGGGTCCCATCACCATGGTATCTCATTATTTTATGCAATTATTCCAAAATACGGAAAAATCCGATATCCAAAATACTTTTGGTCCCAAGCATTTTGGATATGGGATACTCAACCTGTATAGGTATTTCACAGGATATACTTAGTGTGTTTTTTCTTTTTTTCTCTGTGATTTATAGTCACCATATACCTCTGGAATGCCATGTTCGTGCTGATACACTGCACAGGGGGTTCTTCTCAGGCATTGTGCTGCTAATATTGTACTGTTGCCTTGCATTGAGCTATTGATTATCAGCTACAAAGGGCAACGGAGCTGAGGCTGATCCTACATTGCGTGGAGTTGACGCTGCACACACTTTTGAGGATAACATAGCAGCTGAGGGTACAGGTTCTGGGGGTTCCTTGCCCCCCAGTGGGACTGTAGCAACGGGGGTGCAAAATGACTTACCTTGGGCTACCTTCTCCATGCTATTGAATACGTTGGTAACTAGACTAACGTCCCCTATGGTACCTCCTGTGCCGGTACAACCGCTTATGGTCCCTGCGGTTAACCCGCCATGGGCAGATCAACTGTCAAATCGGTTACAGCAATTGAACCAATCACTGACTGCTCAAAAGTCTAACCCTCACCTGCCTGAGACAAAGGGGTCCTCTAAGCGGGCCATTATTTCCTCACAATCCACCAACGTCCCAGACACCTTGTCTGATGAGGATGGCGTTTATACGGACCCCACAGATTCTGATCCTGAGACTTCTGATGGGGAAGTTGTTTTGCAGGTGGATGTTCCTGACTTGTTCGAGGCTATCAGTCTCATTCTTCAGGTTGATGATGAACCGGAGCCTGACACTGCCCCTAAGAAACCGTACAGCAGGGCTGGCCAAACCAGTCCTCAAGATCTACCAACTGTTCATTTTCCAGACCACCTAGCTGGTGCACAGGTGTAGTCGTTACTAATTAAGATGTGCTGCATTCATTCCTAACTGACAATTCTACAGATCTCCAGGAGGCCTGGAAAACATGAACTGTTGGTATATCTCGAGGACGGTTTGGCCAGCCCTGCCGTACAGGTTTAAACGTCAAAGTGGTTAAACAAGTTTTACCTCATTATGACCATTTAGTTGACATACGTCAGGAATCCTGGGAAAATCCAGGAAAGAAGTTCACGCCTCACAAGAAGATGCTTGCTCGCTACCCCCTCGCTGCGGAGCTTAATAAAAATTGTGTAACACCCCTGCCAGTGGATTTGCAAGTGGCACAGCTGGTAGTATCCTCAGCTCTGCCTGTAACTACTGTCACGTCGTTGAGAGAGCCGACGGACAAGCGTGTGGAGGGTTATTTGAAGGCAATCTACACCTTAAACAGTGCGGTGCATAGGCCCACTATTGCTACGACATGGGCTCAGGAGCTGGAGGCGGAGTTGCTTTCCAATGCTTCTGATCATGCTAGACCAGGCATGTCCAAACTGCGGCTCTCCAGCTTTTGTGAAACTACATATCCCAGCATGCCCTGACACAGTTTTGCTGTCAGAGAATGCTAAAGCTGTGTCAGGGCATGCTGGGATGTGTATTTTCTGAACAGCTGGAGGGCCGCAGTTTGGACATGCCTGTGCTAGACGATGCCTGTTGTATATTGTTACAGCGTCCCATTACATTAAAGAGGCGGCTTCTGATACCGGTATTCTGTCAGCCAAGGCTTCTACTACATCCATTTTGGCTTGCCGAATTCTCTGGTATGTGGACATGGAATCTAAGAAAACCCTGGAGGTACTCCCCTACAAAGGAGACATTATTTTCAGAGAAGACCTCCAACAAGATAGTGGCTGACTTACCGTTTGCTAAAACAGCATGTCTTCCTAGTACTGCTCCTTCGGTGCCGAAGGCAGAGTACATTCTTTTGCTCATTTCGTCCTTCAGGGAAAGCAAAAGGTCAGGTGTTCCCAAAACAGGTTCGCACTTCCAAACCCAATAAGCCCAAACCCAAACAGGTCTGGGCTGCCCGTCAGCCTGATTCCAAAACTGACAAGCCTGCTGCATGACGGGGCGAGGCTCCCTCTGGGGGATCCCAGAGTGGGGGGTCGACTTTCAGGGTTTAGCCAGGAGTAGTTCAAGACCACTTCCGATACCTGGGTACGAGATGTCGTCACTTGAGGTTACGCCGTATCCTTCAAGAATAGTCCCCCTCATTGATTTTGCCTGACCGACATCCCTTCGGATCAGGTGAAGGCAAAGACTCTTCGTTCGGTGGTACAGTCCCTCCTGGACACAGAAGTGGTAGTACAGGTGCCTCTGGCTCAGAGGCAAGGGGGTACTATTCACAGTTGTTCCTAGTCCCGAAACCGAATGGGTCTTCCCGGCCCCTTTCTCAGCCTCAAGTCCTTGAACAAATTTGTGAAGGTCTCCAAGTTTCGTATGGAAACTTCACTCTATTGTTCTGGCCTTGGAGCCTGGGGACTATATGGTCTCACTGGACAGGTTTGCGGCTGGCAACCTCCTTTACCAATTTCGGGCGTTAACTTTTGGTTTGACTACATCTCCAAGTCTTCACCAAGGTCATGGCGGTAATGACTGCTGTATCCCGCCGTCAAGGGGTCAGGATCTACCGTACTTAGACTACTTGTTTATCCTGGCAAATTCCCCAGAGATTTTCCTACGCCATCTGGATCTGACTATCCAGTTTCGGCAAGCTCACGGGTGGCTCATAAACTGGAAGAAATCCTCCCTGGTCCCTGCTCAGAGCATGGTGCACCTGGGGGGCATTGTTGGACACTCACAACTAGCGGTTGTTCTGGTCTCAGGAGAAAGTCCTGAAGCTTCAGGACAGGATTCAATGCTTCCTATTTCGTCCGCAAGTGTCGATTACATGCGTCAATGTAAGTGCTACGTCTCATGGTGTCTGCTTTCGACATGGTGGAGTACACTCAATCCCATTCCCGCCCACTCCAGAGGCTATTTCTTGTCAAGTGGGACGACCTGCCTCCCCGAATCAGGTCTCAAATGATCTCATGGTCTCCAGAGGTCAGTCTGTCACTGAGCTGATGGCTTCAGCACCAACGATTGAGCAGGGGTCATCCCTTCTGGATCTCCAACTGGGTCCTTCTGACTACTGATGCCAATCTGAGTGGTTGGGGCGCGGTGTTGAAGCAACACTCCCTTCAGGGTCGGTGGATGGAGGAGTCTCCTCCCGATAAACATTCTGGCATTGCGGGCAGTGTTCAAGTCTTTGAATCTGGCCCAGCATTTAATACAGAACAGACCCGTTCAAATACAGTCGTATAACGCCACCACGATGGCGTACATAATTCGTCAAGGTGGCGCTTGAAGCCGCATGGTAATGAGGGAAGTATCACGGATTCTTCAGTGAGCGTAACGCCATCTACCAGCCATATCGGCAGTGTTCATTCCGGGGGTCCTAAACTGGGAAGCGGACTTTCTCATTCGTCAGGACGTACACACCGGAGAGTCGAGCCTCCCTCCATTCAGAAGTATTTCAACTCCTCGTGGACAAGTGGGGCCTTCCAGATGTGGGCCTGATAGCATCTCAACACAATCACAAGGTTTCGGTCTTTGGAGCAAGGACAAGGGATCCTCAAGCAGCGTTCGTTGACTCACTGGCAATTCCATGGAACCTTCAGCTGCCATACGTGTTCCCTCCGGTGTCACTCCTGCCCAGAGTAATAAGGAAGTTCAAGCAAGAAGGAGGTATCCTACTTCTGATCGCTCCTGCGTGGCCCAGACTGTATTGGTTCTCAGACCTTCAGGGACTCTCGATAGATCGTCCCCTTCTACTTCCGCAGCGCCTAGATCTCCTTGTTCAGAGCACCGGTGTATATCAGGATTTAGCCCGATTGTCTCTGACGGCATGGCTCTTGAAGCTTCTGTCTTAAGGGCCAAGGGATTTTCTGAGGCGGTCATTCAAACCATGTTAAAGGCTCGTAAACCAGCTTCTGCTCGGATTTATCATAGGGTCTGGAATTCTTACGTTGCGTGATGCGCATCTAACATTCATGACCCTTCAAACTTTTGGCCTTTCTACAACAAGGCCTGGACTTGGGCCTTCGTCTGGCCTCCCTCAAGTTTCAGATTTCTGCTTTGTCGGTTTGGTTTCATAGAAAAATTGTGGCCTTACCTGATGTGCATACTTTCACTCAGGTTGTGTTGCGGACTCAACCTCCTTATGTCCCACCTGTGGCTCCTTGGGACTAGTCGTGGTTCTGGAGGCGTTGCAAGGGTCTCCATTTGAGCCTCTTGAACCTGCAGACCTTAAGTGGCTTTCTCTTAAGGTATTGTTTCTGCTGGCTATTGCCTCTGCTAGACGGGTGTCGGATTTGGGTGCCTTGTCTTGTAGGTCACCATATCTCATTTTTTTTTTACCGTGATCGGGCGGTTCTTAGAACACGTCCTGGGTATTTACCTAAGGTGGTGTCGTCTTTCCACCTTAATCAGGAGATTGTGGTTCCGGCCTTTGCCTCTCATGATTTGTCTTCCAAAGAACGGTCTTTGGATGTAGTACGGGCTCTCCGCATCTACGTGAAGAGAACTGCCTCCATCAGGAAGTCTGGTTCTCTTTTTGTACTGTTTGGTTTTCACAAACGTGGCTGGCCTGCTCAGAAGCAGACCTTGGCCAGATGTATTAGAATGGTGATTGCACATGCTTATGTACAGGCTGGTCGCCCAGTTTCTGCTACTAATTAAGGCCCATTCTACTCGGTCTGTTGGACCTTCTTGGGCGGCCCGCTGTAGTGCGACCCTTGAACAATTGTGCAAGGCGGGTACATGGTCCTCAGGGAACACATTCATAAGGTTATATGCCTTTGATACTTCTGCCTCCCAGAATGCTTCCTTTGGATGCTGGGTTCTTGTGCCTGCTACAGTGCGTCCCCTCCCATAAGGAACTGCTTTAGGACATCCCCAATGTTATTCCTTGTGGAGCCCAGTGTACCCCGCAGCAGAAAACGAGATTTATGGTAAGAACTTACCGTTGAATCTTTCTGTGAGGTACACTGGGCTCCAAAAGGCTCCCACCCTGACGCACTTGTCGTCTTTGGATTGGTATGGCATTAGCCGCTGACACCCTTTCCTGTGGTGAATGTGTGGTGTATGTGGCTACTAACAATTGTCGTCTTTTACCTGCTACTTCATTGGTCTGTTTAACAAAACTGAGCTCCTGTGCGGGGTGATATAGGGGGCGGCGCTATGCATCTTGGGAAGAAGGTCAAAGCTTTGAGCCTGTTGGTGCCTCAGATCAAGATCCTACTCTACACCTCGATGTTAATCCTTGTGGAGCCCACTGTACCTCGCAGAAAGATTTAACGGTAAGTACTTACCATAAATCTCGATATAGATTATGTGTGTGTGTGTGTGTGTGTGTGTGTGTGTGTATATGTGTATATGTGTAATGTGTAATTTTTTTTTAAATAAATATATATTTAAAGATAATATATATAATACATATGTCATTATCTCAGTAGGGGACCCAAAAATGTGGGATTTTGGATAAAGGATACTCAACCTATGTGTGTGTATGTCCCCTCTGGCAGGGTCCACAGGATAACATTGGGATATGATGAAGTGACAGCAGATTTGCACCAGTCGGTCAAAGCTTTTTGGCCTCCCAGCATGCGACGGGCCCGTCCATATATCCTTGGCTCAGACGAATCAGTTTTTTGTTTGGTACAGCAGGAGCTGGATCATGGTCAATGGGCTGCTGGTTTTTAGCAGCCATAAGCTTTCTTCTTTTATTTTTATAGTCTTACTATTTTTTTTGAGTGATCTTTCTAAAAAGCATTTTATACGTACCTTAGAAAGTCGCATCAACAACTCTCCGCCGGGCTGCGACAATGCTTACCCGTGAGTACAGTGCTGTTTTGGTGGGCATCTGTGTCGGATATACAAGCAGGTCCAGCAGATGTTACCAGGCTGTTGCCGGATCATGGGTAAAAGGTAATGCATCGGTTCTGCTTAGTGTGGGAATAGACACAGCCACACTGCTTTGGGAGGAGACTACCAAACAGTCGCTGACGTGACAGCCACCTCGGGTGCACCAGCGCTAGCCCTTTGGAATCATAGGCTCCAGGAGTAGTATGAGGCCGCGATCCCTATGATTGATGTCAGCAGTGGTGTGTCAGATGCTCTCCTGGTCACTCCTCCCCCCGGTTCATGACCAGTTTCCTCAGTCTCCCGCCATGAACTGTTTTCCCGCTTCCATTTGAGACGCTGTGTACTAAGGGACCAAGTCACAGCATAGGCGACTGTGTGACTGGTGCGTCAGTGTTCACTTAGTCGTCTGTGTTCACTAGGTTCACGGAGCTGCAGTGTACACTTATAGCGTCTGGATCCACTCACCGTTCGCAGACGTCTTGATCGATCCTTGAAGCGGGGTAAGTCTCCCTGTATCCCACTCTGAGTATGGGTTATACAGCACTAAGTCTCTATCTACCTTTTGAGTACAAATAGTTTGATAAGTGCATAGTGCATATGAGTCTGATAATATTACTGTGGTTTCTTTCGCTATGCGTCTGAATACGGTTAAAACTTTTATAAAGTAATGCAGAAATAGGTTTCTGCTATGTACTTGAATGTATCTGTAGTTGATTGTGCTCATATTGCTTGTTATACTAATGTATAACATGTGACTGACTGCTAGTTTGATTGCTGACTTTAGTATAATTCTGTCAGTTTTTTTTTCTATCTATTCTGATCCTCAATGCTGGTGTATAGCAGGGTAGGGTTGGATTGTATTTCACTTTAACGAGTCTTAAAGAGATTAGTCACACATTGTGTAGTACACTGTAAGTGTTGATTGTTTATCATGTCTAAGAGCGGCAAAGGTGAGGAAGATACTCACAGCAACACATATCATGTTTGTTTTGCAAAGCTGGGTTAACCTCTCACATTGTCTTAGCTTTCACAAAGGTCTCTTGAAACGTACAAGGCAGATGCTGTTGAAAGTTGATCCCCCTTGGGCTGTGTTTGCACAAACATCCAGTATTGCTGAGAGGGTAATTCCAACATCTGTAACAGGAATAGGTTTCATGATTAACCCTTACATGCAGCTTTCCATCTGCAGTTTATCACTTCCAGCAGCCTCTCAAGAGAAACAGGCTGATAAGCCTGTGGTAAGTAAATTTACATCTACAGTCTACACATGTAGGAAGCCATGAAAGACCTTGGATATCTGAAAGCAAGGGCTTCCATGGCTGTCTCTGCACGCAGGACTCTAGCTGCTCTGATGGTCTGCAGAATCCAAGAAGAGTGTAGAGAACCTACCCTTCACAGGTCAGGCTCTGTTTGTGGAAGCATTAGATGCGTGGATCTCCACGGCAACTGCGGGTAAGTCAACTTTTCTAACCTCTGCCACACCACCGACTAGGAAATCATATCCTACGTCTGCGATGCAGTCCTTTCGGACCACTAAAGTTAAAGTCCAAATCCCCCTCCACTTTTTTTTTTAGAGGTGGTCGGGGGGAATCCTGAAAACCTGCACCCGAAGGTTCCCAGGAACAGAAACCTGGTTCTGTTTCCTCAGTCCTTGGCATGACGGTGGACCTCCCACAGCCTGGAGATCGGGCAGGTGGGAGCAAGACTATGAAATTTCAGTCATGTCTGGGCGTCCTCATGAGATTGTTACCCAGGGGTACAGACTGTAGTTTCAAGAACTTCCACCTCACAGATTCTTCAAATCAGGCTTGCCACCTTCGATAACAAAGTGCTATCCTACAGGAAGCCATTCAAAAATTGTTAAAGTGAAATGTCATTGTTCCAGATCACCTCACCTACAACACAAGGGTTATTGTTCAAACCTGTTTGTGGTGCCGAAACCGGACGATTCGTTAAGAGCGATATAAAACCTAAAGTCATTGAACCCCTACTAAAGGGAATTCAAATTCAAGATGGATCCTCTGAGAGCGGTGATCTCGGGTCTGGAAGAGGGGGAATTCCTGGTATCCCTGGACATCAAGGATGCGTACCTTCACATCCCAATCTGGTTGCTTTACCAGGCTTATCTCAGATTTGCATTGCTGGATTGTCACTATCAGTTCGAGGTAATGTTGGAGATGATGCTACTCCTCCGCAAGCAGGGTGTGAACATAATTCCTTATCTGGACGATCTAATAAAAGCATCTTCCAGGGAAAAGCTGTTAGGGTATTGCTCTCTCAACTCAACTGCTCTGGGATCATGGATGGATACTGAATCTTCCAAAGTCGAATTTGGATCCGACAAGGAGGCTGTCCTTCCTGGAGTTGATTCTCGACACAGACGTTCAGAGGGTGTTTCTGCCGGAAAAGAAGGCGTTGGTGATACAAGCAATGGTCTGGGATGTCTTGAAGCCAACCTGGGTATCGGTTAATCAGTGCATTCGCCTTCTGAGGAAGATGGTAGCCTCCTACGAGGCTCTACATTATAGAAAATTTCATGCAGAGTCTTCAACTGGATCTCCTGGACAAATGGTCAGGATCTCATCTTCACATGCACCAAAGGATAAGTCTGTCACCGAAGGCCAGAATCTCGCTCCTCTGGTGGCTGCAAACTTCTCACCTACTAGAGGGCTGCAGGTATGGGATTCAGAATTGGATACTCCTAACAATGAATGCAAGTCTCAGAGGTTGGGGGCAGCCGCCCTTGGGGAAAACGTCCAAGGAAGGTGGTCAAATCTGAAATGCATCCTTCCGATAAACATTCTGGATCGAAGAGCTGTGTACAATTGTGTTCTACAAGCGGCACATCTTCTGAAAGATCAGGCCATTCAGGTTCAGTCAGACAATGTAACTACAGTGGCTGGCATAAACCGACAGGGCAGAACGAAGAGCAGAACTGCAATGTCAGAGGTAACAAGAATCATCCTGTGGGTGTAAAAGCACGTGGTGGCGCCATCAGCAATCTTCATTCCAGGTGTGGACAACTGGGAAGCGGACTTCCTCAGCAGACACTATCTCCATTCAGGAGATTGGGGCCTCCACTCAGAGGTGTTTGCAGAGGTGACAAGTCTTTGGGGCGTACCTCAAATAGACATGATGGCCTCAACAAGAATCTTTGGAGGTACTGTTCCAGGTCAATGGATCTACAGGCAGTGGTGTTGGACGCCCTGCTAAGTCTGTGGGTGTTCAAGTCAGTGTATGTGTTCCCTCCATTTCCACTCATCCCAAGGATTCTCAAAATCAAAAGAACAAGAGTTCAGGTGATCCTCATTGCTCCGGACTAACCAAGAAGGGCTTGATACGTGGATCTTCTGGAGTTACTGCTGGAAGATCCAAGGCATCTTCCTCTTTGAGTGGACCTTCAACAGGGGCCGTTCGCTTATCAAGACTTACCACGGCTTTGACAGCATGGAGGTTGAATGCCAGATCTTAGCTCAGAAGGGCATTCAGAACAAAGTTATTCCTACCCTAATACAGGCTAGGAAAGGAGTAACGTCTAAACATTACCATTGGATTTGGAAAGTACGTGTCTTGGTGTGATTCCAATAAGTTTCCTACGGTGGAGTTTCAATTAAGGTGGTTTCTCCTCTTTCTGCAAGCAGGTGTGGATGTGGGCCTGCGTTTGGGCCCCATAAAAGTCCAGATTTCGGCCTTGTTCATTTTCTTCCAGAAACAATTGGCTGCACTCCCTGAGGTTCAGACTTTCTTGAAAGGGGTTCTGCACATCCAGTCTCCCTTTGTGCCTCCTACGGCAACCAGGAGGTTGTCAAGTTTTTCACTTGGAAGGCGGTCACACTATTGGCTTTGGCATCTGCTAGACGTGTGTTGGAATTGGGGGCATTGTCCTGCAATAGCCCCTACTTGATTTTCCATGAAGATAGAGCTGAGCTGAGGATGCGTCAGCAATTTCTTTTGAAGGTTGTGTTGGCTTTTCGTATCATCCAACCTATTGTGGTGCCAGTGGCTACAGACTTCTCAATTACTTAAAAAATCCTTGGATGTTGTAAGGGCTTTGAAGATTCATGTGAAGAGAACTTCTCGTCACAGGACGCTCTTTGTCCTTTATTATCCCAACAAGGTTGGGTGTCCTAAGCAGACTATTTCTCTTGATCAGGTTTACTCTCCAGCATGCTTATTCTACGGCAGGCTTATGTCCAAAATCTGTTAAGGCCCACTCTACTCGTATAGTGTTTTTTTTTCCTGGGCGGCTACCCGGGGTGTGTCTGCTTTACAACTCTACCGAGTGGCTTCTTGGTCAGGATCGAATACGTTTGCTAAGTTCTACAAGTTTGATACTTTTGCCTCTGAAGACCTAAAGTTTGGTCAATCTTTTCTGCAGGAGCCTCAGTGCTCTCCCTCCCGTACTGGGAGCTTTGGTACATCCCCATGGGTACTAATGTGGACCCCAGCATCCTCTAGGACGTAAGAGAAAAATAGGATTTTAATTACCTACCTAGAGTATGCTGGGCGCCCGCTTAGTGTTTCGTTTTCCTGTATTTGTTACTTAGTTAAGTACTGCATTGTTACTTGGTTAAGTACTGTTCAGCCGTTGCTGAATTGTTTGTTTCAAGCTGGTTAGCTTGGCTTTCTGTTATGTGTGAGCTGGTGTGACTCTCACCACTATCTGTGTGTTTCCTTCTCTCGAAGATGTCCGTCTCCTCGGGCACAGTTTCTAGACTGAGTCTGGTAGGAAGGGCATAGAGGGAGGAGCCAGCCCACTCCATTAAACTCTTAAAGTGCCCATGGCTTCCAAGGGACCCGTCTATACCCCATGGTATTAATGTGGACCCCAGCATCCTCTACGGACTACGAGAAAAGGATTTACCGGTAGGTAATTAAAATCCTATTTTTTTTTTTTTTTTTAACTTAAGACGTGAACTCCAGGTGGCTTACAGGGATACAAGAGTATCAGAAGGCAAATTGTCTGGAAAGCTCTGTGCTTGGGACAAGCGGGTAGTGGTATACACTACCTGTTGTCTTTATATAATGTCCAGGATCTCATTGATCAGGAAAGGTATACAACTTTTGCTAATCATCAAAACCTGGTAACCTAGCTATTTATCTTTAAAGAACAACCAGTACCAATTGGGCACACTGATTCTTTTTGACACTAATGCAAGGTTCGACAAATCCTGTGGGCCAGGTTGCCATGGCAACCAGGTTTTGCTGCCTGGCAATCAGACTATGCAAGGAGGGATGAAGCAGAACCTCATTTGACCCAGCGGAGATTCATGGGGGGTGTGCCCGTATTGCAGTGACCATTTCATACACAAGAGTGCATGTGCTGAGTCTGTCCCAACCTGCGCTGTCTGCAAGCTAGAGCTCTCAGATAAGATGGTCTATGCGTTCCTGGGGATTGCTGCTTCATAGGGGGTAGTGATGTGGTCACATGATGGGGGGTAATGTTTGCTTGAGGAGTGGCTTGCTTGTGCGAAGTAGGGGGGATTGCTGCTCATTAATGTGGGTTTTGTTTTCTCTGACGTCCTAGTGGATGCTGGGGACTCCGAAAGGACCATGGGGAATAGCGGCTCCGCAGGAGACTGGGCACAAAAGTAAAAGCTTTAGGACTACCTGGTGTGCACTGGCTCCTCCCCCTATGACCCTCCTCCAAGCCTCAGTTAGATTTTTGTGCCCGAACGAGAAGGGTGCTCACTAGGTGGCTCTCCTGAGCTGCTTAGTAAAAAAGTTTAAGTATAGGTTTTTTATTTTCAGTGAATCCTGCTGGCAACAGGTTCACTGCACCGAGGAACTAAGGGGAGAAGAAGCGAACTCACCTGCGTGCAGAGTGGATTGGGCTTCTTAGGCTACTGGACATTAGCTCCAGAGGGACGATCACAGGCCCAGCCATGGATGGGTCCCAGAGCCGCGCCTAAGTGGATGCTGGGGACTCCGTAAGGACCATGGGGAATAGCGGCTCCGCAGGAGACTGGGCACATCTAAAGAAAGCTTTAGGACTATCTGGTGTGCACTGGCTCCTCCCCCTATGACCCTCCTCCAAGCCTCAGTTAGATCTGTGCCCGAACGAGAAGGGTGCACACTAGGGGCTCTCCTGAGCTTCTTAGTGAAAGTTTTAGTTTAGGTTTTTTATTTTCAGTGAGACCTGCTGGCAACAGGCTCACTGCATCGAGGGACTAAGGGGAGAAGAAGCGAACTCACCTGCGGGCAGAGTGGATTGGGCTTCTTAGGCTACTGGACATTAGCTCCAGAGGGACGATCACAGGCCCAGCTTGGATGGGTCCCAGAGCCGCGCCGCCGGCCCCCTTACAGAGCCAGAAGGCAGAAGAGGTCCGGAAAATCGGCGGCAGAAGACGTCCTGTCTTCAACAAGGTAGCGCACAGCACTGCAGCTGTGCGCCATTGCTCTCAGCACACTTCACACTTCGGTCACTGAGGGTGCAGGGCGCTGGGGGGGGGCGCCCTGAGATGCAATAAAAACACCTTATATGGCAAAAAATACATCACATATAGCTCCTGGGCTATATGGATGCATTTAACCCCTGCCAATTTTTCCTTAAAAAAGCGGGAGAAAGGCTGCCGAGAAGGGGGCGGAGCCTATCTCCTCAGCACACTGGCGCCATTTTTCCTCACAGCTCCGTTGGAGGGAAGCTCCCTGACTCTCCCCTGCAGTCCTGCACTACAGAAACAGGGTAAAACAAGAGAGGGGGGGCACTAATTTGGCAGATAAATCTATACAGCAGCTATATAAGGGAAAAACACTTATATAAGGTTATCCCTGTATATATATATATATAGCGCTCTGGTGTGTGCTGGCAAACTCTCCCTCTGTCTCCCCAAAGGGCTAGTGGGGTCCTGTCCTCTATCAGAGCATTCCCTGTGTGTGTGCTGTGTGTCGGTACGTTGTGTCGACATGTATGAGGAGGAAAATGGTATGGAGGCGGAGCAATTGCCTGTAATAGTGATGTCACCCCCTAGGGAGTCGACACCTGACTGGATGGTCTTATGGAAGGAATTACGTGATAGTGTCAGCACTTTACAAAAGACTGTTGACGACATGAGACAGCCGGCAAATCAGTTATTACCTGTACAGGCGTCTCAAACACCGTCAGGGGCTCTAAAGCGCCCGTTACCTCAGATGGTCGACACAGACCCAGACACGGACACTGACTCCAGTGTCGACGGTGAGGAAACAAACGTATTTTCCAGTAGGGCCACACGTTACATGATCACGGCAATGAAGGAGGTTTTGAACATTTCTGATACTACAAGTACCACAAAAAAGGGTATTATGTGGGGTGTGAAAAAACTACCCGTAGTTTTTCCTGAATCAGATGAATTAAATGGTGTGTGATGAAGAGTGGGTTTCCCCCGATAAAAAACTGCTAATTTCTAAAAAATTATTGGCATTATACCCTTTCCCGCCAGAGGTTAGGGCGCGTTGGGAAACACCCCCTAGGGTAGATAAGGCGCTCACACGCTTATCAAAACAAGTGGCGTTACCGTCTCCTGATACGGCCGCCCTCAAGGAACCAGCTGATAGGAAGCTGGAAAATATCCTAAAAAGTAGATACACACATACTGGTATTATACTGCGACCAGCAATCGCCTCAGCCTGGATGTGCAGTGCTGGGGTGGCTTGGTCGGATTCCCTGACTGAAAATATTGATACCCTGGACAGGGACAGTATATTATTGACTATAGAGCATTTAAAGGATGCATTTCTATATATGCGAGATGCACAGAGGGATATTTGCACTCTGGCATCAAGAGTAAGTGCGCTGTCCATTTCTGCCAGAAGAGGGTTATGGACGCGACAGTGGTCAGGTGATGCGGATTCCAAACGGCATATGGAAGTATTGCCGTATAAAGGGGAGGAGTTATTTGGGGTCGGTCTATCGGACCTGGTGGCCACGGCAACGGCTGGGAAATCCACCTTTTTACCCCAGGTCACCTCTCAGCAGAAAAAGACACCGTCTTTTCAGGCTCAGTCCTTTCATCCCCATAAGGGCAAGCGGGCAAAAGGCCACTCATATCTTACCCGGGGCAGAGGAAGGGGAAAAAGACTGCAGCAGGCAGCCTCTTCCCAGGAACAGAAGCCCTCCCCCGCTTCTGCCAAGTCCTCAGCATGACGCTGGGGCCTTACAAGCGGACTCGGGCACGGTGGGGGCCCGTCTCAAGAATTTCAGCGCGCAGTGGGCTCACTCGCAAGTGGACCCCTGGATCCTGCAGGTAGTATCTCAGGGGTACAAATTGGAATTCGAGACGTCTCCCCCTCGCCGGTTCCTGAAGTCTGCTTTACCAACGTCTCCCTCCGACAGGGAGGCGGTATTGGAAGCCATTCACAAGCTGTATTCCCAGCAGGTGATAATCAAGGTACCCCTCCTACAACAGGGAAAGGGGTATTATTCCACGCTGTTTGTGGTACCGAAGCCGGACGGCTCGGTGAGACCTATTTTAAATCTGAAATCCTTGAACACTTACATACAAAGGTTCAAATTCAAGATGGAGTCACTCAGAGCAGTGATAGCGAACCTGGAAGAAGGGGACTATATGGTGTCTCTGGACATCAAGGATGCTTACCTCCATGTCCCAATTTGCCCTTCTCACCAAGGGTACCTCAGGTTTGTGGTACAGAACGGTCACTATCCGTTTCAGACGCTGCCGTTTGGATTGTCCACGGCACCCCGGGTCTTTACCAAGGTAATGGCCGAAATGATGATTCTTCTTCGAAGAAAAGGCGTCTTAATTATCCCTTACTTGGACGATCTCCTGATAAGGGCAAGGTCCAGAGAACAGTTAGAGGTCGGAGTAGCACTATCTCAAGTAGTACTACGACAGCACGGGTGGATTCTAAATATTCCAAAATCGCAGCTGATTCCGACGACACGTCTGCTGTTCCTAGGGATGATTCTGGACACAGTCCAGAAAAAGGTGTTTCTCCCGGAGGAGAAAGCCAGGGAGTTATCCGACCTAGTCAGGAACCTCCTAAAACCAGGCCAAGTGTCAGTGCATCAATGCACAAGGGTCCTGGGAAAAATGGTGGCTTCTTACGAAGCGATTCCATTCGGCAGATTCCACGCAAGAACTTTTCAGTGGGATCTGCTGGACAAATGGTCCGGATCGCATCTTCAAATGCATCAGCGGATAACCCTGTCTCCAAGGACAAGGGTGTCTCTCCTGTGGTGGTTACAGAGTGCTCATCTTCTAGAGGGCCGCAGATTCGGCATTCAGGACTGGGTCCTGGTGACCACGGATGCCAGCCTGAGAGGCTGGGGAGCAGTCACACAGGGAAAAAATTTCCAGGGCTTGTGGTCAAGCATGGAAACGTCACTTCACATAAATATCCTGGAACTAAGGGCCATTTACAATGCCCTAAGTCAGGCAAGGCCTCTGCTTCAGGGTCAGCCGGTGTTGATCCAGTCGGACAACATCACGGCAGTCGCCCACGTAAACAGACAGGGCGGCACAAGAAGCAGGAGGGCAATGACTGAAGTTGCAAGGATTCTTCGCTGGGCGGAAAATCATGTGATAGCACTGTCAGCAGTGTTCATTCCGGGAGTGGACAACTGGGAAGCAGACTTCCTCAGCAGACACGACCTCCACCCGGGAGAGTGGGGACTTCACCCAGAAGTCTTCCACATGATTGTGAACCGTTGGGAAAAACCAAAGGTGGACATGATGGCGTCCCGCCTCAACAAAAAACTGGACAGATATTGCGCCAGGTCAAGGGACCCTCAGGCAATAGCTGTGGACGCTCTGGTAACACCATGGGTGTACCAGTCAGTGTGTGTGTTCCCTCCTCTGCCTCTCATACCCAAGGTACTGAGAATCATAAGAAGGAGAGGAGTAAGGACTATACTCGTGGCTCCGGATTGGCCAAGAAGGACTTGGTACCCGGAACTTCAAGAGATGCTCACGGAAGACCCGTGGCCTCTACCTCTAAGAAAGGACCTGCTCCAGCAGGGACCCGGTCTGTTCCAAGACTTACCGCGGCTGCGTTTGACGGCATGGCGGTTGAACGCCGGATCCTGAAGGAAAAAGGCATTCCGGATGAAGTCATCCCTACCCTGATCAAAGCCAGGAAGGATGTAACTGTGCAACATTATCACCGTATTTGGCGTAAATATGTTGCGTGGTGTGAGGCCAGGAAGGCCCCTACAGAGGAATTTCAACTGGGTCGTTTCCTGCATTTCCTGCAAACAGGACTGTCTATGGGCCTAAAATTAGGGTCCATTAAGGTTCAAATTTCGGCCCTGTCGATATTCTTCCAAAAAGAACTAGCTTCAGTTCCTGAAGTTCAGACGTTTGTCAAGGGGGTACTGCATATACAGCCTCCTTTTGTGCCTCCAGTGGCACCTTGGGATCTCAATGTAGTTTTGGGGTTCCTAAAATCACATTGGTTTGAACCACTCAACACTGTGGACTTAAAATATCTCACATGGAAAGTGGTAATGCTGTTAGCCCTGGCTTCAGCCAGGCGTGTCTCAGAATTGGCGGCTTTATCCTATAAAAGCCCTTACCCAGCATCCACTAGGACGTCAGAGAAAATAAGAATTTACTTACCGATAATTCTATTTCTCATAGTCCGTAGTGGATGCTGGGCGCCCATCCCAAGTGTGGATTGTCTGCAATACTTGTACATAGTTATTGTTACAAAAATCGGGTGATTATTGTTGTGAGCCGTCTTTTCAGAGGCTCCTGTTATCATGCTGTTAACTGGGTTCAGATCACAAGTTGTACGGTGTGATTGGTGTGGCTGGTATGAGTCTTACCCGGGATTCAAAATCCTTCCTTATTGTGTATGCTCGTCCGGGCACAGTATCCTAACTGAGGCTTGGAGGAGGGTCATAGGGGGAGGAGCCAGTGCACACCAGGTAGTCCTAAAGCTTTTACTTTTGTGCCCAGTCTCCTGCGGAGCCGCTATTCCCCATGGTCCTTTCGGAGTCCCCAGCATCCACTACGGACTATGAGAAATAGAATTATCGGTAAGTAAATTCTTATTTTTTGGACAGTGGTCTGGCTTCTACACTTTCATCCTTGATTTTAGTTAGGAACTCTTCATTCTTTCTAACTCAGTTGGTATTGTTGACAACCATGGTAAATTGTTTAGAGTTCGTGTGTAGTGAGTTTTCATGGATAGCGGAGTATAGAGCATCCACAGATCAGTTATGTAGAGCACTACATGATTCTCTATACATCTATTCACCAAATTTGTCTCTGCGTTCAGGAAATCTGACCTGGGACAGATTAGTCTTGATGCACCTCCTTGAGGGATAGATTTTGAAAATCCCCTTGTGTTCCCCAGATGTAGGAAGAGACTGGCATTGGAATCCCATCACCCGGTAAAATAGACATGCAATATCCTGCCATCCACCTGGTATACACACTCTGTTGGTGGTTCTATGCCACCAACCAATTGGGAATAGAACTTGTGGCGAGCCTCTGAGGGGACCTGTGCCGGTAGACGGGGATGCTGTTGTCTGTATACTGACAGCTGGCATTCTGTCTGCTGTTAAATCATGCTGGACTCAGTTTAAACTTAAGAGCCTGAAGGATAGATTGAACTATAACCGAGGAGGGGTCAGGGGGTATTTTTTTCTTCTTCTTTTTTTACAGAAGCTGTTTGGCTACAGTAGCTCATTAAGTGCTGATACCTTCTTTCCACTCTAACTCCAAGTTTAATGACGTGTCCCCCAGATAGTCAGAGATTTAACTGGTAAATGTAAATATTTTTCTCCCTTTTAGTTATCAAATTGCCATCAGGCGTTTAAACAGAGTCATTGGAAATAGTTGTGAATGCTATGGTCAACTAAATCTTGTGTTTTATTTTTTTTTTGTTTATCCCCCAGTTATTTACACCTGCCACCTTCATGTTGGGTTCCTGATGCTCCTCCACACTACCATGCAGGCCGTAGAGTCTCTGAACCTTGTGTTGTGCCTCACATCCGTGACCCTCGGGCTATTCGTCGAGGCTCTGAGCCATCTGTTAATCCTTTACGAGCAACTGGATCTGAAATTCAGAGACCCCGGGAAAACTGGGCACTTGCTGCAGAATTTATTCCTAAGGATACAGGTACAGTGATAGTCTATTCTGTGGGCACCATTCATTTGGGAAATGGTAATTTATTCCAAGTTTTTGTTCCTATATTATGCAGAGAAAATTGAGATGATTTGTACTAGGTCACTTTTGTGTACTTAATTGCTCTTGGGTCACCTAAAACCCAACCATTTTCTAATTTGCCTTCTGTTACCCTGAAACTTGGAATAGTTCAGATATGTACGCATGCTGGAAATTTCAGTTTTTCTAATACAGAATCAAATCTAAACTTTTGTGTGTATTAAAATAAGAAACTAAATGGTAAGATTTTACGTGTCATTTGGGGTTTTGTGTATTATGTATATTTCCATGTAAGTCTGTTTTTCAGACTGAATTTGTATGTAGTACCTATGCGGTTTCTTGGAGGATTTACACAAAACATCAAAGGCACAATATCTTTATTTGAAGTCGATAAGTTAGATGCTGAATTTTGACTATCTATTTTCTGTCTCTGCAAACGATGCGAATAAGTATTTTATCACTTAAGAATGTTTGCATCCAACGTAAACTTTCTTCCTTGGGCTTGGTGGCATATGAGAGATTTAAAACTCCTCCTACTCAATCCCTGTGTTCGCAAGTCTTGAGGCCGTACTGACGGGGAGATTTCCCCAGAGATGTGTGCTGAGCAGTCTAGCACAGGCTGCTCAGCACACATCTTCCCCTCTTCCCCCGCTAAGCACAGCAAGCGAGGGAAAGGTTGGACATGGGGGCCGCTCATTTCACCCAGTGGTGAAATGAGCAACCTTCTAGATTATGCCTGCATGCAGGCCAGTCTAGCACCGGCGATAGCAATGCGCGGGACCGTGCATAGCTGTTGCCGGCACCCCTACTCACGGAGCAATGTTCAGCTGATTTCTAAGCAATCTAGTCAGATTGCTTAGAAATTAGTTGAACATCGCTCCGTGTGTACCTCCCTATAGTCTATAAATAGTCCTCACAGATGTTACAAATCCAGGATTGGTGGCAAACATTAAAAAGAGAATTTTAGGGAGCGTCCCTTTCAGAAAACAGAATACATTGTGCTCAATACATACTCTAAATATTGAGGCTTTTGCTACTTATAGAACTGGTAAAAGGATTTTAATTTATTGCTAAAGATAGTCTGCATGCAAATTTTTGTAAATGAGAGAATGTTACCACTCAAGGAAAACATTTTGGGATTTTTTTTTTTCCCTGACAAGGGGTCAGTAGTGTTGGTAAACCGCCAAGGTGGGGAAGCAGTCATTGCAGTAGTATAAGGAATGTAACAAAATATGCAAAAAGGAAATAAGAGCAGCTAAAGTAGAAACTGAAACTAGTAGCAAAGGAAAGCAAAGCGAATCCCAAAAAAATCTTTAAATACATTAATAGCAAGAGATTAAAGGAGAGTATAGGTCCTTTAAAAGACAAGTTGGGAGTCTTAAGCAAAAATGATAATGACACAGCGGACACACTAAATCAGTTTTTTTCAGCAGTATTTACTAGAGAGGACCCAATTCAGGGACTAACTCAATAATGAGAATATCCCACTGATGGGTACTTATTTAAGCGAGGAAGTAGTCTGTGACCGATTAAAACATTTAAAGATGAATAAGTCACCAGGTCCCGATGATATTCACCCAAGGGTTCTAACGGAGCTTCACTCTGAACTTGCAAAACTGCTATTTTTGATCTTTAAGGATTCAGTAATATCCGGTATGGTTCCCAAAGACTGGCGTATAGCGGAAGTAGTGGCGTATAGCGGAAGTTGTGCCTATATTCAAAAAGGGAAGTAAAGCTGAACCAGGTAATTATAGACCAGTTAGTCTTACATCTGTAGTGGGGAAGGTATTCTAAGAGATAGTATTCAGAAGTTCCTTGAAGTCAATAAGGTCATTAAAAGGAATCAACATGGGTTTATGAAGGACAGATCCTGCCAAACCAACTTACTTGGCTTTTATGAAACGGTAAGCGCAAACCTAGATCAGGGTAAAGAGTTGGATGTAATCTTTTTAGATTTTGCCAAAGCATTCGACACTGTACCACACATGAGACTTAATTGCAAGCTACAAGAAACGGGGCTAGGAAGCACAATATGCACTTGGGTCAAAAACTGGTTAGATAATAGGGAGCAGCGCGTTGTGGTTAATGGATCTTTTTCAAATTGGACTGAAGTGCTAAGTGGTGTGCCGCAAGGCTCAGTATTAGGGCCACTATTGTTCAATATTTTCATTAACGACCTAACAGAAGGTCTAGAGAGCATGGTGTCAATTTTTGCAGATACCAAATTGTGTAAAGTTATAAATGCGGAGGGGGATGCTGAGTCGTTTCAGAACGACTTGGTTAAATTAGAAGCTTGGGCAGCAAAATGGAGAATGCGCTTCAATACAGACAAGTGTAAGGTAATGCACTGTGGTAACAAGAACAAAAATAACACCTACCTACTAAATGGGGTAAAATTAGGAAATTCTGTACTGGAAAAGGACTTAAGTGTCCTCATAGATAGCAAACTAAGCAGTAGTACCCAAAGTAGGACTGCAGCAAAGAAGGCTAATAAGATATTAGCATGCATAAAATGGAGAATTGATGCTAGGGACGAGAGTATTATACTCCCGTTATATAAATCACTTGTGAGGCCACACCTTGAATACTGTTTACAATTCTGGGCACCGTACTACAAAAAGGATATCCTGGAGCTAGAAAAGGTTGAGGCGGGCGACCAAACTAATTAAGGGTATGGAGACGCTGGAATACGAGGAAAGGCTTGCAAGACTAGGCATGTTTACACTGGAAAAGAGGAGATTAAGAGGGGACATGATCAACATTTACAAATATATAAGGGGACAATATACAGATCTTGCGCAGGACCTGTTTTTGGTTAGATCAACACAGAGAACTCGTGGACACTCGCTCAAGTTAGAGGAGAGGAGATTCCGCACAATACGGCGTAAAGGCTTTTTTACTGTAAGGACGATACGTGTTTGGTATTCCCTGCCTGAGGGAGTTGTAATGGCTGACTCAGTCAACACCTTTAACAATGGGTTAGATAAATTCCTAATGGATAAGGATATCCAGGGTTACGGGGCATAGTCACGCACTGTGGTTGTTATAAAAAAGAGGGGTAAAACGTAACGGCAGTCATCAACTTCAGTCAAAATTTTCTACAAAATAATCGTGCATAGGAGACCACAAATAGGTTGAACTCGATTGACAATTGTCTTTTTTTTTCAACCTTAGATACTATGTTACTATGTTACTATGTATCTACACCATGATGGAGGGAAAAAAAAACTACATTTTGACTTTACCTGCAACTAATCAATTATAAAGAAAATCTACAAACTTTGATTTGGTCAGGACAACGTTTTTGTACCTGAGGAGAAGACTATTTTGTTTTCTCTAACGTCCTAGAGGATGCTGGGGACTCCGTAAGGACCATGGGGATAGACTGGCTCCGCAGGAGACATTGGCACTTTAAGAAAGACTTTAGGTCTGGGTGTGCACTGGTTCCTCCCTCTATGCCTCTCCTCTAGACCTCAGTTTGATACTGTGCCCAGAGGAGATGGGTGCACTACAGGGAGCTCTCCTGAGCTTCCTGTCAGAGTATATTTGTTAGGTTTGTTATTTTCAGGGAGCCTGCTGGCAACAGACTCCCTGCATCGAGGGACTGAGGAGAGAGAAATGGACCTACTTCTGTGAGTTTCAAGGCTCTGTTTCTTAGGCTACTGGACACCATTAGCTCCAGAGGGATTGGTACGCAGGTCTCACCCTCGCCGTCCGTCCCAGACCCGCGCCGCCGTCCTCCTCGCAGAGCCGGAAAATAGAAGCCGGGTGAGTATGAGAAGAAAAGAAGACTTCAGAGGCGGCAGAAGACTTAATGATCTTCACTGAGGTAACGCACAGCAGTAAAGCTGTGCGCCATTGCTCCCATACACCTCACACACCGCAGTCACTGTAAGGGTGCAGGGCGCAGGGGGGGCGCCCTGGGCAGCAATAAAACCTCTCCATTTGCAAAATAAGTATATACATGTACAGATGTGCACTGTACATGTATATAACAGAGCCCCCGCCAGTTTTCAGGAATTGTGAGCGGGACAGAAGCCCGCCGCCGAGGTGGCGGGGCTTCTCCCTCAGCACTCACCAGCGCCATTTTTCTCCACAGCACAGCGCTGAGAGGAAGCTCCCCGGACTCTCCCCTGCTAATACACGGTGATAGAGGGGTTTTAAGAGGGGGGCACAAATTTGGCGGATATAAAGTATAAACGGCGCTACTGGATAAACATTTAGTGTTTTCTTCCAGGGTCCTATAGCGCTGGTGTGCGTGCTGGCATACTCTCTCTCTGTCTCTCCAAAGGGCCTGGTGGGGAAACTATCTTCAGATAAGAGGTTCCCTGTGTGTGTGGTGTCTGTACGCGTGTGTCGACATGTCTGAGGTAGAAGGCTCACCTAGGGAGGAGAGGGAGCGTATGAATGTGAGGTCTCCCGTCGGCGGTGCCGACACCTGACTGGATGGATATGTGGAATGTTTTAAGTGCTAGTGTGAACTTATTGCACAAAAGATTAGACAAAGCTGAAGCTAAGGAACAGTCAGGGAGTGAACCCCTGTCTGTCCCTATATCGCCGGGACCTTCAGGGTCTCAGAAGCGCCCACTATCCCAGATAGGAGACACAGATACCGACACGGATTCGGACTCCAGTGTCGACTACGATGATGCAAAGTTACAGCCAAAAGTGGCTAAATGTATTCAATATGATTATTGCAATAAAAGATGTTTTGCATATCACAGAGGAACCCCCTGTCCCTGACACGAGGGTACACATGTATAAGGGAAAGAAGCCTGAGGTAACTTTTCCCTCCTCACATGAGTTGAACGAATTATGTGAGTGTGGGAATCTCCAGGCAAAAAACTGCTGATTCCCAAAAGGATTCTTATGGCATATCCTTTCCTGCCAACGGACAGGATACGGTGGGAATCCTCCCCTAAGGTGGACAAAGCGTTGACACGCTTGTCAAAAAAGATAGCGCTGCCGTCCCAAGATACGGCTACCCTCAAGGATCCTGCTGACCGCAAGCAGGAGGTTGCCTTGAAATCCATTTACACACATTCTGCTACATTACTCAGACCGGCAATTGCGTCGGCCTGGGTTTGTAGCGCTGTAGCAGCATGGACTGCTTCCTTATCAGCGGAAATTGAGACCCTAGATAAGGATACCATTTTATTGACCCTAGGCCATATAAAGGATGCTGTCTTATATATGAGAGATGCTCAAAGAGACATTAGTTTACTGGGTTCCAGAATAAACGCTATGTCAATTTCTGCTAGACTAGTCCTCTGGACCCGGCAGTGGACAGGTGATGCCGACTCAAAAACACATATGGAGGTCTTACCTTACAAGGGTGAGGAATTGTTTGGGGAAGGGCTCTCGGACCTGGTCTCCACAGCTACGGCAGGTAAATCGAATTTTTTGCCTTATGTTCCCTCACAACCTAAGAAAGCGCCACATTATCAAATGCAGTCCTTTCGTTCAAATAAAAGCAAGAGTATGTGGATCGTCCTTTCTTGGCAGAGGTAAGGGCAGAGGTAAAAAGCTGCACAGCTAGTTCCCAGGAACAGAAGTCCTCCCCGGCCTCTGCAAAATCCACCACATGACGCTGGGGCTCCGCTGAGGGAGTCTGCCCCAGTGGGGGCACGTCTTCGACTTTTCAGCCACATCTTGGTTCACTCACAGGTGGATCCCTGGGCAATAGAAATTGTTTCTCAGGGATACAAGCTGGAATTCGAAGAGGTGCCTCCTCGCCGGTTTTTCAAATCGGCTCTACCGACTTCTCCCCTAGAAAGGGCGATAGTGTTAAATGCTTTTCACAAATTGTGTCTTCAAAAAGTGGCGGTCGAAGTTCCCCTGCTTCAGAGAGGGAAGGGATACTACTCAACCCTGTTTGTAGTTCCGAAACCGGACGGTTCGGTCAGACCCATATTGAATTTAAAATCCCTGAACCTATACTTAAAACGGTTCAAGTTCAAGATGGAATCGCTCAGAGCGGTCATCGCCAGCCTGGAAGGGGGGGATTTTATGGTATCTCTGGACATAAAGGATACATACCTTCATGTCCCCATTTATCCACCGCACCAGGCGTACCTGAGATTTGCGGTACAGGATAGTCATTACCAATTTCAGACGTTGTCGTTTGGGCTTTCCACGGCCCCGAGGATTTTCACCAAGGTAATGGCAGAAATGATGGTGCTCCTGCGCAAGCAGGGTGTCACAATTATCCCATACTTGGACGATCTCCTCATAAAAGCGAGATCGCGAGAGAAGTTACTGAACAGCGTGTCACTTTCATTGAAGGTGTTACAGCAACACAGCTGGATTCTCAATATCCCGAAGTCACAGCTGGTTCCTACGACTCGTCTGACCTTCTTGGGCATGATTCTGGACACAACCAGAAAAGGGTTTTTCTACCGATAGAAAAAGCTCAGGAACTCATGACTCTAGTCAAGAACCTATTGAAGCCAAAACAAGTGTCTGTGCATCATTGCACTCAAGTCCTGGGAAAGATGGTGGCAACATACGAAGCCATTCCCTTCGGCAAGTTCCATGCAAGGACTTTCCAATGGGACCTATTGGACAAGTGGTCCGGGTCACATCTACAAATTCATCAGCTGATCACCCTGTCCCCCAGGGCATCTCTCCTGTGGTGGCTGCAGAGTGCTCACCTTTTGGAAGGCCGCAGGTTCGGCATTCAGGATTGGATCCTGATGACCATGGACGCGAGCCTCAGAGGGTGGGGAGCAGTCACACAGGGAAGAAACTTCCAAGGACTTTGGACAAGTCAAGAGACTTGTCTTCACATCAACATCCTGGAACTGAGAGCCATATACAACGCCCTACGTCAAGCGGAGAACTTACTTTGCGACCAACCAGTTCTGATCCAGTCAGACAGCATCACTGCAGTGGCTCATGTAAACCGCCAAGGCGGCACAAGGAGCAGAGTGGCAATGGTGGAAGCCACCAGGATTCTTCGCTGGGCGGAAAATCATGTAAGCGCACTGTCAGCAGTGTTCATTCCGGGAGTGGACAACTGGAAAGCAGACTTACTCAGCAGACATGACCTGCATCCAGGGGAGTGGGGACTTCATCGGGAAGTCTTCGCACAGATTGCAAGTCAGTGGGAACTGCCCCAGATAGACATGATGGCGTCCCGCCTCAACAAAAAGCTACAGAGGTATTGCGCCAAATCAATAGACCCTCAGGCGGTAGCAGTAGACGCCCTAGTGACACCGTGGGTGTTCCATTCGGTCTGTTTCCTCCTCTTCCTCTCATACCCAAGGTGTTGAGAATAATAAGAAAAAGAGGAGTGAGAACAATTCTCCTTGTTCCAGATTGGCCACAAAGGACCTGGTTTCCGTATCTGCTGGAAATGCTCACAGAAGATCCGTGGCCTCTTCCTCTAAGGCAGGACCTGTTACAACAGGGGCCATGTCTGTTCCAAGACGTACCGCGGCTGCGTTTTACGGCATGGCGGTTGAACACCGGATCCTAGCAGAAAAGGGAATTCCGGATGAGGTCATTCCTACTCTGATAAAGGCTAGGAAAGACATGACAGCGAAACATTATCACCGTATATGGCGAAAATGTTTCTTGGTGTGATGCCAGGAATGCTCCTACGGAAGAATTCCATCTGGGCCGTTTCCTTCACTTCCTACAGACTGGAGTGAATTTGGGCCTAAAATTAGGCTCCATTAAGGCTCAGATTTCGGCCTTATCCATTTTCTTTCAAAAAGAATTGGCTTCTCTCCCAGAAATACAGACTTTTGTGAAGGGAGTGCTGCATATTCAGCCTCCTTTTGTACCTGCGGTGGCGCCTTGGGACCTTAACGTGGTTTTGAGTTTCCTTAAGTCGCACTGGTTTGAACCACTTCAAACTGTCGAGTTAAAATATCTCACTTGGAAGGTGGTCATGTTATTAGCCTTGGCTTCAGCTAGGCGAGTGTCGGAATTGGCGGCTTTGTCTCATAAAAGCCCCTATCTGGTTTTCCATATGGATAGGGCGGAATTGCGGACCCGTCAATTCTTGCCTAAGGTGGTGTCACCTTTTCATATGAACCAACCTATTGTGGTGCTTGTGGCTACACGAGATTTGGAGGATTCAGAGTCCCTTGATGTAGTCAGGGCTTTGAAAATTTGTGGCCAGAACGGCTAGAGTCAGGAAAACAGCAGCACTGTTTGTCCTATATGCAGCCAACAAGGTTGGCGCCCCTGCTTCGAAGCAGAGTATTGCTCGCTGGATCTGTAACACGATTCAGCAGGCGCATTCTACGGCTGGATTGCTGTTACCAAAATCGGTCACTTTCTTAAAGTGCCCATGTCTCCTGCGGAGTCAGTCTGTCCCCATGGTTCTTACGGAGTCCCCAGCATCCTCTACGGACTACGAGAAGAATTTACCGGTAGGTTTAAAATCTTATTTTTTTGCACTTCCTATAGGAACTGTGTAAGGATATACTCCATTCAAAGATATTCTTGCAAGGTCAAAGCTATTGTGTAAGCTTACAAGGAGATCATATAAAAGTAAGATACATTTGTTTATGCAACAAGCAGGGTGGTCAGTCTTTCTAACAGTTTAGGTTGTTGTATATAACACACAACCTCTATTCCATGTATTGCTTCTATATTCATGGATTGCTTCCATGTTCAGAAAAAGTAAAATTACCATTAACTTGTGTTACTTGAATTGCTAATATCAAACCTATACATTCTTATTCAATGTATTAACATTTTGTATGACGCTTGGGAAGTCTATCAGGCAGTGAAGGATGAGTCACACTGTACAACAATCACCCATAATGTTAAAACCACCTGCCTTATGTTGTATGTCTACCTCGTGTTGCCAAAACAGCTGACCTGACATGGACCCCTCAATACCACTAAAGGTGTCCTGTGGTATCATGCAGAAAGGCATTAACAGTAGATCTTTAAGTCTTTTAACTTGTGAGATGGAGCCTCCATGGCATGGACTTTTTCCAGCACATACTACCAGATTATGTTTCATGCATCTAAAAAACATATCCAAAATACGACCATACTTTACACAAGACGCTGCTAAAACTCTAATCCACGCTCTCATTATCTCCTGCATTGATTATTGCAATAGTCTCCTAACTGGTCTTCTCAAAACGAGACTCTCACCACTACAATCCATTCTGAATGCAGCGGCGAGGCTTTTCTTCCTCGCTAGACGTCCATCGTCTGCAGATCCACTCTGTCAGTCCCTCCATTGGTTACCTGTACTCTACCGCATTCAATATAAAATACTTTTACTCACACACAAGGCCATTAACCAAACTACACCACCGTACATCACTTCGCTTATCTCAAAATATCTCCCAACCCGACCTCTTCGCTCTTCACAAGACCTGCGCATCTCTTCCACACTCATTACTCGCTCCCACTCACGATTACAGGACTTTCATCGGGCTGCACCCACTCTGTGGAATGCCCTACCACGCACAATAAGACTCTCCTCTAGTCTCCAAGCGTTCCCTGAAAACTCACCTCTTTAGGCAATCATATCAAATTCCAGAACCGCCCACATAACTTTCATAAACCTTATCAAATTGCATCCACTCTGTACAGTCCACACACATCCTCACATGTCTTCTCATTCTACACTTTCCCTTCCTCTCAAACCCGGTTCATCATTGCTGTATGACCATATCATACAGCCCTTTAAGAACCTTTTGTAATCTGGCGAACAACTATGCAATAGATAGCAGCACCTTTCCTTGTGTACACATGCCTATTTCCCTATAGATTGTAAGCTTGCGAGCAGGCCCTTCATACCTCTGACTGTTTATCACCCAGTTTATTATTGTTTGAAATTGTAAAGCGCAACGGAATTTGCTGCGCTATATAAGAAACTGTTAATAAATAAATAATACTACAGTACAGGTGCTTATTTTGGATTGAGATCTGGCAAATTTGGAGCTTAAAGTACACCCCTTCAACTTGTCATGCTCCTCAAACCAATCCTTTGCAGTCTGGCAGGGTGCCTTATCCAGTGGTTAACATGTTGGTGGGGGTATCCACAAATCGACATGATGGCCTCTCGACTCAACAAGAAGCTCAAGTGGTATTGTTCCAGGTTGATGGACCCACCGGCAGTAGTGGTAGATGCCCTGACAATTCTGTGGGTTTACCAGCTGGTGTACTTGTTTCCTCTTTCCTCTGACCCCAGAATTCTAAAAAGAATTAAAAAGGGAAAACGTTCAAGCAATCCTCATTGCTCCGGACTGGCCACGAAGGGCCTGGTATGCGGATCTTCTCGATGCTGATCGAAGATCTGTGTCCTCTGCCTCTTCGAGAGGCTCTTCTGCAGCCGGGCCCATTAGTCTATCAAGACTTACCATGGCTACGTTGAAGTTGAATGGTTTATTATAGCCAGGAGAGGGATTCCTGAAAAGGTCAACCCCGACAATGATCCAAGCCAGAAAGGGGATAACGTCTAAACATTACCATCGTATCTGGATGTAATATGTCTCTTGATGTGAGACCAGACCATATTCTACGGTGCAAATTCATCTGGGACATTTCCTGCTTTTTCTGCAGTTGGGAGTGGATATGGGCCTACGCCTAGGGGTAAATTTACGAAGATGGGAGTTCTATTTAAGATGGGATGTTGCCCATGGCAACCAATCAGGTTCCTGGTATCTTCAAGAAGGTGCAAGATAAATGAGATGTAGAATCTGGTTGCTATAGGCAACATCCCATCTTAAATAGAACTCCCACCTTAGTAAATGTACCCCCTAGTCTCCATTAAAGTTCAGATTTCTGCCTTGTCTATTTTCTTTAAGAAACAATTGGCTTCTCTTCCTGAGGTCCAGATGTTCTTAAAGTGTTTTGCACTTACAACCTCCCTTTCTCCCGTTGTATCTTCTCCTACGGCACCTTGGGATCTTAATTTGGTACTACAGTTCCTTCAATCGGACTGATTTGAACCGTTGCAGGAGATAGATGTAAAGTACCTTACGTGGAAGACTGTCACACTGTTGGGCTTGGCTTCAGCAAGATGCGTGTCAGAGATGGGGGCATTGTCTTACAAGAGCCCCTACTTAATTTTCCTTGAGGACAGAGCTGAACTTTGGACTCGTCAGCCATTTCTTTCTAAGGTGGTGTCTGTGTTTCACATCAACCAACCTGTTGTGGTTCTGGTTGTTACGGACGCTTCTGCTACTTCAAAATCTTTGGATGTAAGGACTTTGAAGGTCTATGTGAAGAGAACAGCTCATCATTGGAAATCAGAATTGCTGTTTCTTCCTTATGATCCCAATATGATTGGGTGTCCTGCTTCGAAGCAGTCAGTTGCACGCTGGATCATTCTCACTATCCAGCATGCTTATTCCACGGCAGGTTTGCCGCTTCCGAAGTCTGTTCAAGCCCACCCTACTAGGTCAGTGGGTTCCTCTTAGGCGGCTGCCTGGGGGGGGGGGGGGGTCTCCGCTTTACAGCTCTGCCAAGCAGCTACTTGGTCAGGTTCGAACAAGTTTGCGAAGTTTTAAGAGTTCGATACCTTGACTTTTGAGGACCTTCAGTTTTGTCAGTCAGTTCTGCTGGAACCTCAGCTCTCTCCCACCTGGTTTGAGAGCGTTGGTACTTTCCCATGGTACTAAGTGGATTCCCAGTATCCCCTAGGACATAATAGAAAATTGGATTTTAATGCCTACTGGTAAATCCTTTTCTCATAGCCCGTAGGGGATACTGGGCCCCTGCCCAGTGCTTTGTTCTTCCTGCTCTGTTGGTTAAGTAATGTTTGGTTCAGCTGTTGCTGTCCCTGTTTCAAGTTGGGTTAGCATGTCTTTCCTCTTGTTCTGGTTTGTTCTGGTTTGTTTTGGTTCAAATTATCACTACTTTCTTTTTTTTATATCCTTCTCAAGTATGTCCGTCTCCTCGGGCACAGTTTCCTAGACTGGGTCTGGTAGGAGGGGCGTAGAGGGAGGAGCCAGCACACTTGATCAAACTTCTATAGTGCCCATGGCTCCAAGTGGACCCGTTTATACCCCATTGTACTAATTGGATTCCCAGTAACCCCTATGGACTACAAGAAAAGGATTTACCGGTAGACAATTAAAATCCTATTTTTAATAAGTTCCCCCGCCCCCTATGATCATCTTATAACTAATTAAGCACTCCTTGAGCACAGGTGTTTACTACTAAATTGAATTATGATACACTATTTGTTTGTGATTATATAAAGAGCTCCCGCTACCCTAAACTACATAACCTATTCCTTCTGAAAAAACTGCCACTGGGAGAGACAACTTGTCAAGGGTCCTGTACTTACTGACTCCAGTGAACTCAAGTGAATGCCCCTTTGTGCTCCAATCACTCTGGAATAACACTGATTTACTGGGGCTAGCCTCAGCGCACTTCATCTTAATCCAAAGAAAAGCCTGAAATAGATGTTACAACTGTGCTAAGGAGACTGACAGGCTGCTGGTTGCTGTCAGTTGTGAAGAAGGGGTGGTTGAGAGTGCTATACTATACATTAATCTGGCTAATTGCCTAAAACTGCCCTAACACTTGTGTCTGGTGACCGTAGTGGATTTACCGCTATGCAACCAAATCTGTCCCTTAGGGTCTGGCAGGTCCCAGGAGGCCCATGCCGCCTGTGGAGCCGTATAGTGGTATCCACTGAACGAGTGGTGTCTCGTATATAGAGAACCCGGAGTCACGCACCACTGGGAGGCTGGCTCGACACCACGTCAATGTGTTGAACCACATGCAGGAATTTGGAAGATAATGACACCAGCATCGCTGCGCCCCCTGGATGGTTGATCGCTGCACAGGAGACAGTTGTGCCCTCTGAGAGCCAATAGCGGAGTCAGTGGTGTAATGGTGTGTGTGCATATATAGGGGTAGCAGAGATGAGTGGTGTAGGGGCATTGAGCACTTGCACTTCTGTGTATGTGTTGGTGCCACTGTGCTCAGTGTAACCAGAAACCCGAACATTGCAGGTAATGAAGGGTGGATTTTTTTCTTTTGGGGGGGGGGGGGGGGGGGGCGCGGCGGTGGACGGTTTGCTGGGGTGTGGGTGTTTATGGGCAAATCAGTGTCTTGCTTTGGGTCCCATGAGGTCTAAATCTGCCTGTTTGGTTTTCTGCATAATTTCACTAAAGATTCAGTGTGTCAGGATTCAATTAAGTGTGCACCTCCTGGAGTGCTCCTGCTGGTAATCTGTTACAGAATCATTTTACTTTGTAACGTGATAATTAAGATTATACACGTCGCCTGTCTATAGCGATCAGTCTATATATTCAAGGAGGTGTTTTGTTTCCTATTTAAAATTGGATACTATGTTAACCCATTTGTGGGTGGCTGCCGTGAAGTATTTCAATGAAAAAAATGAATAGTATGTGACTTTTTTGGCTTGCGATAATCTCACTGCAACAAATGGGAGATTCCTCCGCCGGTGGATTATCGCGTAACCTGCCTCGTGGTGTCGTCCACTCTGCCTGGCATCACTGTCACCTCACCAAAAGAACTGACAGATAAGCGTGTGAAGGGATTCCGGAAGTATATATACTCCCTTACAGGGGCTATTCATAGACCCACTATAGCTGCCTCCTGGTCTGCAAAAGGGGCGTGGGTTCAGGCATTACAGGAAGAGCTTCCTGAGGATATATGACAATGCCAGACCATTCCTGTCTCCCAATACCACAGTCTCCAATTTCGTTCAGGAGGTATCCTCTGAGGCAGGTATAATGGCAGCCAAGGAGTAGTCGACGTCTGTCCTGGCTCGCCACATAAGGTCAAGTTTCCTTCCACATATAACTCCAAACCTAAGGGTCCGACTTTTCGGCCCTTTCGGTCTCAAGGAAAAGCAAAGGGAAAAAGTGATCGCAAGCAGCCCCAATACAGTAAGTTTGGTAAGTCAAAGCATTGGGCTACCAGAGGGCCAGCTTCCAAACCAGAAGACAAGCCATCAGCCTGATGGTGCGGGCCTCCACCTGGGGGACCCCAGGGTAGGGGGCCGACTTCAATTTGCACAGATCTGGCAGCAGTCTACAACAGATGCCTGGGTGCAGGAAGCGGCATCTCTAGGTTGTTTTTCCCTTCAAGAAGCATCCTCCTCGAAGGTTTTTCTGCACCAGCCCGTCTCGGGTAGAGACGAAGGCCAGGGCTTTGCAAGAAGCAGTTCAGAAATTGCTTCAGTCAGGAGTAGTCGTTCCAGTACCCCCTGCACAACGAGGACAGGGTTTTTACGCCAACCTATTTTTGGTTCAGAAGCCAAATGGGTCATTTCGGCCCATTCTCAATCTGAAAATGCTAAACAAATACATTTGGGTACCGCGGTTTCACATGAAGACCTTACGTTCCATAGTTTTGGCCATGGAGCCATGGTATTATATGGCATCCCTGGATATATACGTTATGGTAAGAACTTACCGTTGATAACTGTATTTCTCCTATATCCACAGTTTTCCACAGGATTGGGATATGCTGGAGCGACAGCGGATTGCCACCAAACGATCACGAGCTTTCTGGCCTCCCAGGATGTACCGGGCTAGTCCATATAATCCCTGCCCACTGACTGTCAAATCAGTTGTTTCCAAAGCATTTAGGCAGGAACATTATGTAGAACCCTATTCAGGCTAGAAGAACACACGTGCACACCCCTCCACGCAAGAGGAAAGAGGTTAGTGAGTATAAAGATTCTCAAATCAGGTGCGTCCAGTTGGGATCCCTGTGGAAACCTGTGGACATAGGAGAAATACCTTTATCAATGGTAAGGTCTTACCATAACGTAGATTTCTCCGGCAAGGTCCACAGGATAACATTGGGACTTCGCAAAGCAAATTTTTAGTGGTGGACGCTCCTGATTAGACAGGAGAACCTTTCGCCCGAATTCAGCGTCATGAGAGGCAAAGGTATCCAAGGCATAATGTCTAATGAAAGTGTTAATCGAAGACCATGTGGCTGCCTTACATATCTGTTCTGCTGAAGCACCATGTTGTGCTGCCCATGAAGGACCTACCTTACGTGTACAGTGAGCAGACACATTATCTGGAACAGGGAGATCAGCTCGAGAGTATACTTATGAAATAATCATTCGGAGCCATCTTACTAGCGTCTGTTTAGTAGCAGGCCATCCCCTCTTATGAAATCCGTAGAGAATGAAGAGAGAATCTGTCTTTCTGATGGCACTGGTACGATCTACGATTCTTAATGCACGAACTACGTCCAGCGACTCTACTCCCGCAGGCAGTCCCGATACCTGAAAAGCCGGGACTACAATTTCTTTGTTAAGGTGAAACTTCGAGACCACCTTAGGAAGATAACCAGACCTAGTTCTGAGAACTGCTTTATCTGGATAAAAAAATCAGAAAAGGAGACTTGGATGACAGCTCTCCTATATCTGATACTCTTCTAGCTGATGCCATAGTCGGTAGAAAGAGTACTTTAGCTGTTAACCATTTAAGATCCACTTTTTTAAGTGGTTCAAACGGTGCCCCTTGAAGGGCTTTGAGGACCAGACTTAAATCCCAAGGTACTGCAGGATGAGCAAAAGGTGGCTGAATGTGCAGATTTACATCCTGTAAAGTAGCAATTTTCTTTTGAAACCATACAGTCAATGCTGAAACTTGAACTCTCAAGGAAGCCACCTTCAAAGCCTTATCCATTCCTGCCTGAAGGAAAATTCTGGATACTCTGAAAGATCTTGGATCCATACTGCTTTCACTGCACCAATGAATATAGGCCTGTCATATTCGGTGATACATGCGAGCACAGGAGGGCTTCCTTGCTCTAAGCATTGTTTGAATTACCTGTTGTGAAAAACCTCTTGACTTTAGGATAGAGGTTTCAACAGCCACGCCGTCAGACAGCTGATCCAGATGCCTGTGATAACAGGGACCCTGCATTAGTAGATCTGGGCGTTGAGGGAGCAGAATTGGAGCATCCATCGACATCCTCTGCAGATCTATGTACCAATGCCTTCTGGGCCAAGCCGTAGCTATTAGAATCACGGCACCCTTTGCTTGTTTTATTTTCCTTACCTCCTTGGGTATCAGGATGATTGGAGGAAACAGATAAGCCAGATGAAATTCCCATTTCACTGACAGTGCGTCCACCAGGATCGCTCCGGGGTCTTTTGTTGTTGTCGTTCAGACGGGGCACCATGAGATCTCTCTGGCAACCCCCACTTGTCTACTAGAGTCTGAAACACTTCCGGGTGTAGAGCCCATTCGGTTGCTTGAATGGTGTCGACTGTGGAAATCCGCTTCCCAGTTTAGGACTCCTGGAATGAACACTGCAGACAATGCTGGAAGATGGAGTTCTGCCCACTTTATTATGCGACTTACCTCCTGTATTGCTCTTTGGCGGCGAGTTCCTCCCTGATGTTTGAGGTACGCTACTGCCATTGCATTGTCTGAGCGGATCTGTACTGGTTTTCCTTGCAGAATGTCCTTTGCCTGAATCAGTGCCATGTATATGGCCCGGAGTTCCAACAGATTTATTGGCAGGCAACTTTCTTCTGTGGTCCATTGTCCCTGGAACCATAATCTCCCGGACACTGCTCCCCAGCCCTGAAGACTGGCATCCGTTGTCAGGATCTCCCAAACTGATTTCCAAAAGGGTCTCTCCTTGTCTAGATGGGATGTCTGTAGCCACCAGGCTAACAACAACCTTTTTACCTTTACTGGAAGTGCCATCATTTGCTTCTTTATTGTCTGATTCACTCCATTCCATTTGGTCAGAATCAGATGTTGCAAAGGTCTTGAGTGGAATTGTGCATATTCCACCACGTCGAATGTTGACACCATCAACCTCATCACTCGCATTGCCGTGTGAACTGATATTATTTGACTCTGCAACAATTCCCGAATCATTAACTGCACCTTGGATATCTTTTCCCGAGGTAAAAATATTTTCTGCAGACTTGAATCCAAAACAGCCCCTAAGTGAATCATCCGTTGTGACGGAATCAGAGACAACTTTGCCCAATTTATGAGCCATCTGTGTTTCTGTAGACAAGTTATTGTCTGTTGGAGATGGCTCGAGCAATTCCTGGGATTGTGCCAGGATTAAAAGATCGTCGAGGTAGGGAAAAATTCTTATCCCCTGCTTGCAGAGTTAAGCTGCCATAACCACCATGATCTTGGTAAATCCTCTGGGGGCTGTGGGTAACCCAAAGGTTAAGGCCTGGAACTGAAAATGTTGCTGGAGAATTGTGAACCCGAGGGAACACTGATGGGACAATGCTATCGGCACATGCAGGTAAGCATCCTGTATCCAGAGATACCATGTAATCTCCTGGTTCCATGTCCAAAACTATGGAGCGTAATGTCTCCATGTGGAACCTTGGGACCCAAATGTATTTGTTTAACATTTTGAGATTGAGGATTGGCCGAAACGACCCATTTGGCTTCTGGACCAAAAATAGGTTGGAGTAAAAACCCTGCCCCTGTTGTGCCTGGGGTACTGGAATAATAACCCCAGACTGACGCAATTTCTGAACTGCTTCTTTCAGGTCCCTGGCCTTTGCCTCCTATGTGAGACGGGCTGGTACAAAAAAACCTTTGAGGAGGCTACTTCTTGAAGGAAAAACATAACCGAGAGATACTACTTCTTGCACCCAAGCATCTGTTGACTGCTGCCACATGTGTGCAAACTGAAGAAGACAGGCCCCCTACCTTGGAATCCCCCCCCCCCCCCCCCCCAAGTGGAGGCCCGCACCATCAGGCTGACTTTCTGTTCTGGTTTGGAAGCTGGCCCTCTAGTGGCCCACTGCTTCTGTGCTTTACCAGACTTATTGTACTGGGTTTGTTTTGATTCATTTTTACCTTTTTTTTACTTTGCCACCGAAATGGTTGAAATCCCGAGCCCTTAGGATTATAACTGGCAGGAAACTTGACTTTCTTGGATTCAGCTTCTGACTCCAGAATGTCGATTCCTTACCAAAAAGAATGTTTCCAACAAAAGGCAAAGCTTCCAGAACCTTTTTGGATTCTGAATCCGCTTTCCATGTACGTAGCCAAATTGCTCTGCGAGCAGCTACCATTGAGGCTGATGCTTTAGAAGCAATCGTACCCATATCCATTGCTGCTTCTTCAAGATATAGCGCAGCCTGTTTCATATGGGCTATATGGGATTCCTGCTCCCTAGTAGGTGCTGAGAGCCCATTTACCAATTCTTCAGCCCATTCAACTACCGCTTTTGCCATCCAGGCTGAGGCCATTGCAGACCTTATGACTGCCCCTGACAGAGAAAATGTTTTTCAAAAATCCATCCACTCTTCTGTCTGTGACATCATTTAATGACGTAGATGGCAAGGGTAAAATAGAATTTCTCACTAGTCAAGTGATGTGCGTATATCTACCTTTAGGAGGCACTTCTCTTTTTAAACAGTCCCCAGTTGGAAAAGGGTAATAGGAATCCCATTTTTTTTTTAATTCTATATTTCCTATTGGGCGTAGCCCAAGGTTCCTCCATAATTTCCGTCAGTTCCTCCGACCCTGGAAACTCGACCCTCACTGTTTTGGGACGTTTAAACACAGGTGCTTTTAGTTTTAACTATTGGCTCAGCTGAATCCTCTAGAGACAGAATAGCCTTCATTGCTCCAATTAACTCTGCTATATCTTCTGAGCTGAAACCCTCCATTTGTTCTTCATATGGTGAAGTAGAATATATGTAGTCGTCATCTGTTACATCATTCTGTGTAGCCTGTGAATTTGATCTATTTACCCTTGGTTTATCAGCTTGTTGATTTGTAGAAGCTGTAGGGGCTATACCATAAGATGGGAGCTGTATGTATGGGTTAATAGTATACCCTATTCCTGCAGTTGGAGCTGCAGGGACCAACCTGTCAGCTATACTAGATAGGGTTTGTGCAAATATGGCCCAAGGTGGATGTATTTGTTGAACAGGGATCTGCCTTGTAATATGCTGAAATGAAAAACAATTTGCACATAACCCCTCATTTGCCAAAGATGAAGTTATTAACCCCACCTTGCAGGATAAACATGTTTTGAGTGTTGGTGTTACTGTTAATGTAACCTTGTCCCCTTTGCCGCTCTTAGAAATGATAAACAATCCGCTTTTCTCTTACGTCCTAGAGGATGCTGGGGACTCCTTAAGGACTATGGGGTATAGACGGGCTCCGCAGGAGACATGGGCACTCTAAAGACTTTAGATAGGTGTGCACTGGCTCTTCCCTCTATGCCCCTCCTCCAGACCTCAGTTAGATCCTGTGCACAGATGAGACTGGATGCACTGCAGGGGAGCTCTACTGAGTTTCTCTGAAAAAGACTTTTGTTAGGTTTTTTATTTTCAGGGAGCACTGCTGGCAACAGGCTCCCTGCATCGTGGGACTGAGGGGAGAGAAGCAGACCTATTTAAATGATAGGCTCTGCTTCTTAGGCTACTGGACACCATTAGCTCCAGAGGGTTGGAACGCAGGTCTCATCCTCGCTGTTCGTCCCGGAGCCGCGCCGCCGTCCTCCACAGAGCCGGAAGATAGAAGCCGGGTGAGTATAAGAAGAAAGAAGACTTCAAAGGCGGCTGAAGACTTCAGATCTTCACTGAGGTAACGCTGCGCGCCATTGCTCCCACATTCACACACACTGACTGCACTGTATGGGTGCAGGGCGCAGGGGGGGCGCCCTGGGCAGCAATAATAAACCTCAAGGGACACTGGCTGACATGTATATACTGCGGAGGCAGTATATTAAATAAACCTCCGCCAGTATTAAGAATTTGAGCGGGACCGAAGCCTGCCGTTGAGGGGGCGGAGCTTGATCCTCCAGCACTAACCAGCGCCATTTTCGCCACAGCACGCTGCAGAGAAGCTGCTCCCCGGACTCTCCCCTACTGAACACAAGTACAGAGGGCAAAAAGGAGAGGGGGGCGGCACATTTATTTGGCGCAGTGAGTGTATTATTGATATATAAAAGCGCTGTACAGACTGGGATTTTGTCCCAGTGGCGCTGGGTGTGTGCTGGCATACTCTGTCTCTCCAAAGGGCCTTATTGGGGGACTGTCTCTCTCTCTCTCTCTCTCTCTCTCTCTCTCTCTGTCTGTGTGTGTGTGTGTGTGTGTGTGTGTGTGTATGTATATATGTGTATATATATATATATATATATCTATCTATCTATATCTCTCTCTATCCCAGTGGGGGGTGTCTGTACGTGTGTCGGCATGTCTCGAAGCGGAAGGCTCATCTGAGGATGTAGAGCAGATTGTGGTGTCTCCGTCGGCACAGTTGACACCTGATTGAAAGGATATGTGGAATGTTTTAAATGCAAATGTGTCTTTATTACATAAAATATTGGACAAAGCAGAGTCCAGAGAAAAAGCAGGGAGTCAATCCATGGCTTTGACTGTGTCACAAGGCCCTTCAAGGTCTCATAAACGTCCCCTGTCCCAGGTAGCAGACACTGATACCGACACGGATTCTGACTCCAGTGTCGACTACGATGATGCGAGGTTACACCAAAGGGTGGCCAAAAGTATTCATCATATGATTATTGCAATAAAAGATGTTTTGCATATCACAGCGGTCCCCTCGGTGCCTGACACGAGGGTATGCATGTTTAAGGGGAAGAAACCTGAGGTAACCTTTCCCCCATCTCATGAACGCTTTATTTGAAAAAGCTTGGGAAACTCCAGACAAACTGCAGATTCCCAAGTGAATTCTTATGGCGTATCCTTTCCCCGCACAGGACAGGTTACGGTGGGAATCCTCACCCAGGGTGGACAAGGCTTTGACGCGCTTGTCCAAAAAGGTGGCGCTACCGTCTCCAGACATGGCAGCCCTCAAGGATCCTGCTGATCGCAGACAGGAGACTACCTTAAAATCAATTTATACACATACGGGGGCCTTGCTCAGACAGGCAGTAGTGTCGGCATGGGTATGTAGCGCAATAGCAGCATGGGCAGATAACTTGTCATCTGACATTGACACCCTAGATAAGGATAGCATTTTATTGACCTTGAGTCATATTAAAGATGCAGCGTTATATATGAGAGACGTTGGGCTGTTGGTTTCAAGAGCCAATGCCATGGCAGTTTCTGCTAGGCGAGCCCTGTGGACCCCCCGCCAATGGACGGGTGATGCCGATTCAAAGAGACATATGGAAACTTTGACTTACAAGGGTGAGGTTTTATTTGGGGAGGGCCTCGTGGACTTGGTTTCCACAGCTACCGCGGGTAAATCTTCTTTTTTGCCTTATGTTCCCCCACAGCAAAAGAAAACACCTCAATATCAGATGCAGTTCTTTCGGTCGCACAAGTCCAGAAGGGGCCGGGGCTCTTCCTTCTTCGCCAGAGGTAAGGGTAGAGGGAAAAGAATGCCTGTTACGGCTAGTTCCCAGGAATAGAAGTCCTCCCCAGCTTCTACAAAAACCACCGCATGACGCTGGGGCTCCACTGCGGGAGTCCGCGCCGGTGGGGGCACGTCTTCGACTCTTCAGACAGATCTGGGTTCTGTCAGATTTGGATCCTTGGGCGATAGAAATTGTATCCCAAGGCTGCAAACTGGAATTCGAAGAAGTGCCTCCTTGCCGATTTTTCAAGTCTGCTTTGCCAGCCTCTCCCCCAGAGAGGGAAATAGTTTTAGCTGCGATACAAAAGCTGTGTCAACAGCAAGTGATTATCAAGGTTCCCCTAGTGCAACAGGGGAAGGGGTACTATTCAACTCTATTTGTGGTCCCGAAACCGGATGGCTCGGTCAGACCCATTCTGAATCTAAAATCCCTAAACCTGTATCTAAAAAAGTTCAAATTCAAGATGGAATCTCTCCGGGCAGTGATCTCCAGCCTGGAAGGGGGGGGGGGATTTTATGGTGTCACTAGACATAAAGGATGCATACCTTCATGTCCCCATTTATCCTTCTCATCAGGCGTACCTGAGATTCACTGTACAGGACTGTCATTACCAGTTTCAGACGTTGTCGTTTGGGCTGTCCACGGCCCCGAGGATTTTCACCAAGGTAATGGCGGAAATGATGGTGCTCCTACGCAGGTAAGGAGTCACAATTATCCCATACTTGGACGATCTCCTGATAAAAGCGAGATTGAGAAATCAGTTGCTGAAAAGCGTGTCACTCTTCCTGAGAGTGCTGAAGCAACACGGATGGATCCTAAATCTGCCAAAATCGCAGTTGATTCCAATGACTCGGCTATCATTTTTAGGCATGATTCTGGACACGGAAAAGAAGAGTGTTTTTCTGCCAATGGAAAAAGCCCAGGAACTCCAGAGCATGGTCAGAGACCTGTTAAAGCCAAAAAGAGTGTCAGTTCATCAATGCACTCGAGTACTGGGAAAAATGGTGGTGGCCTACGAGGCCATACCCTTCGGCAGGTTCCATGCGAGGACATTTCAGTGGGACCTTCTGGACAAATTGTCGGGGTCCCATCTACAAATACATCAGAAAATAAGCCTGTCCCCCAGGGCCAGGTTGTCTCTCCTGTGGTGGCTGCAGAGTGCTCACCTTCTAGAGCAGAGGTTCTCAAACTCTGTCCTCGGGTGCACACACAGTGCATGTTTTGCAGGTAACTCAGCAAGTGCACAGGTGTATTAATTACTCACTGACACATTTTAAAAGGTCCACAGGTGGAGCTAATTATTTCACTTGCGATTCTGTGAGGAGACCTGCAAAACATGCACTGTGTGTGCCCCCGAGGACCGAGTTTGAGAACCTCTGTTCTTGAGGGTCGCAGGTTCGGCATTCAAGACTGGGTTCTGGTGACCACTGACGCGAGCCTCCGAGGATGGGGAGCAGTCACACAAGGAAGAAATTTTTAGGGACTGTGGTCGAGCCAGGAGGCTTGTCTACACATCAACGTGCTGAAATTAAGGGCCATATACAGCGGCCTACGACAAGCGGAGACTCTTCTTCGCAACCTACCTGTTCTGATTCAATCAGACAACGTCACAGCAGTGGCTCATGTAAACCGCCAAGGCGGGACAAGGAGCAGAGTGGCAATGGCGGAAGCCACCAGGATTCTTCGCTGGGCGGAAAATCACGTAAGCGCGCTGTCAGCAGTCTCCATTCCCGGAGTGGACAACTGGGAAGCAGACTTCCTCAGCAGACACGACCTCCATCCAGGAGAGTGGGGTCTTCATCAAGAAGTTTTTGCAGAGATAACAAGTCGTTGGGGGCTTCCTCAAATAGACATGATGGCGTGACGCCTCAACAAGAAACTTTGGAGGTATTCCAGGTCAAGGGACCCTCAGGCAGTAGCGGTAGACGCCCTGGTGACACCATGGATGTTTCAGTCTGTCTATGTCTTCACTCCTCTTCCACTCATCTCAAAAATACTGAGAATCATAAGACGAAAAAGAGTCCAGACAATACTCATTGTTTCGGATTGGCCTCGATGGGCCTGGTATTAAGATCTTCAGGAAATGCTCACAGAAGATCTGTGGCCTCTTCCAGGGAGGACCTGTTGCAGCAGGGGCCATGCGTGTTCCAAGACTTACCGCGGTTACATTTGACGGCATGGCGGTTGAACGCCAAATCCTAGCTAGGAAAGGTATTCCAGGGGAGGTCATCCCTACTCTGATAAAAGCTAGGAAGGAGGTGACGGCGAAACGTTATCACCGTATCTGGAGGAAATATGTATCTTGGTGTGAAGCCAAGAATGCTCCTACGGAAGCTTTTCACCTGGGCCGTTTTCTCCACTTTCTGCATACAGGAGTGGATATGGGCCTAAAGTTAGGCTCTATTAAGGTACAGATTTCGGCCCTGTCAATATTCTTTCAAAAGGAATTGGCTTCTCTCCCAGAAGTCCAGACTTTTGTAAAGGGAGTGCTGCACATCCATGGGACCTTAACGTGGTGTTACAGTTCCTTAAGTCACACTGGTTTGAACCTCTTCAAACAGTTGAGTTGAAATTTCTCACTTGGAAACTGGTCATGTTAGCCTTGGCATCTGCGAGGCAGGTGTCTGAATTGGCGGCTTTGTCTCACAAAAGCCCCTATCTGATTTTCCATGTGTATAGAGCGGAGTTGAGGACTTGTCCTCAATTTCTGCCTAAGGTGGTTTCATCGTTTCATATGAACCAGCATATTGTGGTGCCTGCGGCTACGGGGGACTTGGAGGATTCCAGGTCTCTTGATGTAGTCAGGGCCTTAAAGGTTTATGTAGCCAGGACGGCTCGGGTTAGGAAAACAGAGGCACTGTTTGTCCTGTATGCAGCCAACAAGGTTGGCGCCCCTGCTTCTAAGCAGACTATTGCCCGCTGGATCTGTAACACGATTCGGCAGGCTCATTCTATGGCTGGATTGCCGGTACCAAATTCGGTAAAGGCCCATTCCACTAGGAAGGTGGGCTCTTCTTGGGTGGCTGCCCAAGGTGTCTCGGCATTGCAACTTTGCCAAGCGGCTACTTGGTCTGGTTCAAACACTTTTGCTAAAATCTACAAGTTTGATACCTTGGCTGAGGAGGACCTCATGTTTGCTCAATCGGTGCTGCAGAGTCATCCGCACTCTCCCGCCCGGTCTGGAGCTTTGGTATAATCTCCATGGTCCTTACGGAGTCCCCAGCATCCTCTAGGACGTAAGAGAAAATAAGATTTTAAACCTACCTGTAAATCTTTTTCTCCTAGTCCGTAGAGGATGCTGGGCGCCCGTCCCAGTGCGGACTAAATTCTGCAACACTTGTATATAGTTATTGTTTATATAAGGGTTATGTTAGTTTTGATCAGTCTCTGGCTGATGCTGTTTTGTTTCATACTGTTGACTGGTTCGTATGTTCCAAGTTGTACGGTGTGGATGGTGTGGGCTGGTATGTATCTTGCCCTTAGATTAACAAAAATCCTTTCCTCGTACTGTCAGTCTCCTCTGGGCACAGTTCTTTAACTGAGGTCTGGAGGAGGGGCATATAGGGAGGAGCCAGTGCACACCCATCTAAAGTCTTTAGAGTGCCCATGTCTCCTGCCGGGCCTGTCTATACCCCATGGTCCTTACGGAGTCCCCAGCATCCTCTACGGACTAGGAGAAAAAGATTTACCGGTATGTTTAAAATCTTATTTTCTCTGGCTGGGTCCACAGGTTATCCACAGGATAACATTGGGATATGCCGGAGCGACAGCGGAAATGGCACCAAATAGTCACGAGCTTTCTGGCCTCCCAGGATGCATTGGGGCTTCACCATATAATCCCACCCACTGACTCAGTCAAATCAGTTTTTTTTAGTGCGGCAGGAGCCGGACCATGGTCACAGGGCTGCAGTTAATAGCAGCCTGAAGCTTTTATAATTTTATTTTTATAGTCTTACTATGTTTTTTTTTTGAGTGACTTTTTCTTAGCGGCGTCTTAAACGCATGTTAGAAAGAGTCGCTCCAACAACCCTCCACCGGGTCGCAACAACGCTTACCTTCGCTGTATAGTGCTGTCTCGACGGGCGTCTGTGTCGGATGATTCTAGCAGGTCCAGCAGACGTAACCAGGCTGTGGCCGGAGCGTGGGGGGAAGGTAAGGCGATCGGTGCCGCTTACTAGGGGTTCCGGACACAGCTACACTGTATTGGAGACTACAAACAGTGTGTTGATGCGCCGACCACTCTGAGGTGCGAAACCGCTATGCTTTTTGGGATAATAGGCTCCAGGACTAGATTGAGGCCGTGATCCTTTTGAGTTTAAGTCAACAGGGGGAGTAAGACGCTCTCCTGGTCGCCCCTCCCCCAAATACATGACCAGTTTCCGTGCGTCTCCCGTCCATGAACTAAATGACCTCACTTCCGTCTCAGACGCTACCACAAGGGTACTCGGTCGCAGCTTAGACGCTGCGGTTGTGTACACTAGAGTTGCCGCTTAGACCGAGTCGCAGGCCATAGCGTCTGCATACACGTAGCATTCACTGAGCGTGTGTCCGTTAGTGAGCGTCCGTGTCTCTCATCAGTTAATTGAACGGCAGTGTACACCAGTAGCGTCTGAATCCACTCAGCGTCTTGCGAGCGTATTGATGGATATGGAAGTGTAGTGAGTCTCCCTGTATCCCGCTCTATGGAGGAAGGGTTATATAGTACTAAAATTCTCTCTACTTGTTAGTATGAATTGTTAATTTTCGGACATATTGCACATGAGACCTGTATATTACTGTTTCTGCATGTTATGTTTAAAAAAAAAAGTTAAAAACAGAAATACAATTGTCCCACTTACTTGTAAGTTATATAATGGTGATTGTATTCTCAGATCACAATGTCTAATGTTTTAACATGTGACTGACTGCTAGTATGTATGCTGACTTTTATAAGTGTCAGTTCTGTTTTGAGCCTCAAATCAGGTACATGGATTGTGATCAGGTTGATATCACTTCTATATCTATATAAGTGATTTTCAGTCACAAGAGTGTAGTATTTGTAAAAATGGATTATTTACCTTAAATGTGAGCGGCAAAAGTGACGAAGATACTTTTATCAGGGCCCTACACCCTTAACATGCTTATCTGGTATAGTGATTTTGCATGGAATAGTTCAGTATCTTATGAGGGCAACGCCCTGCTAGAGGGGTGTGGTTGCATAGACCTTGTCTGCATTTGCTGGCAAAGATTAGCACCTGCAGTTCTACCCCTGGGAATAGGTTACACGATTAACCCATGCAGGCAGCTTTTACAAATAGAAAATACACAAAAACCGGCAGTTTACCGGAAAAAACAGGGATTGCCTTTTTAGGAGCACTCTTTTTAATTAATTGACTTTAAATTGATATGATTAATATTTTAAAACGTAACTTTTAATGACACTCTTTAAAATAAAGAGGGTGAGAATTTAATTCATAGCAGTCACATAATTTGACACGCATCCCCCCACAAAAATTCATAAATAAATGGCTATTATAGCAATTCATATAAATTCATAAGCAATTTAGCTATTAATTATAACAGTTCATATAAATTCATAAGCAAATGGCTGTTATAACAATTCATATCATAGTCGATATGGTGACTCGTTTTCAGTGTGAGAAAATCTTTTTGAAGTACAGGTTGAGTATCCCTTATCCAAAAATGCTTGGGACCAGAGGTATTTTGGATATGGGATTTTTCCGTATTTTGGAATAATTGCATACCATAATGAGATATCATGGCGATGGGACCTAGGTGTAAGCACAGAATGTATTTGTTTCATATACACCTTATACACACAGCCTGAAGGTAATTTTAGCCAATATTTTTGATAACTTTGTGCATTAAACAAAGTGTATCTACAGTCACAAAATTCATTTGTTTCATATACACCTTATACACACAGCCTGAAGGTCATTTAATACAATATTTTTAATAACTGTGTGTATTAAACAAAGTTTGTGTACATTGAGCCATCAGAAAACAAAAGTTTCACTATTTCACTCTCACTCAAAGTCCGTATTTCGGATATTTGGATATGGGATACTCAACCTGTACATATATTTAAAACTCAGATGAATTAATTATCTCAGTCAACAACACTACTTAGAGCAAATTATATAGAGCATGCTGCTTAAATATGGTTGGCTGTAATTGTGGTACAAACCACAATTTTCCAAAAGTTATTAAGATGACATGAATAACTAAACACTTAAATTGTGCTGATGTTCAAGTGACTAACACTATACCAAGCACTATTGACCTGTATGGTTCAGTTCTTTAGGTAGCAGAAATTACCTGTTATAAGCTGGAATTATCGTGATCCCAATTCAATCCGTCACACTGGTCCGTTACTGTAACCTGATTAGGAATCAGCAGTGGGTTGACACCACGACCTGCATCATTCGTCAACAATTCTTGCGAGACGCAGAGTGGCGCCGGTTCCAAACAGCGTCAGATACTATAACACTGCTCTTAACCCCCAAAAACCTTGGTTAAGAGCACGCCCTGGGCAGCTGAGAAAAACATCCTCATTAAGCCCACTGGCAAGAGGGAACATTAGTGCTGCGGCACTGTCCCAACCCCCGCCAGTATAAATCTTGAGAAACGCGGGATAGAAGCGTGCCATTAAGGGGGCGGAGCTTCTTCCTCACAGCTCACGGCGCCATTTCCTCTCCACAGCAAAGATGCTGGTCCTCCTCAGATAAGTAGCAGGGGTGCAAAATGGGGGTGGGGGGGGGGGGGGGGACACAGCATATAATTGGTGCAATATATATATGTGATAAAAGCGCTACAGGTCTGAAGCATTGTCTTGGCGCTTCCAGACCCGTTTTCTCAGCGCAGGGTTTTGAGCTGGCAAATCCTTTGTGTCTCTGACAGACTTTACTGTGGGTCTATCCCCTATATGCCCGGAGTGTTTGTGGGTGTTTGGTGCACGAGTGTTGACATGTCTGAGGCTGAAGGCTCTTCCCAGGATGAGGCTGTATTAGGGACACAGGCGGCTGCGGTGGTGACCCAGTCGGCACCGCCGACACCTGATTGGGTAAATGTGTTGAACGCTTTGAATGCTAATGTGGCTCTTATTAGTAAGAGGCTAGAAAAGTCTGAGTCGCAGACCCAGGCATGGAAGAAATCTGTGGAAGAGATGTTGTTCCAAAGTCAGCTCCCTCAGGGTCACAAAAACGTACGTTGGCCCAGTTGGCAGACACTGATACCGACACGGACACGGATTCCAGTGTCGACTATAGCGATTCCAGGTTAGACCCAAAATTGGCTAAAAGCATTCAGTACGTGATTGTGGCGGTTAAAGATGTATTACATATCACTGAGGACCCAGCTATCCCTGATAAAAGGGTCTGTATGTATAAAGAAAGGAAACCTGAGATAACATTTCCTCCCTCTCATGAACTGAACACGCTATTTGAAAAAGTTTGGGAAGGGCCTGACAGAAAATGTCAGATTTCCCCCCACCGTGGACAAGGCCTTGTCTCGTTTGTCTAAAAAGGTGGCTCTCCCGTCACCTGACACGGCGGCCCTTAAGGATCCTGCGGATTGTAAACAAACTACGTTGAAGTCCATTTATGTGACCACGGGTACACTACTCCGACTGGTCATTGCGTCTGCGTGGGTAAGTAGTGTTGTCGAAAAGTGGGCAGATAACTTGTCATCTGATATAGTTACCCTAGATAAGGATGGCATCCTCTTGACGCTGGCTTATATCAGGGACGCTGCAGCATACCTTAAGGAAGCTGCGAGAGATATTGGTCTTTTGGGATCAAAGGCCAATGCCATGGCTGTCTCAGCTAGGCGTGCGTTGTGGATTCACAAATGGAATGCTGATGCTGACTCCAAGAAAAGTATGGAATCTCTACCATGTAAAGGTAAGGCCTTATTTGGAGACTGCCTTGATTTGGTATCTACAGCTACCGCGGGTAAGTCATCCTACTTACCTTATGTTCCTCCGCAACAAAAGAAACAGCACCATTATCAGATGCAGTCCTTTCGGCCCAATAAATTTAGAAAGGGTTGAGGTTCTTCCTTCCTTGCTACTAGTGAAAGGGGAAGAGGTAAACGATCTCCAGCCTTGTCAGGCTCCCAGGAGCAGAAGTCCTCCCAGGCTTCTGCCAATTCCACCGCATTACGTTGGGGCTCCTGTGCGGGAGTCCACACCGGTGGGGGCCCGTCTAAAACTCTTTAGTCAGTTTTGGGTTTGTTCAAACCTAGACCCTTGGATTTTACAAATAGTATCCCAAGGGTACAAGCTGGAGTTTCAAGACGTCTCCCCTGGCCGGTGTTTCAAATCGGCCTTACCAGCTTTTCTTCCGGACAGGGAGGTAGTTTGCGAAGCAATACAAAAATTGTCAAAATCAGGTTATCGTCAAGGTTCCCCAGTCACAACAGGGAGAAGGTTTTTATTCGAGCCTGTTTGTGGTCCCGAAGCCGGATGGCTCGGTCAGACCAATCCTAAAATCCCTGAATTTCTACCTAAAGAGATTCAAATTCAAGATGGAGTCTCTCCGAGCAGTGATCTCCAGTCTGGAGGAAAGGGATTTTATGGTGTCGGTGGACATAAAAGATACCTATTTACATTTTCCCATTTATCCTCCGCATCAGGCTTACCTGAGATTTGCAATTCAGGATTGTCATTACCAATTTCAAACGTTGCCATTTGGTGAAAATCCTCGGAGCCGGGGATAGACCAAAGTGATGGAGATGATGGTTCTCCTTCGCAAGCAAGGAGTCACAATTATCCCATACTTGGACGATCTCCTGATAACGGCGAGATCCAAAACGTTGCACTCTCCATGACAGTTCTTCAACAACATGGTTGGCTCCTAAACTTGCCAAAATCAGTTAATTCCGACGACGCGGTTGTCGTTTTTGGGAATGATATTGGACACAGAACTACAGAGTCTTTCTTCCTGTGGAAAAGGCTCTAACTTCAGAGTCTGGTCAAACAAATTCTGAAACCAGCAAGAGTCAATCCATCAATACATTCGGTTGCTGGGGAAGATGGTTGCGTCCTACGAGGCCATTCAGTTTGGCAGGTTCCATGCCAGGGAGTTCCAGTGGGACCTGTTGGACAAGTGGTCCGTGTCCCATCTACACATGCACCAGAGGATAATCCTGCCTTCCAAGACCAGGGTGTCACTCCTGTGTTGGCTGCACAGCTCTCACCTCCTAGAGGGGCGCAGGTTCGGGATCCAGGACTGGAATTATTCCTAGTAACCACGGATGCAATTCTCCAAGGCTGGGGAGCAGTCACACGGGAGGAAAACTTCCGAGGAAGATGGTCAAACCAGGAAACTTGTCTCCACATAAACGTTCTGGCGTTAAGGGCCATTTACAACGGCCTACTGCAAGCGGAACATCTTCTTCGAGGTCTGCCTGTAATGATCCAGTCGGACAATGTAACAGCAGTAGCGTACATAAACCGTTAGGGCGGAACGAAAAGCAGAGCGGCGATGGCAGAAGCCACAAGGATTTTCTGCTGGGCGGAAAAGTATACAAGCGCTCTGTCAGCTATCTTCATTCCAGGAGTGGACAACTCGGAAGCAGACTTCCTCAGCAGACACGATCTCCATCCAGAAGAGTGGGGACTCCACCAAGAAGTCTTTGCAGAGGTGACAGGTCGTTGGGGAGTTCCTCAAGTGGAGATGATGGCTTCTCGTCTCAAGAAGAAGCTTCAGAGATATTGTTCCAGGTCAAGGGACCCTCAAGTGATTGCAGTGGATGCTCTGGTGACACCGTGGGTGTTTCAGTCAGTGTATGTGTTCCCTCCACTTTCTCTCATTCCAAAAGTTCTAAAGATCATAAGAAGAACAAAGGTCCGAGCGATCCTCATTGTTACAGACTGGCCAAGGAGGGCTTGGTATCCAGATCTTCAGGAATTACTCATCGGAGATCCCTGGCCTCTTCCTCTGCGCGAGGACCGGTTACAACAGGGGCCGTGCGTGTATCAGGACTTACCGCGGCTAATTTTGACGGCGTGGCAGTTGAATGCAAAATCCTAGCCCGTAAGGGTATTCCCAGTGAAGTAATTCCAACACTCATTCAGGCCAGTAAAGGGGTAACGTCCATACATTACCACCGTATTTGGAGGAAATGTTTCTTGGTGTGAATCCATGAAGGCTCCTACGGAAGAGTTTCAGCTAGGACGGTTTCTCCATTTTCTACAAGCAGGTGTGGATGCGGGCCTAAAATTGGTCTCAATTAATGTTCAGATTTCAGCCTTGTCGGTTTCTTTCAGAAACAATTGGCCTCCCTTCCAGAAGTTCAGATTTTCATGAAAGGCGTGTTGCACATCCAACCTCCATTTGTGCCTCCAGTGGCACCATGGGATCTTAATGTGGTGTTGCAGTTCTTTCAATCACATTGGTTTGAACCTTTACGGAAGGTGGATTTAAAATTCCTTACTTGGAAAGTGGTCATCCTGTTGGCCTTGGCATCTGCAAGGCGTGTGTCTGAGTTAGCAGCCTTGTCTCACGAGTCCTTATTTGATCTTCCATGAAGATAGAGCTGAATTGAGGACACGTCAGCAATTTTTACCGAAGGCGGTTTCCTCTTTACACATGAACCAACCTATCGTGGTTCCTGTGGCTACTGATGCCTTCGTTGAGTCAAAATCTCTGGATGTGGTCAGAGCTTTGAAGATTTGTCGCTAGAACGGCTCAGATTAGGAAAACAGAGGCTCTGTTTGTCCTGTATCCTCACAACAAGGTTGGGTATCCTGCTTCCAAGCAGACCATTGCGCGCTGGATTTGTAACACGATTCATCAGGCCCATTCCATGGCTGGATTACCATTTCCGGAATCAGTGAAGGCCCATTCCACTCGGAAGGTGGGCTCATCCTGGGCGGCTGCCCGGGGGGGTCTTGGCATTGCAACTTTGCCGAGCAGCCACTTGGTCGGGGTCAAACACTTTTGCAAAGTTCTACAAGTTTGACACTTTGGCCGATGAAGACCTTAAGTTCGGTCAGTTGGTGCTGCAGAGTCGTCCGCACTCTCCCACCCGTTCTAGAGCTTTGATATAACCACATGGTTCTAATGGTGACCCCAGCATCCTCTAGGACGTATGAGAAAATAGGATTTTAATACCTACCAATAAATACATTTCTCTTAGTCCATAGAGGATGCTGGGCGCTCATCCCAGTGCGTACTGTATCTGTAGTTAATAGTTCTGGTTACACATGTTGTGTTACGTTTATTGTCCGCATGTTGCTGCAGTTGTTCATGCCGTTGGCCTGTGTTCTGTTGAATGCCATGTTGTGTGGCATGCTTGAGGTGTGAGCTGGTATGAATGTCACCTTAGTTTAACAATAAATGCTTTCCTCGAAATGTCCGTCTCCCTGGGCACAGTTCCTATAACTGGAGTCTGGAGGAGGGGCATAGAGAGGAGCTAGTTCACACCCTTTCAAAGTCTTAAAGTGCCCATGTCTCCTGCGGATCCCATCTATACACCATGGTTCTAATGGTGACCCCAGCATCCTCTACGGACTAAGAAAAGGATTTACCGGTAGGTATTAAAATCCTATATATTTTTTTTTTTAAAGAAATTATTTTTTCTCTCAGGGGCAGTGACCAGGCATGCTATGGCTTTAGCCTGGATGGCAAGGGCAATTGTAGAATGGGGGAGGAACTAGAGAATGACCTCTCCCCTCCTACCAGGGAGCAGGAGTCTCATCTAGGCTATATAAGACAAGCTGCCCAATATTTGGAAGAAGCAGCAATTGATATGGGTAAAATTGCTTCTAAAGCATCAGCCTTGACAGCCGCTTGTAGAGCAGTTTGGCTACGCACTTGGAAAGCAGATGCAGAATCCAAGAAAGAGTTGGAAGCATTGCCTTTCACTGGTAATATTGTTTGGAAAACAATTGTCAGTTATTCTAGAATCGGAAGCTGAAAACAAAAAGGTCAGATTTCCAGCTAGTTATAATCCTAAGACTAGGGGTTCAAAATTTCGCCCATTTTGATGGCAAGGGGCTAGTAGAAAGCCAGCTTACAAGCCTGAACAGAAGCCATCAGCCTGAAGAGACGGGCCTCCGCCTGGAGGATTCCAGGATTGGGGGCCGACTCCTTCAGTTTGCACACATATGGCAACAGTCGTCGACAGATGCTTGGGTGCAGAGGGTGGTTATGTTTTTCCCTTCAGGAGGCAGCCTCTTCAAAGGGTTTTTTGTACCAGCCCGTCTCTAATAGAATCGAAAGCCAGGGCCTTGCAAGAAGCAGTTCAGAAATTGCTTCAGTCTGGTGTAATTATCCCAGTACCCCCGTTGCAACGGGGACAGGGTTTTTACTCCAATCTATTCTTGATTCAGAAACCAATTGGGTCATTCCGACCAATCCTCAATCTCAGAATGTTAAACAAATTCATTTGGGTTCCAGGGTTCCACATGGAGACGTTACGCGCCATAGTTTTGGCCATTGAACCGGGAGATTACATGGTATCTTTGGATATACAGGATGCTTACCTACATGTGCTTATAGCACGGTCTCATCAATGTTACTTCAGGTTTGCCATCCTCCAGGCAGTACAGACAGTGTAATGGTTAGCATTACTGGCTCACAGAACTGAGGTCATGGGTTCGATTCCCACCAGTGTCCTAACTCTGGAGTTTGTATATTCTCCCCGTACTTGCGTGAGTTTCCTCCGGGTACTCCGGTTTCCTCCCACAATCCAAAAAATATACTGATCGTTTATTCCAAGCTTTTCCCTTCAGGCTAGCAACAGCACCCAGGGTGTTTACCATAATTATGGGGTTTATGGCAGCTTATCGCCGCAAGCAGGGGATAAGAATATTTCCATACCTCGACGACTTGTTAATCCTAGCACATACGCAGAAATTGCTTTTGAGCCACCTTCAACAGACAGTAGTTTGTCTACAAAGACACGAGTGGCTCTTAAACTAAGAAGTCGTCTCTGATGCCGTCACAACGTATGGTTCATTTGGGGCCCATATTGGACTCGTGTCTACAGAGAATTTTCTTGCCAGAGAAAAAGATAGCCAAGGTGCAGGTCATGACTCAGGAGTCGTTGCACACTCTGACAATGTCAGTCCATGCAGCAATGCGACTGTTGGGTCTGATGGTGTCAAACTTCGACATGGTGGAATATGCACAATTCCACTCCAGACCATTGCAGCACCTTATTCTGACCAAATGGAACGGAAATAATCTGACAATAAAAAAGCAGATGTTAAAGTTTCCAGTAAACGTAAAAAGGTCTCTAGCGTGGTGGCTACAGACAGACCATTTAAACAAGGGGAGACCCTTTTGGATAAAGGAATGGCAAGTCCTGACAACAGATGCCAGTCTTCAAGGATGGGGAGTGGTACTCGAAAGCCTTTGGTTCCAGGGAAAATGGACCCTAAGGGAAAGTTGCCTGCTAATAAATCTGTTAGAAATAAGGGCCATATATATGGCTCTAGTTCAGGCAAAGGACAGTCTGCAATGAAGACCAGTCCAGATCCGCTCAGACAATGCAACAGTGGTAGCGTACCTCAATCATCAGGGAGGAACTCACAGCAAGAGACTGATGGAAGAAGTGACTCACATACTAAAGTAGGCAGAGCTCCATCATCCAGCATTGTCAGCAGTGTTTGTTCCAGGAGTACTGAACTGGGAAGCGGATTTTCTCAGTCGACACTCCATTCAGGAAACCGAATGGGCATTACACTCAGAAGTGTTTCAGACTAGTAAACAGATGGGGTCTGTCAGAGAGGGATCTCATGACATCTCGTTTGAACAACAAAGTTCCAATATACGGATCGAGAACAAAGGATCCTGGAGCGATCTTTGTGGACGCACTCTCAGTGAATTGGAAATTATATCTGGCATATCTGTTCCCTCCAATATCCCTGTTACCCAGGGTAGTGAGAAAAATAAAGCAAGCAAAAGGAGTCATAATTCTAATAGCTCCACTTGGCCCAGGAGGCATTGGTACACAGATCTACTAAGGATGTCAGTGGAGGCACCAATACTGCTCCCTCAACGTCCAGATCGGCTAATGCAGGGTCCTTGTTATCACAGCCATCTGGATCGTCTGTCTTTGACGACGTGGCTGTTGAAACCTCTATCCTAGAAGGGGATTTTTCAAAACAAGTAATTCAAACTATGCTTAGAGCAAGAAAGCCTTCTTAAGCTCGTATTTATTCATTAGTATAGTGAAAAGTTTGAATCCAAGATCTTTTAAACTATCCAGGATTTGGGATTTTCTTCAAGCAGGATTGGAGAAGAGGTTGAAAGTAGCTTACTTGACTTGGGAGTTGGTTTCAGATAATGACTGACTAAAGGATGTTCGTACTTTCTTTCAGGGGGTTGTACACATTCAACCTCCGTTTGTTCTTCCTGCAGCTCCCTGGGATTTGAATCTAGTTCTTAAAGTCCTTCAGGGACCTCCGTTTGAACCACTTAGGAGAGCAGATCTTAAGTGGTTAACAGCTAAAGTGCTCTTTCTACTGGCAATGGCGCCAGCTAGTAGAGCGTCAGATTTAGGAGCACTGTCGTGTAAGTCTCCTTTTCTAATATTTTTCCCAGATAAGGCAGTTCTCAGAACTAGATCTGGTTATCTTCTGAAGGTGGTTTCAAAGTTTCACCTTAACGAGGAGATTGTAGTCCCAGCTTTTCAGGTATCGGGACTTTCTGCGGGAGAAGCGTCGCTGGACGTGGTCCGTGCGTTAAGAATCTACGTAGATGGTACTAGTGCCATCAGAAAGACAGATTCTCTCCATCCTCTACGGATTTCATGGAGGATGGCTTGCTAGTATACAGACGCTGGCAAGATGGCTCCGAATGGTAATTTCAGAAGCTTATTCTCGTGCTGATCTCCCTACTCCGGCTAATGTCTCTGCTCACTCTACACGTAAGGCAGGTCCTTCATGGTCAGCACAACATGGTGCTTCAGCAGAAAAGATTTGTAAGGCAGCCACATAGGTCTTCCATTAACACTTTCATTAGACATTATGCCATGGATTCTTTTGCCTCTCATGACGCTGAATTCGGGCGAAAGATTCTCCTATTAATCAGGAGCGTCCCCACCACTAAAACTGGCTTTGGGAATCCCAATGTTATCCTGTGGATGACCTGTGGACCCAGCCAGAGAAATGTACATTATGGTAAGAACTTACCGTTGATAACGTGATTTCTCTTATGTCTACAGGTATCCACAGGGGTCCCACCCTGACGCACCTGATTTGAGGATCTTTACAATCACTAAACCTCTTCCCTCTTGTATGGAAGGGTGTGCATGTGTGTTCTTATTGCATGAATAGGTTTCTTCCTGATGCTCCTGCCTAAAAGCTCGTGACTATTTGGTGCCATTTCCGCTGTCGCTCCGGCATATCCCAATGTTATCCTGTGGATACCTGTGGACATAAGAGAAATCACGTTATCAACGGTAAGTTCTTACCATAACGTATATTTCCACAGTATACTACACAATCTTTGACTGAACACACTTTATATGTATAAAAGTGATATCAATCTGACCCCAACCCAAGTACCAGCATTGAGGTTCAGAAAAAACACTGACACAGTCAGCAATCACACTAGCAGTCAGTCACATGTTCTATATTAAACATATGAGCATGTTATCAACTACAAATACTTTTCAAGTATGTAGGCGTACATTTACTGTTTCCTGTACTATACAGTTATTTTAATGTATTCAGACGCAATTGCAGAGAAAACCACAGTATTGTACAAACTCATGTGCAATAGGCGCTAATCTTACGTATTCATACTAACAGTAGATATAAATTTAGTGCTGTACAACCCTTACTCTGTAGAGTGGGATACAGGGAGACTCACCCCACTTCCAGGATCGATCAATACGTTTAGCAACCTCTGAGTGGATCCAGACGCTACTAGTGTACACTGCCGCTCCAGTAATTTTTAATGGACACAGACGCTCAGTGAACGTTAGTGCATGCAGACGCACATGTCTGCGACCGTCTTAGCGGTAAACCTTAATGTATACAGACGCAGCGGCCTATGCTGCGACTGAGTCCCCTCGTGGTAGCGTCTGAGGCGGAAGTGAGGCATTAAGTTCATGGCGTTAAACGCACGGAAACTGGTCATGAACTGGGGGGAGGGGTGACCATGAGAGCGTCTGACTCCCCACTGCTGACATCAACCCTAGGGATCGCAGACTCAAACTAATCCTGGCGCCTTATGATCCCTAAAGCCTAGCGCTAGAGCACCCGTGGGGGTGGCGTGCCAGCTACTGTTTGGTAGTCTCCTCCCAAAACAGTGCGGCTGTGTCCGTATTCCCCTTCTAAGCGGAACCGATACCTTACCTTCTCCCCGTGCTCCAGCCACAGCCTGGTAACATCTGCTGGTCCTGCTAATAACATCTGACAGACGCCTGTCGAGACAGCACTTGTACCGTGGGTAAGCGTTGTTGCGACCCGGCGGAGAGTTGTTGGAGTGACTTTCCAATATGCGTGTAAGACGCGGTTAGGAAAGATCACTCAAAAACATAGTTTATAAAAATAAATTAAATAAAGCTCAGGGCTCCCAGAACACAGCAGCCTTGTTACCATGGTCCGGCTCCTGCCGCACCAAACAAAAAAACTGAATGAGTCAGTGGGTGGAATTATATGGACGAGCCCGGTGCATCCTGGGAGGCCAGAAAGCTTGTAATCGTTTGGTGCCTATACGCTGTCGCTTCAGCATATCCCTATGTTATCCTGTTGATAACCTGTGGACCCAGCCGGAGAAATTCAGGATGCTTAGCTACATGTTCCTTTAGCACTGCCCCAGGTTCACTATCCTCCAGCATTTTCAGTTCCAGGCCCTACCCTTTGGGTAAGCCACAGCCCCCAGAGTATTTACCAATATGGTGGTTATGGCAGCTTATCTCCGCAAGCAGGGGATAAGAATTTTTCCATACCACGACGACCTTTTAATCCTGGCACAGTCAAAGGAATTGCTCCCGTGTCATCTCCAACAGATAATAACATGTCTTCAGAGGCACGAGTGGCTCATAAATTGGGCAAAATCATCTCTAGTTCCGTCACAACAGATGACTCACTTGGGGGCTGTACTGGATTCAGGTCTGCAGAGTATTTTTACCTCTGAACAAGATATCCAAGATACAGTCAAGGATTCAGGACTTGTTACACAGTCAAACGGTATCCATTCATGCAGCAATGCGAGTGATGGGTTTGATTGTGTCAACATTCGACATGATGGAGTATGCACAATTCCACTCAAGACTTCTGCAGCGTTTGATTCTTTCCAAATGGAATGGAGTACATCAGACGATAAAGAAACCAACTATGGTACTTTCAGTAAAGGTAAGAAAGTCATTAGCCTGGTGGCTACAAACATCCCATCTAGACAAAGGGAGACCCCTTTGGATATCAGATTGGGAGATCCTGACAACAGATGCCAGTCTTCAGGGCTGGGGAGTAGTGTCCGGAAAATTGTGGTATCGGGGACAATGGACCAAAGAAGAAAGTTGCCTGCCAATAAATCTGTTGGAACTTCGGGCCATATACATGGCTGATTCAGGCAAAAGACATTCTTCAACTAAAACCAGTCCAGATCCACTCGGGCAATGCGACAGCAGTAGCGTACCTCAACCATCAGGGAGAAACTCGCAGCCAAAGAGCAATGAAGGAGGTAAGTCGCATACTAAAGTGGGCAGACCTCAATCATCCTGCCTTGTTCGTTCCGGTAGTCCTAAACTGGGAAGCGGACTTTCTCAGTCGAGACACCATTCAAGCAAGCGAATGGGCTCTACACCCAGAGGTCTTTCAGACTCTAGTCGACAAATGGGGGTTGCCAGAGATAGATCTCATGGTGTCCCGTCTGAACAACAAAGTGCCTGCATACGGGTCAAGAACAAAGGATCCCAGAACAATCTTTGTGGACGCCTTGTCGGTGAGATGGGACTTTCATCTGGCTTATCGGTTTCCTCCGATCACCCTATTACCCAGTGTGGTGAGGAAAATAAAGCAAGCAAACAGTGCCGTGATTCCTTTAGCGCCGGCTTGGCCCAGAAGACATTGGTACACAGATCTGCAGAGAATGTCGATGGATGCTCCATTTCTGCTCCCTCAACGTCCATATCTACTGACGCAGGGTCCTGGTTATCACAAATATCTGGCTGTCTTTGGCGGCGTGGCTCCTGAAACCTCTATCCTGAAGTAGAGGATTCTTTCAACAGGTAATTCAGACAATGCTCATAGCAAGGAAACCCTCCTCAGCTTGTATTCATCAGAGTATGGCAAACCTATATTCATTGTTGTAGTGAAAGAAAGGTGGAGCCTAAGTCTTTCATCATTTCTGCAGTCTTAGCATTCATTCAGGCAGGAATGGAAAAAGGTTTGAAGGTGGCTTCCTTGAGAGTGCAAGTATCTGCATGGACTGTATGGTTACAAAAGAAAAGTTACAGGATGTGTGTACTTTTCTAGGGAATGCTGCGCATTCAACCTTCTTTTATTCCGCCTACAGTACTGTGGGACTTATGTTTAGTCCTGAAAGCCCTTCAAGTTGCCCCATTTGAACCACTTAATAAAGTGGATCTTAAATGGTTAACAGCTAAAGTGCTCTTTCTACTGAGTATGGCATCAGCTGGAAGAGTATCAGATTTAGGGGCACTGTCATGTCGTTCCCCACTTCTGACTTCTGCTGTGGGGTATACTGTGCTCCACAGGGAATGACATTAGGGTGTAGAGTAGGATCTTGATCCGAGGCACCAACAGGCTCAAAGCTTTGACTGTTCCCAGAATGCATAGCGCTGCCTCCTCTATAACCCTGCCTCCGTGCACAGGAGCTCAGTTTTGTAGTTGGTGCCATGCAGTAAGCAGGCATACAACAGGGGGGCTGCTCCAGCAGCCCTTAGAAGAAGCTTTTATTGAAAAATGAAGACTTCAAGGGCTGCAGCAGAGACACTGACAGTGTTAATGTCAGTCAGACATCTCCTGCTGCAGCTCCATCACCTCCCCCAGCGTCGCTGTACACTCCTGCGCCCTGGTTGCCGGGTACCTACAGCAGAGGCTCCGGTTTCTTCCATTTCATCTCACACACTACCGCTGTTCTCCTGGATCGCGTGGCCGCACTCAGGGAGGACGGAAGTGGGGCCCCTCGGTGGGACCCGTTGTAAATCGCGATCCCGCGGGTGATGGTGTGGACACTGGCAGTACAGGGACCCCACTAGACCACCAGGGCAAGGGCACAGGTCTTTCTTCACAAACCATTTTTATAAGCCCGCAGTACGCGGTGGTGAAGTCCAGCAGGGGGATAAGGCTTTGACCTGTAGCCCCTCCCCCAGCCCCAGGGTGCCATTTAGAGTAAATGTTCCCGCCCTGGAGCTGCATATCTCTTTCCCTCACTCCCTGTCGGCGTTTGGGCGCCATTAGGACAAGCGGAGCTGATCCTGGGACTGTTTGGTCAAATCCTCCTCTGTAAAGCCGCCTGCCTGTCAGCACTGCATTTTATAGGACACTTAAGTATTCTACATGTCTGCTGACAGTGTTAGTTAAGAAACAGTGCATTTAGTCAGGGTTATATAGTACAAGTACCTTGTGATATACATCCAGTCTTTACTGTGCATTGTTATATCTATTGAGTGTATAGCTATACACTTTGTACTACTACTGTGTATTGCTAGTCCAGTGCAGTTTTATTGCATGTCATAATTTCTGCATTGTATAATGTGACTGTGTGTGTGCATATAGCTGCTGTGTGACCTCCATTTCGTGTATCGCACTCAGATTGCTATCCCTTTATTCTATAACCTGAGGGGGCTAAGTGCGTCAGGTTTATCATTTTAATATAGGGGTTTCAAAGATATACTCGGTGTGTGTTTTTCTCTGATATTAGTCACCATATGCCTCTTGAATGCCCTGTTTGTGCTGTTAAACTGCACAGGGGGTTCTTGCCAGGTATTGTGTTGCTGATATTGGGGGTAATTCCAAGTTGATCGCGGCAGGACATTTTTTAGCAGTTGAACAAAACCATGTGCACTGCAGGGGGGCAGATATACCATTTGCAGAGAGTTAGATTTGGGTGGGTTATTTTGTTTCTGTGCAAGGTAAATACTGGCTGCTTTACTTACACTGCAATTTAGATTGCAAATTTAACTCACCACACCCAAATCTATCTCTCTGCACATGTTATATCTGCCTCCCCTGCAGTGCACATGGTTTTGCCCAACTGCTAACAATGTTCCTGCTGCAATCAACTCAGAATTACCCTTATTGTACTGGGTTGCCCTACATTGAGCTTTCGGATATGTCAGCTACAAGGGGCGACGGTGCTGGGGCTGATCCCACATTGCGTGGTGGTGACGCTGCAGACACATTTGAGGAAAACATAGCAGCTGAGGGTTCAGGTTCTGGGGGATCTTTTCATCCCAGTGGGACACTAGCAACGGGGGTTCAAAAAGGCCCACCTTGGGCTACCTGCTCCACGCTTTTGTATACACTGGTAACTAGACTAACGCCCCCTATGGGACCGCCTGTGCCTGTACAACTGCTTATGGTCCCCACTGTTAACCTGCCATGGGCAGATCAACTGTCCGCTCAGTTAAAGCAATTGAACCAATCACTGATTACTCAGAAGTCTAACCCTTGCCCGCCTAAGACCAAGGGGTCCTCTAAGCGGGCAATTACTTCCTCACAATCCACCAACGTCCCAGACACCTCGCCTGATGAGGATGGCGTTTATACTGACCCCAGATTCTGATCCCGATGCTTCTGGTGGGGAATCTGTTTCACAGGTGGATGTTTCTGACTTTTTGGAGGCTATCCGGATCATTCTTCAAATTACTGATGACCCGGAGCCTGATGCTGCCCTTAAGAAACCAGACAGGTTTAAACGTCAGAAAGTGGTTAAACAAGTTTTACCTCATTATGACCATTTAGTTAACATACGTCAGGAATCCTGGGAAAATCCCAAAAAGCAATTCACGCCTCACAAGATGCTTGCTCGCTACCCCCTCGCAGCGGAGCTGAGTAAAGATTGGAAAACACCCCCGCCAGTAGATTCACAGGTGGCGCGGCTGGTGGTATCCTCAGCCCTGCCTGTAACTACAGTAACGTCTCTAAAAGAACCGACGGATCAGCGTGTAGGGTTGTTTAAAGGCAATTTACACCCTAACTGGTATAGCGCATAGGCCCACTATTGCAGCAACATGGGCTGCAGAGGCTGTTGAAGCATGGGCTCAGGCACTGGAGGTGAAGTTGCCTTCCAACGCTTCTGATCATGTTAGACAATGTCTGTCATATATTGTCACAGCTTTTCATTACATTAAGGAGGCGGCTTCTGATGCCGGTATTCTGGCGGCCAAGGCTTCCACTACTTCCATTTCTCTTACGTCCTAGAGGATGCTGGGGTCCACATTAGTGTCTTGGGGGTATAGATGGGTCTACCAGGAGCCATTGGCACTTTTAAGAGTTTGAGAGTGTGGACTGGTTCCTCCCTCTATGCCCCTCCTTCCAGACTCTGTTTAGAAAATGTGCAAAGAGGAGCCAGTCACAGCTAGGGGAGCTCTCCAGAGTTTCTTTGGTAAAGTTTATTTTTTTACTGGGAGGCTGTTGGCAACAGCCTCCCTGCAGTGAGGGACTGAGGGGGGAAGTAGTGTCCGCCCTGCGGGGTCTGAGCCACTCTCTGCTGACTGGACACTAAGCTCCAGAGGGGATAGATCGTTCCCCGCCGCAGGGGATCGCTCACCCCAGCAGCATGCCGCAACCCCTTACAGAGCTGAACATTGTGGCGAGTGAGTCACCGACCCCCCTAACAAGCTGGGGCCGGTCTGAACATGGTGGCATCAGGGTATTGCGCTCCAGGAGGCTCAGCAGTGCTGTGAGGGACACTGAGCCAGCGCCTACACCCTACATTGGTCACACAGCCTGTCGTGGTCCCCGGATCTCAGCCAGCATCAAACTCAGGCCAGTATAATCCTGTGAAGAGTGGGAAGACAGTGCCATTTTGGGCGTGGAGCTTCTCAGAGCGGACCCAGCAGCGTTCAGCGCCATTTTCCTGCCTGCACAGCGCTGTCAGTGAAGAGCAAGTACCAGGAGGTTGTAGAAGGGGGGGCTGCAAACCGACTGTATAACCTATTGAGGTACACAGCACTTATAAGGGGTCTCCCTTTATATTAATAGCGCTGTGTGTGGGTTGGCTCCAATATGTCTCTTTTCATTCTTGGGGGTGAAACTCTGTCTGCCCTTCCCTGTGTGTGTGTGTGTGTGTGTGTGTGTGTGTGTGGAGTGTTCCATTAAGCAATGTCCAGGGACTCTGTGTCATATGCTGCAGAGGATATGTCCTCTCAGGATGATCCCTTTCCATGTAATCAGTTTTGCACTGGTTTACCACAGATTCCAGTAAGGGAGCCCGAGTGGTTATCTTCTATCAAATCTTATGATTTCTCAGCTTTCAAATAGGGTTGCACAAAATGAATCTGCAACTCAGGCTTTACAGAACTCGATGGCAGTATGGCCCAGTTCTGGTACATCAGGGCTCCCCGCTGTATATTCACATAAACATGCTCTTGCTCAGATCATGCAGAATGATACCGATACCAATTCTGATACTACAGACGGTGATGGGGATGTGTTGCGGGGGGCAGCATCACTTGCAAAAGGGGTGCAGTTGATGATAGAGGCTATCAGGGATGTGTTGAATATTGCTGATTCAACACCCGAGCAGGTTGAAGAGGTTAACTTTTCTGAAAAGAAAGCCTCGCTAACCTTCCTTGCGTCAAAGGGATTAAATGCTATATTTGAAAAGGCTTGGGAAATCCGGAAAAAAAGTTCCAGATACCTAAAAGGGTTCTGGTAGCGTTTACTTTCCTGGCAGAGGATAGGGAAAAATGGGAAAACCCGCCTATTAAGGCGTCGGTTTCCACACTCTCAAAAAAGTGTTTTTACCTGTCCCAGGTAAAAGAGCCGGCTGATCGTTAAATTGATAATACGCTCAAATCCATGTACACGGCTTCTGGGGCAGTACTACGTCCCACTATTGCCAGTGCTTGGGTTGCCAAAGCTATAGTAAAGTGGTCAGGCACGTTACTTGAGGATTTAGATACTATGGAAAAAGTGATGAATTCTTTTTATGTAACATTTAGGATTTGGCAGGATTTCTGGTAGAATCCATGAAGGACCTGGATCCATGGCTGCAGGGATTTCCTCCATGTCCGTATCAGCTCGTCGAGGGCTGTGGTTGCGCCAGTGGTCTTCCGACGCGGAATACATGAGATGTGTGGAGACCCTATCCAGGTCAGGTTCTCTTTGGGAAAGCGTTAGATGCGTGGATCGCTACGGCTGGTAGGTCACCCTTCCTTCCCTCAGCTACACCTGCTCCGAAGAAACCCTTTTCTTCAGTTAAGTCACTGTCCTTTCGGTCTAACAAGCCCAGAAAGGCAAAGCCGTTCATCACCTTATTTCGGGAAGATCGTCCTAAGTTCAAGAAACCTACGGCTGCAGGTTCCCAGGAACAAAAAAAAAATCTGTATATTTTGGGTGTGTTCCAGATCAGGCGCTTCAGCAGCTATGATGTAACAGATGTCGCCACATCTCAGAAACCACAAACTACCACAGAATTGGAGATCTGTGTTTATACCAACAGCGCTATATCACAGAATTCAAAACAGGTAAAAATCACCATTACATCCCTTTAATGAAGGTTCCTGTGATGGAGTCCTCAATGAGAATGTTCTGATGGAATTTCTCCAGAGTATAACTGCATGTAGGGAAATAAAAAGAATAAAGACCAATGGGGGTCATTCAGAGTTCGCTCGTTGCCAATTTTCGCTATACTGCGATTAGTCGCTTACTGCGCATGCGCAAGGTTTGCAGAGCACATGCGCTTGGTTATTTTACAAAAAAGTTAGGTATTTTACTCACGGCATAACAAAGCTTTTTCATCGTTCTGGTGATCGTAGTGTGATTGACAGGAAGTGGGTGTTTCTGGGCGTGTGCGAAAAAACACTGGCGTTTCTGGGAAAAAGGCGGTTGTGTCTGAAAAAACGCGGGAGTGTCTGAAGAAACGGGGGAGTGTCTGGGCGAACGCTGGGTGTGTTTGTGACGTCAAACCAGGAACGAAACTGACTGAACTGATCGCAATGTAGGAGTAAGTCTGGAGCTACTCAGAAACTGCTAAGAAATTTCTATTCGCAATTCTGCTAATCTTTCGTTCGCAATTCTGCTATGCTAAGATACACTCCCAGAGGGCGGTGGCTTAGCGTGTGCAATGCTGCTAAATGCAGCTAGCGAGCGAACAACTCTGAATGAGGGCCAATGTGTAATAAATTCCTTTTATACACCAATTATTCTTAGTGTATTTTTTAAGGATCTAGTGGTTGCTCAGAAGCGTACCCCACTCGCACTTTAATCAGAAAGCTAGAAGCCCATCAAGGTTTTTTTTTTCCAATGCCGTGGCCTCGCCCACTTGAACTGCGACCGGCGTAATACTTTAGGGTAAAATATGGTGTATAAATGAAGCGTGCCCAAAAACTCACACTCGCAAGGTGGGTGATAAACACATCAAGGTATCTTTAGTATGAAAAGGGGGAAATTTGGGTCCACTCATGCGTACCCCAACTCGCAGTGCTCGGTGCAGTAGAACTCCCATAAAGGTGTCTCTCGGTTCTGTTCCCCGGACTGTGTTCATAAAGTAGCAGTTTTGGCTCCCCCAAAAAATTCACTCTCCTCGAATGGAGACAGGGCGGTACACAGATTTATTAAAAGTCACAAACATGAACACATTAGATGAAGTCCATCCACAGAAAAGAAGAAACATATACAAGGTAAAAATTGCAGCAAAATCGGCAGAGGGGGTAAAACTCCCAAAAAAAAAGACTAAAAGATTAAAGTTGAGAAAGTTTCAAAAGATTTCCAGAGGGTAAATAATGACTCGCACTCCTGCTGTCAACGCGTTTCAGCCCTGGCCTGGGCCTTTATCAAGACATAATGGAGTATGTTAGTTGCTAGATATTTAAAGGGCATGTACCCAATAAGAGTTGAGCAGGAAGTGACATCATAATTTAGGTAGTTAAAATGTTTTTTTTATGGTATTTAACCTCTTTGCTGTTTTCACAACAAATAAAATACAATGCTGCTTTCATTAACATTCTCATAATATCTCATACAATCCAATAAAAACACTAAAACAGAGCTATAATAAGGGCAATCGCGCCAACCGGAAGTCATGGGTCCTGCGCATTCTGGGTGTTGGCGTTTCTATGTAATGTAGAATGAACGGACGTCCTCAGTACAACATCCGGTCCCGGGGCGTGTGGGAAATTTAGTCCACTGGTGTTCGTTTGCCTATGTTCCAGGCAAAAATGGTCGGGCCCGGAAATTACATACTTCCGGTGATAGAATTCATGGGATGTGTAGTTTACCAATAGAAGCAGCATTCTATGACAGAGTCCCAAAATTGAGAGATAATGGATACACATTTCGCCTACAAAATAGATATAAAGTCCACTAATTAGCTCCCAAACATAGATTACATCTAGTTATATTTGATTATAAAAATCATATATTTTTAGATACACTAAAAATAAACATAAATAGGGCTAGAAAACATGTCAAATTCACAATCCAGATTACCAATGGTACATTTATATTTTTCACAGTGATCATTGAACATTTACATAAACCATTTTAGCTCGAAATCATTCAAGCCTGCAGGATGAAATGTATTGTAATTGAAAATACATCTCATCTCCGTTTTTGCCAAACAGATAGCCGTATTGTTATTACGCTGAGTGCCTTTGATGTGCCACAGACCACAAAAAACACTGATATCTGAAATATGGCACCCATGTTCTGATTTAAAATGAGCGGAAAGGGAGTGGGTTTCCAACCTTTTTTTAATGTTCCTGATATGTTCACCTAACAGCGTTTTAAAGGGTCTTGATGTGCGTCTTATATATGTTAAATTGCACTTGCACGTTATAGCATACACTATATTCTTCGTATCGCAGGTAATAAAATCCTTTATTTCGACAGTTTTCCCATTAATAAGGATTTTTTAAATTTTACTACTGCCCCCACTTTTTGTTCCTGCAACCCATGCAACTTCCACACCTGAAAAAAAGCCCTTTGAGTTTACCAATAGAAGCAGCATTCTATGACAGAGTCCTGAAATTGAGAGAGAATGGATACACATTTTGCCTACAAAATAGATATAAAGTGCACTAATCCGCTCCCAAACATAGATAGGGTTGCAGGAACATAAAAAGTGGGGGCAGTAGTAAAATTGAAAAAAATCCTTAATGGGAAAACTGTCGAAATAAAGGATTTTATTACCTGCGATACGAAGAATATAGTCTATGCTATAACGTGTAAGTGCAATTTAACATATATAGGATGCACATTAAGACCCTTTAAAACGCGGTTAGGTGAACATATCAGGAACATTAAAAAAGGGTTGGAAACCCACTCCCTTTCCGCTCATTTTAAATCAGAACATGGGTACCGTATTTCAGATATCAGTGGTTTTTGTGGTCTGAGGCACATCAAAGGCACTCGGCGTAATAACAATACGGCTATCTGTTTGGCAAAAACGGAGATGAGCTGTATTTTCAATTACAATACATTGCATCCTGCAGGCTTGAATAATGATTTCGAGCTAAAATGGTTTATGTAAATGTTCAATGATCACTGTGAAAAATATAAATGTACCATTGGTAATCTGGATTGTGAATTTGACATGTTTTCTAGCCCTATTTGTTTATTTTTAGCATATCTAAAAATATATGGTTTTTATAATCAGATATAACTAGATGTAATCTATCAATGTTTGGGAGCTGATTAGTGCACTTTATATCTATGTTGTAGGCGAAATGGGTATCCATTATCTCTCAATTTCGGGACTCTCTCTGTCATAGAATGCTGCTTCTATTGGTAAACTACACATCCCATGAATTCTATCACCGGAAGTATGTCATTTCTGGGCCTGACTATTTTTTCCTGGAATGTAGGCAAACGGACACCAGTGGACTAAATTTCCCACACGCCTCGGGACCGGATGTTGTATTGAGGACGTCCGTTCATTTTACATTACATAGAAACTCCAACACCCAGAATGCCCGGGACCCGTGAATTCCGTTCGGCGCGATTGCCCTTATTATAGCTCTGTTTTAGTGTTTTTATTGGATTGTATGAGATGTTATGAGAATGTTAATGAAAGCAGCATTGTATTTTATTTGTTGTGAAAACGGCAAAGAGGTTAAATACCATAAAATAACTTATTTTAACTACCTAAATTATGATGTCACTTCCTGCTCAACTCTTATTGGGTACATGCCCTTTAAATATCTAGCAACTACCACACTCCATTATGTCTCAAAAAAGGCCCAGGCCAGGGCTGAAACGCGTTGACAGCAGGAGTGTGAGTAGTTATTTACCCTCTGGAAATCTTTTGAAACTTTTTTTTCAGCTTTTTAATCTTAGTCTTTTTTTTTTTGGAGTTTTACTCCCTCTGCCGATTTTGCTGCAATTTTTACCTTGTATATGTTTCTTCTTTTCTGTGGATGGACTTCATCTAATGTGTTTGTTTGTGACTTTTAATAAATTTGTGTACCCCCCTGTCTCCAATCGAGGAGAGTGAATTTTTTGGGCGAGCCAAAACTGCTACTTTATGAACACAGTCCGGGGAACAGAACTGAAAGACACCTTAATGGGAGTTCTACTGCACTGTGAGTTGGGGTACGCATGAGTGGACCCAAATTTCCCCCTTTTCATACCAAAGATACCTTGATGTGTTTATCACCCACCTTGCGAGTGTGAGGTTTTTGGGTACGCTTCATTTATACACCATATTTTACCCTAAAGTATTACGCCGGGCGCAGTTCAAGTGGGCAAGGCCACGGCATTGGAAAAGAAACCTTGATGGGCTTCTAGCTTTCTGATTAAAGTGTGAGTGGGGTACGCTTCTGAGCCACCACTAGATCCTTAAAAAATGCATAGAATAGTTGGTGTATAAAAAATTTATTACATATTGGTCTTTATTCTTTTTATTTCCCTACATGCCGTTATACTCTGGAGAAATTCCATCAGAACATACGCATTGAGGACTCCATCACAGGAACCTTCATTAAGGGATGTAATGGTGATTTTTACCTGTTTATAATTCTGTGATATAGCGCTGTTGGTATAAATACAGATCTCCAATTCTGTGGTAGTCCCAGGAACAGAAACCTGCTTCAGGTACACCAATGTCCTCCGCATGACTGTGGACTGCACGCCCTGGAAGTGGGGCCGCTGGGAGCGAGACTGACATTTCAGTCATGTCTGGGTGTCATCCGGCCTGGACCCCTGGGTGCAAGATAGTGTTCCAGGGGGTACAGGCTGAAATTTAAAAATCTCCTTCCTCGCCGACTTTTCAGATCAGTCTTGCCAGCTCTGCTGGCAGACAGGACTGTCCTGCAAGAAGCAGTCCAGAAGTTGGTGGAGGCACAGGTCATTGTGCCAGTACCACCTCACATGCAGAACACAGGTTACTATTTGAACCTTTTCATAGTACCAAAACCGGATGGTTCGGTCAGACCCATTCTGAACTTAAAATCACTAAACCCCTTTCTAAAGTAGTTCAAGTTCAAAATGGAGTCCCTAAGGGCAGTGATATCCGGTCTGGAGGAGGGGGAATTCCTAGTATCCCTGGATATCAAGGATGCGTACCTCCGATCTGGCTACCGCATCAGCTTATCTGCGATTTGCATTGTTGGACTGTCATTTTCAGTTCCAAGCCCTCCCATTCGGTCTCTCCACAGCACCAAGGGTTTTCACCAAGGTGATGGCGGAAATGATGATTCTCTTCCACAGACAGGGGGTGAACATAATTCATAATATGTTACGGAACATAATTCTGTATCTGGACAATATGCTGATAAAAGCATCGTCCAAGGAGAAGCTGTTAAGGTCCATAACACTCACAACTCAGCTTCTCCGGAAACATGGTTGGATCCTGAATCTTGCAAAGTCACATTTGGAACCAACCAGAAGGTTGTCCTTTCTGGGAATGATCCTCGACACTGAGGTGCAGAGGGTGTTTCTCCCAGAGGAAAAGGTGTTAGTGATTCAAACGATGGTCCGGGATGTCCTGAAGCCAGCCTGGGTCTCAATTCATCAGTGCATTTGCCTTCTGGGGAAGATGGTGGCCTCTTACGAGGCTCTGCCGTACGGGAGGTTTCATGCTCGTTCCTTCCAACTGGATTTTCTGGACAAGTTGTCTGTATTTCATCTACACATGCACCAGAGAATAAATCTGTCGCCAAAGGCCAGGATTTCACTCCTCTGGTGGCTGCAATTATCTCACCACCTGGAGGGCCGCAGGTTCGGGATTCAGGACTGGATCCTTCTAACCACGGATGCTAGTCTCCGGGGCTGGGGTGCAGTCACTCAAGGGGAAACCTTCCTGCCGATAAACATTCTGGATTTAAGAGCCCGTCTACAACTGTCTTCTCCAAGCGGCCCATCTTCTGAGAAATCGGGCCATTCAAGTGCAGTTGGACAATGTGACAAGTCTTACATAAACCGACAGGGCGGAATGAAGCGCAGAGCTGCAATGGCAAAAGTAACAAGATTCATCCTCTGGGCAGAAAATCACGCGTTGGCGCGGTCAGCAATCTTCCGGTAGTAGACTACTGGGAAGCGGACTTCCTCAGCAGACACTATCTCCATCCAGGGGAGTGGGGTCTCCATCCGGAGGTGTTCAAGGAGGTAACGGATCTTTGGGGTGTACCCCAGATCGACATGATGGCCTCTCATCTCAACAAGAAGCTTCGGCGGTGTTCCAGGTCGAGGGACCCGCAAACTGTGGTGGTGGATGGCCTAGAGACTCCGTGGGTGTTCCAGTCGGTGTACGTGTTTACTCCACTTCCACTCATTCCAAGGGTTCTAATACTCGTAAGGAGAACAAGTGTTCAGGCGATCCTCATTGCTCCGGACTGGCCAAGAAGGGCTTGGTATGCGGATCTACTGCAAGAAGAGCCGATGCCTCTTCCTCTTCTGGAGGACCTACTGCAGCAGGGGCCGTTCGCATTTCAAGACTTACTGCGGCTACGTTTGAGGGCATGGAAGTTGAACGCCTGATACTAGCTCGGAAGGGCATTCCGAACAAGGTTATTCCTAACCTGATACAGGCTAGTTAAGGAGTGATGTGTAAACAATACCATCGAAGTTTCAACTGGGACTGTTTCTCCTCTTCCTACAAGCTGGTGTGGATATGTGCCTAAAGTTGGGATCTGTGAAGGTCCAGATTTCGGCCCTATCCGTTTTCTTCCAAAAACAATTGGCTGCCCTCCCTGAGGTTCAGACCTTTTTGAAGGGAGTTCTGCCCATCCAACCTCCCTGTGTACCGCCTACGGCGCCTTGGGACGTTAACGTGATGTTGCAGTTCCTCCAATCGGACTGGTTCGAGCCTTTACAGGAGGTTGAAGTAAAATTTCTTACGTGGAAAGTTGTCACTTTGTTGGCTTTAGCTTCTGCTAGACGTCTGTCGGAGTTGGGGATTTTATCATGTAATAGCCCACACTTGATCTTCCACGAAGATAGAGCTGAGCTCCGGACACGTCGGCAGTTTCTTCCGAAGTTTGTGTCTGCATTTCGTATCAACCAACCTATTGTGGTGCCAGTTGCTACTGACTCCTCAATTTCATCAAAGTCCTTGGATGTTGTAAGGGCTCTGAAAATGAGGTCTGCTCATCACAGGAAATGGGATCATACAGGACAAATAGAGTCCTAAGAAATTTGGGTGTCCTGCTTCCTTGCAGACGATCTCTCGCTGGATTAGATTCACTATCCAGCATGCATATTCTACGACAGGCTTGCCGTGTCCTATGTCTGTCAAGGCTCACTCGACTTGTAAGGTGGGGGTCTTCCTGGGCGGCTACCCGGGGTGTCTTGGTGTTACAACTTTGCCGAGCTGCAACTTGGTCTGGGTCGAACATATTTCCAAAGTTCTACAAGTTCGATACTTTGGCCTCTGATCTGAAGTTCAGTCAATCAGTTCTACAGGAGCCTCTGCGCTCTCCCTCCCATTCTGGGAGCTTTGGTACATCCCCATGGTACTAATGTGGACCCCAGCATCCTCTAGGATGTAAGAGAAAATAGGATTTTGGTTACTGACCGGTAAATACTTTTCTCGTAGTCCGTAGAGGCGCCCAGTGCTTCGTTTTCCTGCTATCGTTATTTGGTTCAGTACAACTTCGTTTTAGTTGCGTACTGCATTGTTAGTTGGTAAGTAATGTTTCAGCGGTTGCTAAGTTTTCAAGCTAAGTTAGCTTGATGTGCCTTGTATGTGTGAGCTGGTATGAATCTCGCCATTATCTGTGTTAAATCCTTCTCTCGAAGATGTCCGTCTCCTCGGGCACAGTTTCTAGACTGAGTCTGGTAGGAGGGGCATAGAGGGAGTAGCCAGCCCACACTTTTAAACTCTCAAAGTGCCAATGGCTCCTGGTGGACCCGTCTACACCCCCATGGTACTAATGTGGACCCCAGCATCCTCTATGGACTACGAGAAAAGGATTTACCGGTAGGTACCAAAATCCTATTCTTGTCTCGCCGGATTCTCTGGTTACGGTCCTGGTCTGTGGATCTGGACTCTAAGAAAACCCTGGAGGTACTCCCTTTTAAGGGAGACATTCTTTTCAGAGAAGACCTCAACAAGATAGTGGCTAACTTAGCTTCTACTAAAACAGCATGTCTACCTAGTACTGCTCCCTTTGTGCCGAAAGCTAAGAGTACTCCCTTTTGCTCCTTTCGTCCTTCAGGGAAAGCAAAACGTCAGGCGAAACAGGTTCGCACTTCCAAACCCAATAAGCCCAAACAGGCCTGGGCTGCCTGTCAGCCTGCTTCCAAAACTGTCAAGCCTGCCGCATGATGGGGCGGGGATCCCTGGGTGGGGGGCCGACTTCTAGGGTATTCTCAGGAATGGTTAAAGACCACTTCTGATGCCTGGGTACGGGAAGTAGTCATTCGAGGTTACACCGTATCCTTCAAAAATCACCACCCTCATCGATTTTGCCTGACAGACGTCCCTTCGGATCAGGTGAAGGCAAAAACTCTTCATTCGGTGGACACAGGAGTGGTAGTATAGGTGCCTCTCGCTCAGAGAGGCAAGGGGTACTATTCATCACTGTTCCTAGTCCCGAAACCGAATGGGTCATCCCAGCCCATTGTCAACCTCAAGTCCTTGAACAAATTTGTGAAGGTCTCCAAGTTTCGTATGGTAACTTCGCTCTATTGTTCTGTCCTCGGAATCCGGGGATTATATGGTCTCACTGGACATAAAGGATGCTTACCTGCATATTCCCATTGCAATGTCGCATCAGCAATACCTGAGATTTGTGGTTGGCAACCTCCATTACCAATTTCGTGCGTTACCTTTTGGTTTGATAACTGCTACGTGAGTCTTCACCAAGGTCATTACGGCTGTGCTCCGCCGTCAAGGGGTCAGGATCCTACCGTACCTTGACGACTTGTTGATCCTGGCAAATTCCCCAGAAACTCTCCTACGCCATCTGGATCTGACTATCCAGTTTCTGAAACCCACGGGTGGCTCATCAACTGGAAGAAATCTTCCCTGGTCCCTGCTCATGGTGCACCTGGGGGCATTGTTGGACACTCAAAACCAGCGGTTGTGGTCTCTGGATTAAGTCCTGAAGCTTCGGGACAGGATTCAATGCTTCCTATCTCATCCGCAAGTGCTGATACATTCGGCAATGAAAGTCCTAGGTCTCATGGTGTCTGCTTTCGACATGGTGGAGTACGCTCAATTACATTCCCGCCCTCTGCAGAAACGGATTCTTGCTAAGTGGGACGGCCTGCCTCACCGGATCAGGTCTCAAATGAACTTGTCTCGGTCCGTCTGTCACTGAGCTGGTGGCTTCAGGACCAACGATTGAGCAGGGCTTATCCCTTCTGAATCTCTAACTGGGTCCTTCTGACGATGGATGCCAGTCTGAGAGGTTGGGGCACGGTGTTGGAGCAACACTCCCTTCAGGGTCGGTGGACCAGGGAGGAGTCTCTCCTCCTGATAAACATTGTGGAATTGCGGGCGCTGTTCAACTCATTGAACTTGGCCCAGCGGTTGATACAGAACAGACCTGTTCAGGTACAGTCGGACAACACCACCACAGTGGCGTACATAAATCATCAAGGCGGCACTCGAAGCCGCATGGCAATGAGGGAAGTATCCCAGATTCTTCAGTGGGCAGAACACCATCTGCCAGCCATATCGGCAGTGTTCATTCCGGTGGTCTTCAACTGGGTAGCGGATTTTCTCAGTCGTCAGGACGTATAAACCGGAGAGTGGAGCCTCTGTTTCAGCTCCTAGTGAACAAGTGAGGCCTTCCAGATGTGGACCTGATGGCGTCTCGACACAATCACAAGGTTCTGGTCTTCGGAGCAAGGACAAGGGATCCTCAAGCAGCATGTTTGGACGCACTGGCAATTCCATGGAACTTTCGGCTGCCATACGTGTTCCCTCCGGTGTCACTTCTGCGCAGAGTAATAAGGAAGTTCAAGCAAGAAGAAGGAATCCTACTTCTGATCGCTCCAGCGTTGCCCAGACGGCACTGGTTCTCAGAACTTCAGGGTCTCTCGAAAGAGCGTCACCTTCTACTTCCGCATTGCCCAGATCTCCTCATTCAGGGCCCTTTGTTTGTCAGGGTTTAGCGTGGTTGGCTTTCACGGCTTGGCTCTTGAAGCTTTCGTCTTGAGGGCCAAAGGATTTTCTGAGGTGGTCATTCAAACCATGTTGAAGGCCCGGAAACCGGCTTCTGCTCGGATTTACCATAGGGTCTGGAATTCTTACTTTGCTTGGTGCGCATCTAACAGTCATGACGCTTAGAAGTTTAGTACGGCCAAAATTTTGGCCTTTCTACAACAGGGCCTAGACTTGGGCCTTCATCTGGCCTCCATCAAGGTACATATTTCAGCCTTGTCTGTTTGGTTCCAGATAAAAATTGTGATTTTACCTGCTGTACATACGTTCACTCAGGGTGTTTTTCGGATTCAAACTCCCTATATCCCGCCAGTGGCCCCTTGCAACTTGTCGGGTTTTGTGGAGGCGTTGCAAGGTTCTCCGTTTGAGCCTCTTGAATCTGCAGACCTTAAGTGGCTTTCTCTTAAGGTATGATTTCTGCTGGCTGTTGCCTCTGCTAGACGGGTGTCGGATTTGGGAGCCTTGTCTTGTAAGTCACCATATCTGATTTTTCACCGTGATCGGGCGGTTCTTAGAACATGTCCTGGGTATTTACCGAAGGTGGTCTCTTCTTTAAACCTTAATCAGGAGATTGTGGTTCCGGCCTTTGCCTCTCCTGATTTTTCTTCCAAAGAGAGGTCTTTGGATGTGGTACGGGCTCTCCGTATCTACGTGAAGAGAACTGCCTCCATCAGGAAGTCGTATTCTGTTTGTTCTGGTTGGTTTTCACAAATGTGGCTGGCCTGCTCACAAGCAGACCCTGGCCAGATGGATTAGAATGTTGATTGCACATGCTTATGTACAGACTGGTCGTCCAGTTCCTGCTACTATTAAGGCCCATTCTACTCTGTTGGACCTTCTTGGGTGGCCCGCCGTGGTGCGACCCTTGAACAATTGTGCAAGGCGGCTACATGGTCCTCAGTGAACACGTTCATAAGATTCTATGCCTTTGATACTTCCGCATCCCTGGATGCTTCCTTTGGATGTTGGGTTCTTGTGCCCGCTACAGTGCGTCCCCTCCCATAAGGAACTGCTTTAGGACATCCCCAATGTCATTCCCTGTGGAGCCCAGTGTACCCCGCAGCAGAAAACGAGATTCATGGTTTTTCTGCTGTGGTGCACCCTGACGCACTTAGCTTCTTTTAGGTTGGTATGGCATTAGCCGCTGACGCCCTCTCCTGTCGTGAGTGTGTGGTTTTTGTGGCTACTAACGGTTATCGTCTTTTACCTGCTACTGCATTGGACTGGTTAACAAAAACTGAGCTCCTGTGCATGGAGGCAGGGTTATAGAGGAGGCAGCGCTAGGCATTCTTGGAACAGTCAAAGCTTTGAGCCCTTTGGTGCCTTGGATCAAGATCCTACTATACACCCCAATGTCATTCCCTGTGGAGCCCAGTGTACCTTGCAGAAAGATTTATCTGCAAGTTCTTACCATAAATCTTCCTACTGCATTGGGCTGGTTAACTAAACTGAGCTCACAGTGCCTGGAGGTGGGCTTATAGAGGAGGCCTCAATGCATCCTGGGACAGCTAAATCTTTAGCCTGTTGGTGCCTCTGGATCAAGATCCACTCTACACCCGATGTTTTCCCTGTGGAACTGTGTACCTCCCCAGAAAGCATTAACAATGGTAAGTCTACCATAACTCTCCTTTTGTCATCCAATCTGAGGAATACCGGACTATGGGGTTGCTTGAGGGACTGGGAACTGACGTGAGAATCTTCTAGCGATGGGCGTTTTTTTTTTTTTTTTGCAGTTCTGTTGAAAATGTCTTGGCAGCAACGCATTGCAACTAGTAAGCACAAGGTGCATGTGCTGATTAATTTGGTATGACACTTGTATATATGTAATGGAAGAAGTGCAACCTCCCTTTCTGCGCTCCAAATGTTCCCTTGATTGAATGGTTCTCACCAAAATAATGGTATTACATGAAACAAAAAAACATAGAACACAACATAGTGTAATACTGTCTATGTAAAATAGTTCTTTCCACTGTGTGGAGGGGAAGAATAGGTGATGGAGAATTGTCCCAAAGAGAATTCAAACGTCCACCTTCTTATAGGATCACCCAAAGTGATGTCATGCCAATGGAACAAGGAATTCATACATGTATGCTTACTTGTATAAGCGAAGTAGAAAACACAAAGGTTTCTTTATTGGAAGGGTCTGTTTTTCTTTGACCAATATGGTGAGGATGAATATCACTCGTACAATGAATGAAAAAAAATAAAAAAAAAGGGAGCCAATTAGGGCAAAGCAAACCCTTTTATTAAGAATAAAATACAAATAGACGACCAGCCATACCATGGAAAGAAACTGAGATGGAAATTGGCTGACACAATATGACCCGGGTATCAATATCATAAGTTCCCCTCTATGGATATGACAGGTTTAGACCTCAATATGGCACTGTATCAACGCGTTTCGACGCTCAACGGCGTCTTTATCAAGATTTAACAGTGTATATAGCACTGATGTGTAGCCTCTCCTGTATTGTCAGCTGAATGAATGTGTAGCCTCTCCTGTATTGTCAGCTGACAATACAGTAGAGGCTGCACATCAGTGCTATATACACTGTTTAATCTTGATAAAGACGCCGTTGAGCGTTGATACAGTGCTATATTGATGTCTAAACCTGTCATATCCATAGAGGGGAACTTATGACATTGATACCCAGGTCATATTGTGTCAGCTGATTTCCATCTCAGTTTCCTTCCATGGTATGGCTGGTCGTCTATTTGTATTTTATTCTTAATGAAAGGGTTTGCTTTGCCCTAATTGGCTCCCTTTTTTTCATTTTTTTCATTCATTGTACAAGTGAAATTCATCCTCACCATATTGGTCAAAGAAAAACAGACACCACTTCCAATAAAGAAACCTTTATGTGTTTTCTACTTCGCTTATACAAGTAAGCATACATGTACGAATTCCTTGTTCCATTGGCATGACATCACTTTGTGTGATCCTATAAGAAGGTGGACGTTTGAATTCTCTTTGGGACAATTCTCCATCACCTATTCTTCCCCTCCACACAGTGGAAAGAACTATTTTACATAGACCGTATTACACTATGTTGTGTTCTATGTTTTTTTTGTTTCATGTAATACCATTATTTTGGTGAGAACCATTCAATCAAGGGGACATTTGGAGCGCAGAAAGTGAGGTTGTACTTTTTCCATTACATATCGTTGGATAGGTTGGTGACCTATTTTTGTACCACCCATTGCTGCTCCATCTTGCAGCGCCACAAGAGGATTTTCTTTTCCATTTTACACTTGTATATATGTGTTTTGAGTCTTTGAATCCATACTTGAAGTGCTATAATGTAGCAGCTGCAGCTTTTTTCCAATAGAGGTTCTGTTCTGCTCCTTATACAGACTGTCACACACAATATACAAGTGTTATATAAGCAGTTGTCTTGTGTCCTAGCTACATTTTTTCTGGTAACAAAAAAACACCAGACGTTGGCATAATTACACGGGGCCTGGTGGCTTACTCATGCCAGGCAACTCTCGCAGCATGATGTACTGAGGCTGGAAGTATGAGGACACATCTGTAGCCTGCAATGTGTGCTGCACGTGAGGAAAACCAGCTGGTATGAAAATCGGTATTTATGAACAGTATTCACTTGTTCCTCAAGTCTGTTTTAAAGCACCCCTGGACCCGCAGCCCAGTTTACCATGGCACCATCTTGTGGGTTAATCTGCAGTTCCCCTCTTCATAAAATGATTGTGTGAGGGGATGCAGCCTAGGATGACTGGGGCAACACTTGGTGCTTTCCCTGTTAAGGGAAGTTCCCTCGTGTTTGTGTCCAGGAAGAGAGGTTGTGGAGGAGCTGGCTGTACGACCGGATTATCCCTGTGGTGATAGCAACCTTTCCTTCTTGTGGGTGTTGCAAGAAAGGAGGAAAATACCCATGTCTCAACCTCTGCAGTAAGGATAAGTTACTGCATTACAGATACTCTACATAACTTATGCTTTCCTGTGAGCTATTTTCGTACTCTGCTCAGACTTCTTATGTTATGTCTATACAGAGGACACAGTAGCCAGTCTCAAGTTACCATTATACTGAGCTTCAGCTAACTGTCCTTTTATGGTATCTGGCATATGTGCTATATACACTGCTCAAAAAAATAAAGGGAACACATAAACAACACAATGTAACTCCAAGTCAAACACACTTCTGTGAAATCAAACTGTCCACTTAGGAAGCAACACTGATTGACAATCAATTTCACATGCTGTTGTGCAAATGGTATAGACAACAGGTGGGAATTATAGGCAATTAGCAAGACACCCCCCAATAAAGTAGTAGTTCTGCAGGTGGTGACCACAGACCACTTCTCAGCTCCTGTGCTTTCTGGCTGATGTTTTGGGCACTCTTGAAAGCTGGTGGTGCTTTCACTCTAGTGGTAGCATGAGACTGAGTCTACAACCCACACAAGTGGCTCAGGTAGAGCAGCTCATCCAGGATGGCACATCAATGCGATCTGTGGCAAGAAGGTTTGCTGTGTCTGTCAGCGTAGTGTCCAGAGCATGGAGGCGCTACCAGGAGACAGGCCATTACATAAGGAGACGTGGAGGAGGCCGTAGGAGGGCAACCTCCGCCTTTGTGCAAGGAGGAACAGGACGAGCACTGCCAGAGCCCTGCAAAATGACCTCCAGCAAGCCACAAATGTGCATGTGTCTACTCAAACGATCAGAAACAGACTCCATGAGGGTGGTATGAGGGCCCGAAGTCCACAGGTGGGGGTTGTGCTTACAGCCCAACACCGTGCAGGACGTTTGGCATTTGCCAGAGAACACCAAGATTGGCAAATTTGCCACTGGTGCCCTGTGCTCTTCACAGATGAAAGCAGGGTCTCACTGAGCATATGTGACAGAAGTGACAGAGTCTGGAGACGCCAAGGAGAACGTTCTGCTGCCTGCAACATCCTCCAGCATGACCGGTTTGGCAGTGGGTCAGTAATGGTGTGGGGTGGCATTTCTTTGGGGGGCCGCACAGCCCTCCATGTGCTCGCCAGAGGTAGCCTGACTGCCATTAGGTACCGAGATGAGAGCCTCAGACCCCTTGTGAGACCATATGCTGGTGTGTTTGGCCCTGGGTTCCTCCTAATGCAAGACAATGCTAGACCTCATGTGGCTGGAGTGTGTTAGCAGTTCCTGCAAGACGAGCATTGATGCTATGGACTGGCTCGCCCGTTCCCCAGACCTGAATCCAATTGAGCACATCTGGAACATCATGTCTCGCTCCATCCACCAACAGGAGTTGGCGGATGCTTTAGTCCAGGTCTGGGAGGAGATCCCTCAGGAGACCATCCGCCACCTCATCAGGAGCATGCCCAGGCGTTGTAGGGAGGTCATACAGGTACGTGGAGGCCACACACACTACTGAGCCTCATTTTGACTTGTTTTAAGGACATTACATCAAAGTTGGATCAGCCTGTAGTGTGTTTTTCCACTTTAATTTTGAGTGTGACTCCAAATCCAGACCTCCATGGGTTAATAAATTTGATTTCCATTGATAATTTTTGTGTGATTTTGTTGTTAGCACATTCAACTATGTAAAGAACAAAGTATTTAATAAGAATATTTCATTCATTCAGATCTAGGATGAGCTATTTGTGTTCCCTATTTTTTTGAGCAGTGTATTATAGGTGTATAGACAGTTTTGTCTCTCTCCCCTTTGCAGTAAACCACTGCTGAGGCTCAGCCTGCAGTTAGTCGTACAGCGTCCTAGGTTCAGAACCAGCTGGGCTGTCGGTGACCTTGGAAATTGGGGACAGTTAACTTAAAGCTCCTATGCCTTATATCTAATTGTCTGCCATGACATTGCACCAAAGGTCCTCTATGGACGATAATCACCAGTGTTATATATGATGTGCGCACTTACCCTGCATACTTTGTTATTGGTCTGCTATACAAAATATTTAAAATAAGTATTCAATTGGTTTACCTGCTGTATGTCATCAGTACCACTGTTTTCTACTTTTAATCCTGACATTAATTTTAGTCACCCAGGTCTGTTTTTCTTCTACACTCCCCTGTGGCAGCATTAATAGTGATATATCATTCCCCCCCCCCACCACCACCGTTTAGACAGGAAGTTTTCCAGGAACCGCCCACCTGCTGATATATAGGCACACTTCTCCTCTTCACCTTTCTTTTCTCTAGTCTCCTTGTTTAGGCTAAAGCAGGAAAGTTGTTTTTTTTTTTTTTCTTTGTTCTCCAGGGCTTACCTCTTATATTTACCCAGCAATGCTCTCTCCTGAAACAGCCTGTGGGTGGTGTGGCTCCCCAGGGGGAAGCTATTGCACAGCATGTTATGGGAGTGTGGCTTCTGAGAATCCTGCCCATTGCAACGGAGACAGCTGGCTCCTGTGAGGAAGTACCACGCCTGGCATCATACACGCGGTGCTACCAGATTTGCATCATCACGCCGTTGGGCCTACATGGTGTCGTCCCAGGGTGCTGCTTGGTTCTGGCAGTTCATGCGCAACATGGAGTCCTATTTAAACATGGCACCATGCACCAAATAGTGTGCTCCATTGGAGGGAACTGGTGGTCTTGATTTTGCCTGCAAAGTAAAGGGATGTAGTCATGTGACCGCAGTCAAGAGACCGCTGGTCACAATACAGACGCCGGGATTCCGCCCCCTCACAATCCCAACAGACAGGGACTATTCCCACTCGTCTATGTCCACGACACCCATAGAGCGGTAATAGAACGTGTGGCGAGCGCAGCGAGCCTGCAAGGAAGGGGCTTCGTTTTGCTTGCCCCACTCTCCGCTGGGCATCTAATAGACTGCATCGGTATTGTGACTCGCATGAACCCAACCCAAAGTAAAGCTTGTGCCTGCCCCAATACACCTTTTATGGATGTAGAGCCTTCTCTCCCCCCCAAATAGCCTGAGGTAAGTCCTTATTAGAGAGCTGCTTATTATGCATTCTTAGGTTAGGCCGTAAATAGGTTTTTTTTTTTTTTTTTGAGTGCCTGCAGCAACAGGACCTAGAAAGAAATCTTGTAAAAAGCATGTGACGGCTATATGTGCAGCGGGAGGCAGTTACGTGACGACGGTCAGGAGACCACCGGTCATAATACAGATGCTAGAAGCCCGCTCCCTCACAATCCCAATAGTTGGCATGCTGACTTACGGACTATTCCCACTCGTGGGTGTCCACAAACCTGCAACAGCACACAGCGCACCTGCAAGGGGCTTCGTTCCATCCAGTGTTATCGGATGGGCCTTTTGAGGATGATATAAATGATATTTCTAGTTTAGAATCTGGAGAATTGATTGAGTGTAACAGGATCCATTGTTTGAAGACGGATCCAAAAAGATTAGATGTTTTCCTGTTCATAGTCATGAAAGTTAACTTTTTAAAGAATGGAAGAGTCTGGATAAATGGCAAGGGAAGTTGTCTCGAATTTAGCAAATGTAGCCTATTGGGCGATTATACCTAAAGTTGATGCAGCTGTACAGTATCTGTATTAACCTCTACCACTATACCATTAGGAGGTGGTGCATCTTTTCATGACACAATGAACAGGAAGATGGAAAATTATTTTAAATTTCACAATCTTGTGTGTCGCCGGAGTAGCTAGAGCAGGGCTGGCCAAACCGGTCCTCGAGATCTACCAACAGTTCATGCTTTCCAGGCCTCCTGGAGATCTGTAGAATTGTCAGGAATGAATGCAGCACATCTTAATTAGTAATGACTACACATGTGCACCAGCTAGGTGTTCTGGAAAATGTAAACTGTTGGTAGATCTCGAGGACTGGTTTGGCCAGCTCTGAGCTAGAGCTTCTGTTTCTAGAGCTTCAAGATTATGGGGGTTCCTCATGCATACAGATTTTGAAGAGAATTTCCAAACATTTATGTTTAAAGGAGTCTGGAAATTATGCAAAAGCCATTTACTTCCTATGCAACACTGCTTTAGATGTAGTTTCCTTTTCTGCTCGAGTTATAGCATCAGGAGTTAAAGCAAGAAGGCAGTTATGGCTGCGCTCCTGGTCTGTGAATGCCCATTAAAAAAATTGGCGACCTTACCCTTTAAGGGTTTTTTAATTTGGCACCAAACTGGATGCTTTTATACAAAGGCTAGACAGGTGGAAGAATCTGGATAGAATAGATTTTCCCTTCTCATTGGTTGGACAACCGTTTAGAGAAGCCAGGACCTATAGGCCTGGCAGACCGTATCACAGAAGATATTCTTGCATCTAGGACGTCCTTTCATCAGGCATATAGAAGGAATAATACCAGACAATGACTACTACGGCCCTCTTCCAGTAGAAGCAAGGCTTCAGAAATTTGCAGAAAGGTGGAAGACTTCAGTGGAAGACAGTTGGGTTTTAAATAGTTTATCAAACTGTTACCATATATTTTTTTTTTTTGAGATTTCAAGGAAACAGATTTGTAGAATCAAAAATGCCATGCCTACCTTTACAAGTGACTGTTGAAACAAAAAGTTTTGGACACCTGTTGGATTCTCAGACTGTAGAACCAGTGCCAGTTTTTCAAGAGAAGTTTTTAATTCCTATTTCTCTGACGTCCTAGTGGATGCTGGGAACTCCGTAAGGACCATGGGAAATAGCGGCTCCGCAGGAGACTGGGCACAACTAAGAAAGATTTAGGACTACCTGGTGTGCACTGGCTCCTCCCTCTATGCCCCTCCTCCAGACCTCAGTTAGAATTTTGTGCCCGGCCGAGCTGGATGCACACTAGGGGCTCTCCTGAGCTCCTAGAAAAGAAAGTATATTTTAGTTTTTTTATTTTCAGTGAGATCTGCTGGCAACAGACTCACTGCTACGTGGGACTAAGGGGAGAGAAGCGAACCTACCTGCTTGCAGCTAGCTTGGGCTTCTAGGCTACTGGACACCATTAGCTCCAGAGGGATCGAACACAGGCCCAGCCTCGGTCGTCCGGTCCCGGAGCCGCGCCGCCGTCCCCCTTACAGAGCCAGAAGCAAGAAGTCGTTCCTGGAAATCGGCGGCAGAAGACTTCGGTCTTCATCAAGGTAGCGCACAGCACTGCAGCTGTGCGCCATTGCTCCCCATGCACACCAAACACTCCGGTCACTGATTGGTGCAGGGCGCTGGGGGGGGGCGCCCTGGGCTGCAATAAGAGTACCTTGCTGGCAAATACCACATAATATAGTCATAAAGACTATATATGTGTAAAATACCCCTGCCAAATATACATTTAAAAAGCGGGAGAAGTCTGCCGGAAAAGGGGCGGGGCTATCTCCCTCAGCACACTGGCGCCATTTTCCCTCACAGCTCCGCTGGAAGAACGCTCCCAAGGCTCTCCCCTCCAGTTTCCAGACTACATAGGGTAAAAAAGAGAGGGGGGGCACTAAATTTAGGCGCATATAATATATATATAGCTGCTATAGGGAAAAATCACTTGTGTAGTGTGTATCCCTACATTATATAGCGCTCTGGTGTGTGCTGGCATACTCTCTCTGTCTCCCCAAAGGACTTTGTGGGGTCCTGTCCCCGTTCAGAGCATTCCCTGTGTGTGTGCGGTGTGTCTGTACGGCTGTGTCGACATGTTTGATGAGGAGGCTTATGTGGAGGCGGAGCAGGGGCTGATAAATGTGATGTCTCCCCCTGCGGGGTCGACACCTGAATGGATGGACATGTGAAAGGAATTACGTGACAGTGTCAACTCCTTACATAAAAGGTTTGACGACATAGCAGATGTGGGACAGCCGGCTTCTCAGCTCGTGCCTGCCCAGGCGTCTCAAAAGCCATCAGGGGCTCTAAAACGCCCGCTACCTCAGATGGCAGACACAGATGTCGACACAGATACTGACTCCAGTGTCAACGATGATGAGACTAGTGTACATTCCAATAGAGCCACCCGTTACATGATTACGGCAATGAAGAATGTGTTGCACATTTCTGATATTACCCCAGGTACCACAAAAAAGGGTATTATGTTTGGGGAGGAAAAACTACCAGTGGTGTTTCCCCCTTCTGATGAATTAAATGAAGTATGTGAAGAAGCGTGGGCTTCCCCCGATAAGAAACTGGTAATTTCTAAAAAGTTACTAATGGCGTACCCTTTCCCGCCAGAGGATAGGTCACGTTGGGAGACATCCCCTAGAGTGGATAAAGCGCTCATACGCCTGTCAAAGAAGGTGGCACTACCGTCTCCGGACACGGCCGCCCTAAAGGAACCTGCTGATAGGAAGCAGGAGGCTATCCTGAAGTCTGTATATACACACTCAGGAATTATACTGAGACCGGCTATTGCTTCAGCATGGATGTGCAGTGCTGCAGCTGCGTGGTCAGATTCCCTGTCTGAAAACATTGATACCCTAGACAGAGACACTATATTGCGAACCGTAGAGCATATTAAAGACGCTGTCTTATACATGAGAGATGCACAGAGGGATATTTGCCGGCTGGCATCTAAAATAAACGCAATGTCCATTTCTGCCAGGAGAGGATTGTGGACTCTGCAGTGGACAGGAGATGCAGATTCTAAAAGGCACATGGAAGTTTTGCCTTACAAGGGTGAGGAGTTGTTTGGGGATGGTCTATCGGACCTCGTTTCCACAGCAACAGCTGGGAAGTCAGCATTTTTACCCCATGTTCCCTCACAGCCAAAGAAAGCACCGTATTATCAGGTACAGTCCTTTCGGCCACAGAAAGGCAAGCGGGTTAGAGGCGCGTCCTTTCTGCCCAGAGGCAGAGGTAGAGGGAAAAAGCTGCAACATACAGCCAGTTCCCAGGAACAAAAGTCCTCCCCCGCTTCCTCTAAGTCCACCGCATGACGCTGGGGCTCCACAGGCGGAGCCAGGTACGGTGGGGGCCCGTCTCAAGAACTTCAGCAACCAGTGGGCTCGTTCACGGGTGGATCCCTGGATTCTACAGGTAGTATCTCAGGGGGTACAAGCTGGAATTCGAGACGTCTCCCCCTCGCCGTTTCCTCAAATCTGCCTTGCCGACAGCTCCCCCGGACAGGGAGGCAGTGCTGGAGGCGATTCACAAGCTGTATTCTCAGCAGGTGATAATCAAGGTGCCCCTCCTTCAACAAGGACGGGGTTACTATTCCACAATGTTTGTGGTACAGAAACCGGACGGTTCGGTGAGACCCATTTTAAATTTAAAATCTTTGAACACTTATATAAGAAGGTTCAAGTTGCAAGCCTGGACGAGGGGGATTACATGGTGTCACTGGACATCAAGGATGCTTGCCTGCATGTCCCCATTTACCCTCCTCACCTGGAGTACCTCAGATTTGTGGTACAGGACTGTCATTACCAATTCCAGACGTTGCCGTTTGGTCTGTCCACGGCACTGAGGGTATTTACCAAGGTAATGGCCGAAATGATACTCCTTCGGAAAAAGGGAGTTTTAATTATCCCGTACTTGGACGATCTCCTTATAAAGGCGAGGTCCAGGGAACAGTTGTTGATCGGAGTAGCACTAGCTTGGGAAGTGCTACAACAGCACGGCTGGATCCTGAATATCCCGAAGTCGCAGCTGGTTCCTACAACGCGTCTACTGTTCCTGGGGATGGTTCTGGACACAAAACAGAAAAAAGTGTTTCTCCCGGAGGAGAAGGCCAAGGAGTTATCGTCTCTAGTCAGAGACCTCCTAAAACCAAAACAGGTGTCGGTGCACCACTGCACGCGAGTCCTGGGAAAGATGGTGGCTTTTTACGAAGCAATTCCATTCGGAAGGTTCCATGCAAGGATCTTACAGTGGGATCTGTTGGACAAGTGGTCCGGGTTGCATCTTCAGATGCATCGGCTGATAACCCTGTCTCCAAGGGCCAGGGTGTCGCTACTGTGGTGGCTGCAGAGTGCTCATCTTCTAGAGGGCCGCAGATTCGGCATACAGGACTGGATCCTGGTGACCACGGATGCCAGCCTTCGAGGTTGGGGGGCAGTCACACAGGGAAGAAACTTCCAAAGACTATGGACAAGTCAGGAGACTTCCCTACACAAAAATATTCTGGAACTAAGGGCCATTTACAATGCCCTAAGTCAGGCAAGACCCCTGCTTCAACACCATCCGGTGCTGATAGTCGGACAACATCACGGTGGTCGCCCATGTAAATCGTCAGGGCGGCACAAGAAGCAGGATGGCGATGGCAGAAGCCACAAGGATTCTCCGATGGGTGGAAAATCATGTGTTAGCACTGTCAGCAGTGTTCATTCCTGGAGTGGACAACTGGGAAGCAGACTTCCTCAGCAGGCACGACCTCCACCCGGGAGAGTGGGGACTTCATCCAGAAGTCTTCCAAATGATTGTACACCGTTGGGAAAGGCCACAGGTGGACATGATGGCGTCCCACCTCAACAAAAAGCTAAAAAGATTGCGCCAGGTCAAGGGACCCTCAGGCGATAGCTGTGGACGCTCTAGTGACACCGTGGGTGTACCAGTCGGTTTATGTGTTCCCTCCTCTGCCTCTCATACCCAAGGTACTGAGAATAATAAGGAGAGGAGTAAGAACTATACTTGTGGTTCCGGATTGGCCAAGAAGAGCTTGGTACCCAGAACTTCAAGAAATGATGTCAGAGGACCCATGGCCTCTGCCGCTCAGACAGGACCTGCTGCAGCAGGGACCCTGTCTGTTCCAAGACTTGCCGCGACTGAGTTTGACGGCATGGCGGTTGAACGCCGGATCCTGAAGGAAAAGGGCATTCCGGAGGAAGTCATCCCTACGCTGATTAAAGCTAGGAAGGAGGTGACCGCAAACCATTATCACCGCATATGGCGAAAATATGTTGCGTGGTGTGAGGCCAGAAGGGCCCCAACGGAGGAATTTCAGCTGGGTCGATTTCTGCACTTCCTACAGTCAGGGGTGACTATGGGCCTCAAATTACGTTCCATTAAGGTCCAGATTTCGGCTCTGTCGATTTTCTTCCAAAAAGAACTGGCTTCACTGCCTGAAGTTCAGACGTTTGTTAAAGGAGTGCTGCATATTCAGCCCCCTTTTGTGCCTCCAGTGGCACCTTGGGATCTCAACGTGGTGTTGGATTTCCTTAAGTCACATTGGTTTGAGCCACTTAAAACCGTGGAACTAAAATATCTCACGTGGAAAGTGGTCATGCTGTTGGCCTTGGCTTCGGCCAGGCGTGTGTCAGAATTGGCGGCTTTGTCATGTAAAAGCCCTTATCTGATTTTCCATATGGATAGGGCAGAATTGAGGACTCGTCCCCAATTTCTTCCTAAGGTGGTATCTGCTTTTCATTTGAACCAACCTATTGTGGTGCCTGCGGCTACTAAGGACTTGGAGGATTCCAAGTTGCTGGACGTAGTCAGGGCCCTGAAAATCTATGTTTCCAGGACGGCTGGAGTCAGGAAAACTGACTCGCTATTTATCCTGTATGCGCCCAACAAGCTGGGTGCTCCTGCTTCAAAGCAGTCTATTGCTCGCTGGATCTGTAGTACGATTCAACTTGCACATTCTGCGGCTGGACTGCCGCATCCTAAATCTGTAAAAGCCCATTCCACGAGGAAAGTGGGCTCTTGGGCGGCTGCCCGAGGGGTCTCGGCTTTACAACTTTGCCGAGCTGCTACTTGGTCGGGTTCAAACACGTTTGCCAAGTTCTACAAGTTTGATACCCTGGCTGAGGAGGACCTTGCTTTTGCTCATTCGGTGCTGCAGAGTCATCCGGACTCTCCCGCCCGTTTGGGAGCTTTGGTATAATCCCCATGGTCCTTACGGAGTTCCCAGCATCCACTAGGACGTCAGAGAAAATAAGAATTTACTCACCGGTAATTCTATTTCTCGTAGTCCGTAGTGGATGCTGGGCGCCCATCCCAAGTGCGGGTTGTCTGCAATACTTGTATATAGTTATTGCCTAACTAAAGGGTTATTGTTTAGAGCCATCTGTTGAGAGGCTCAGTTATTTTTCATACTGTTAACTGGGTATAGTATCACGAGTTATACGGTGTGATTGGTGTGGCTGGTATGAGTCTTACCCGGGATTCCAAAATCCTTTCCTTATTGTGTCAGCTCTTCCGGGCACAGTATCCTAACTGAGGTCTGGATGAGGGGCATAGAGGGAGGAGCCAGTGCACACCAGGTAGTCCTAAATCTTTCTTAGTTGTGCCCAGGATCCTGTGGAGCCGCTATTCCCCATGGTCCTTACGGAGTTCCCAGCATCCACTACGGACAACGAGAAATAGAATTACCGGTGAGTAAATTCTTATTTTATTTCTTGTAAAGAAAATACAGGAGATTACAGGACCTCAAGGAATTGAATCAGTTTGTGGAAAAAAAGGTTCTGAATGGAAACATTACAATCCTTGCAGGTTTTATGAAGAAAAGATTTCCTAGCCTCAATCGATTTTTTTTTTTTTTTTTTTTCAAAATATTTTTATTCCTATTTCTCACATTACAAAAAAATGAAAATATAGCAATTCTAGACAGAGAATATCAAGATAGTAAGATATAAAGTGCGAACATATGGTCGTCCGTCTAGAGGACAGTAGAATATATAACATTCAGTCTCACAATAGAACCAGGAGAGATGAAAACACATTTTCAAAATATTCCACAAATAAAACATTTAAACATTCCAATAAAAGGAACGTATGTGTAACAAGAAATAGCGGAGAATAAACTACATGAGTACAGTGCAAGAAAAAAAATAAAAAAAAATTTAAAAAAAATAAAATAGATATATATATATATATATATATCTATCTATCTATCTATCCTCAATCGATTATAAGAGATGCTCAATTTCATGTGCCGGTCAATCAGCAAAGTCAAATGTTTCTCTGATTCTGTGTTCAAGGCAGACACTTCCAATTTGCCTGCCTGCCATTTGGCATATCAACTTCACCAAGAACATTAACAAAAGTTCTTATAACAATGGCTTGTCTGAGGAAACACTTGCCACTTTGTGGCATCACCACCTTATACTTATTGCTAACACCTATATCACCCTGTTTGTTTTTATTTATGTAGCATTTTCCACTTATCTTTTACACTTGTAACACTGATCAGCTAACCTCTCCTCCTAACACTGACACCTTTCTTACACTCTGCAGCTTCTCACTTGCTTAACACTGATTTTTCACTTCTGTCTTATTTGTGTGATGCCCCGGGGTGGTATGGCTGGGGTTGTTTGGGAGTGCTCTGCGCCCTCTGAGGCAAACCCCTAAGATTTTAGGAATCTGTCTGACAAAGTCACCGTGAAGCTTGTGGGGAGGCTCATATATTGGCAATTTATGCGAAGTACCCCAGATATGATGGCTGTTCTATTCTAATGGTGTATGATTCACCTGCACCCTTGTTCCTATATTGCAGTACTAAGTCCCAGCAAGGTAGCACATCCCATTATAAGAAGCTATCGTGTGCAGTCCAGGCCCCCTCTCCACAATATCGCTCTCTCAACCAAAGTTTCTAGTAATAGCGGATGCAAGCTCATCAGGATGGGGAGCTCACCTGGCAAAGTAAGTGAAACAAGGCAGCTGGAACCCAAAGGAAACCCGGATGTCATCCGATCTAAGAGAAATTAGAACAGTCTGGAAAGAAATAATACTCTTCAGGTTTAACTACAGGTTACACATCTGCGCTTTTTCAGCCAGTGTTACTGTAGTAGTACATCTAAATCGAGGAAACAGGAGCTGGATTCTAATGCAAGGAATGAAGAGAACTATGACCTGGGCACAGATCTCCAAAATCTTTATCTTTGCATGGAACATGCACTACTAATATAATAGCAGATTTTCTCTTGCGTCTTAGAGGATGCTGGGGTCCATATTACTACCATGGGGAATAGACGGGTCCACCAGGAGCCATTGGCACTTTAAGAGTTTAATAGTGTGGGCTGGCTCCTCCCTCTATGCCCCTCCTACCAGACTCAGTTTAGAAAATGTGCCCGGAGGAGCCAGTCACAGCTAGGGGAGCTCTACAGAGCTTGTCTGGTAAAGAGTAATTTTTTCTTTCAGGTTTTTTCTTTTTACAGGGAGGCTGTTGGCGACAGCCTCCCATCAGCATGGGACTGAGGGGGGTTGGGGGGAGCAGTGTCCGCACCGTGGGGTCTTGAGCCACTGCTCCCGCTGACTGGACGGTGGCTCCAGAGGGGTCTGGTCGCGCCCCGCCGCAGGGGAAGCTGAAGTGTGGCGAGTCGGGCACTGTCTCCCCCCCCCCCCCCCCCTTGCAAGAGGGGGTACAGTGTGAAGAGGGCGGTTATGGGTCAGGAGCGCTAAGGCTCAGCGGTACCTTGGTGCGGCGCTTGGGAGGGAGCGCCCTGAGCCAGCTCCGGACCCTGCACTGGTTGTCCTCAGCGTGTCGGGGTCTGCGGACCAAGGTCAGCATATTCCTCCAGCCAGTATAATCATCTTGTGAGCGGGAAGACAGCGCCATTGAAGGGGGCGGAGCTTCTCAGTGCGGACCCAGCAGCGTTCAGCGCCATTTTTCCTGCCTGCAGTCATGGTTCACTGGATCCAGGTCCCTCCAAAGCTTTCTCCAGCAGTCTGTACGTTACCAGGGGGCTGTAGAAGGGGGGGGAGGGAGGGGGCTGCTTACAGGCTGTCACCTATTAAGGGACTCCCTTTGCCTCAAGAGCGCTGTGTGTGGGTTGGCTCCAATCTGTGTCTCTCTGCCATTCTTGGGGGAAGGGGGGTGAGAAACTCTGCATAATACCCTGGGTGTTTGTGGGGTGTTTGAGTGTGTATGTCAACATGCCTAGGGACACTGTTTGTTTTATATGCTGCAGAGGATTTGTCTTCCCAGGAAGACTCCATTCCATGTAATCAGGATTGCACTGTTTTAGTGCAGATCCCAGTTAGAGAGCCAGAATGATTAGTCTCTCTGAGGGGGTCTATTTCTTAGATTTCTGTTAGGGTTGCTAGGACTGAGCATGCCACTCAGGTCCTCTATGGTCGTATGGTCTGATTCTGCCTCCTCGGGGTCCCCTGCGGTACATTCTCATAAGCGTGCGCTTGCAAATATGCAGGATGACACGGACACCGATTCTGACGCTGCAGACGGTGATGGGGATGTGTTGAGGGGAACAACATCACTTGCTAGGGGGGTGCAGTTGATGATTGAGGCTGTTAGGTATGTTTTACACGTTTCGGACACAGCTCCCCCTCACCTTCCCGGCATCCAAGAAATTGAATGCTATCTTTGAAAAGGCATGGGAAACTCCGGAAAAGAAATTCCAGATTCCCAAGAGAGTCTTGGTTGCTTTTCCCTTCCCAGAAGAGGATAGGAACAGATGTGAGTCCCCGCCGATAGTCGACGCCTCTGCATCCAGGCTGTCCAAGCAGGTGGTATTACCGGTCCCTGGTTCTACTGCATTAAAGGACCTGGCAGATCGCAAGGTGGATGCTATGCTGAAATCCATTTACACAGCTTCAAGGGCTATATTGCGGCCTACTATAGCCTGTGCTTGGATTGCTAAAGCTATTGCCAGGTGGTCGATAACTCTGCAGGAGGAATAGTCTACGCTGGACAAAGGTGACGTTGATTTATTTTTACGTAATATTCAGGATACTGCAGGGTTCCTGGTGGATTCCATGAAGGACCTACAGATGTGTCCACTTACATCTTTGCTTTTTTACAAATTTTTACAAATTTGTCACAACATGCAAAACACGGCTAAGCTGTTTTTCATGAGTAGCGAGTGGATAAATTTTAAAATTTTTGTTTGCCATAATAGAATATGTATAAAGTAACATATTAAAGAAGCAAATTAAGAAAAATCACAAGGCATGGCTAAATCTGAGTCTATGGCATGCAAAACTGTGCCATACATGGTGGGATATAGCAAAGACGTATGTTGGCACATCTGTAGGTTCCATGGCTGCGTGGATCTTCTCCATGTCTGTCTCGGCTCGCAGAGGTCTCTGGCTGCGCAACTGGTCTGTGGACGCGGAATCCAGGAAGTGTGTGGAAGGCTTTCCGTACAAAGGTCAGGCTCTGTTTGGGGAGGCGCTGGATGCGTGGATTGCCACGGCTACCTTGGGTAAGTCTCCTATTCTCCCCTCAGCTGCACCGGCTACGAAGAAGCCCTTTTCATCTAACACGTCAGTCCTTTCGGGCGGCAAGACCTAGAAATATTAAGCCTTCGAACACCACCTTCAGAGGTGGTCGTGCCAAAGGAAAGAAACCTGCTCCCGCATGTTCCCAAACCCAGAAGCCCGCTTCTGATACCCCTAAGTCCTCCACATGACGGACAGCTAGGACTGGAGGAAGGTCAGGTGGAGGCGAGACTCAGGCAGTTCAGCCACGTCTGGATGTTGTCTGGTCTGGACCCCTGGGTTCTGGATATAGTATCCAGGGGGTACAGACTGGAGCTTCAAGAGCCCCCGCCTCACCGTTTCTTCAATACAGGCTTACCAGCTCTGCTGGCGGACAGGACAATTCTTCTGGAGGCCATCAGGAAATTGGTGGTGTCAGAGGTCATTGTTCAGGTCCCTTTTTCTACAATGGAACAAGGGTTATTTTTCAAACCTTTTTGTGGTACCGAAACCGGATGGTTTGGTACGGCCTATTCTAAATTTAAAATCTTTGTACCCTTATCTCAAGGAGATCAAATTCAAGATGGAATCTGAGCTGTCATTTCAGGGCTGTCGGAGGGGGAGTTCCTGGTGTCCCTGGACCGCAAAGATGCTTACCTCCACATTCCAATTTGGACGCCGCATCAAGCTTATCTCAGGTTTGCGCTGATGGACGATCACTATCAGTTTCAGGCGCTACCGTTTGGCCTCTCAACAGCACCAAGGTGACGGCGGAGATGATGGTCCTCCTCCGCAAACGGGGTGAACATAATTCCATATCTGGACGATCTCCTGATCAAGGCGTCATCCAGGGAGAGGTTGTTGCGGTCCATTGCACTCACGATGCAGCTGCTCAGGAAGCACGGTTGAATCCTGATTCTTCCAAAGTCTCATCTGGAGCCGACAAGGCGGCTGTCTTTCCTGGGAATGATCCTCGACACGGAAATGCAGAAGGTTTTTCTCCAGGTGGAGAAAGCATTGGTGATTCAAACAATTGTCCGGGATGTGTACTACGGCCTACCCGGGTATCGGTTCATCAATGCATACGCCTTCTGGGGAAGATGGTTGCCGCCTACGAGGCTCTGCAGTACGGCAGGTTTCATGCTCGACCTTTTCAACTGGACCTCTTGGACCAGTGGTCGGGCTCTCACCTACACATGCACAAGAGGATACGCCTGTCTCTGAAAGCCAGGATTTCACTCCTCTGGTGGCTGCAACTTCCACACCTTCTGGAAGGGAGAAGGTTCGGAATTCAAGACTGGATCCTGTTGACCACAGATGCAAGTCTAAGACGTTGGGGAGCGGTCGCTCTGGGGGGAAACCTTTTCAAGGATGATGGTCGGCTCAAGAGTCTCTTCTCCCAATAAACATCCTAGAACTCAGGGTCATTTACAACGCCCTTCTACAAGCAGCACACCTTCTACAGGATCGGGCTGTTCAGGTGCAGTCGGACAACGTGACCACAATGGCCTACATAAACCTACAAGGCGGCATGAAGAGCAGAGCTGCCATGGCAGAGGTGTCAAAGATCCTTGTCTGGGCAGAAAGTCACGCGGTGGCGATGTCGACAATCTTAATTCCGGGTGTAGACAACTGGGAAGCAGACTTCTTCAGCAGACACGATCTCCATCAAGGGGAGTGGGGCCACCATCCGGAGGTGTTCGAGGAGGTAACCGCACATAGACATGATGGCCTCACGCTTCAACAAGAATCTACGGAGGTACTGTTCCAGGTCAAAAGACCCACAGGCAGTGGCGGTGGACACACTGGTAACACCTTGGGTGTTCAAGTCAGTGTATGTGTTCGCTCCACTTCCTCTGATACCACGGGTTCTTCAACTCGTGAGAAGAACAAAAGGTTCTGGCAATCCTCATTTCTCCGGACTGGCCAAGGAGGGCTTGGTACGTGGATCTGCTGGATCTTCTGCTGGAAGATCCGCGGCCTTTACCTCTTCGGGAGGATCTGTTACAGCAGGGGCCGTTTGCTTATCAAGACTTACCGCGGTTTTGTTTGACGGCATGGCGGTTGAACGCATGATCTTAGCTCGGAAGGGTATCCCGAGTGAGGTCATTCCTACGCTGATACAGGCCGGGAAGGGGGTAACGTCTAAGCCTTATCACAGTTGGAAGAAATGTTTCTTGGTGTGAGGCCAAGAAGTTTCCAGTGGTGGAGCTTCAACTTGGACGTTTTCTCCTTTTCCTGCAAGCAGGGGTGGATATGGGACTGAGACTGGGCTCCATCAAGGTCCAGATCTCTGCTTTGTCCATCTTCTTCCAAAAACAATTGGCTGTTCTTCCTGAGGTTCAGACCTTTTTGAAAGGGGTTCTGCACATCCAGCCTCCCTTTGTGGCGCCTACGGCTCCTTGGGATCTTGATGTGGTGTTGCAGTTCCTACAATCTGCTTGGTTTGAGCCTTTACAGGAGGTTGATCTCAAGTTTCTCACGTGGAAGCAGTCACCCTGTTGGCCTTGGCTTCTGCACGACGCGTGTCAGAATTGGGGGCTTTATCTTGTAAAAGCCCCTATCTGATCTTCCATGAAGACAGGTTGGAACTTAGGACTCGTCCACAGTTCCTACCTAAGGTTGTGTCTGCTTTCCACATCAACCAACCTATTGTGGTGCCAGTGGCTACTGACTCTTCAATTACTTCAAAGGCTTTGGATGTAGTGACTCCCTGTTTGTCCTCTATGATCCAAAGAAAATTGGATGTCCTGCTTCTAAGCAGTCGATTTCACGCTGGATCAGGTTCACTATCTAGCATGCTTATTCCACGGCAGGAGTGCCGTGTCCGAAATCCGTAAAGGCCCACTCTACTCGTAAAGTGGGCTCTTCCTGGGAGGCTGCCCGGGGTGTCTCGGCAATACATCTCTGCCGAGCAGCTACTTGGTCTGGGTCAAACTTGCCAAGTTTTACAAGTTCGATACTTTGGCCTCTGATGACCTCCAGTTTGGTCAAGCAGTGTTGCAGGAGCCTCCACGCTCTCCCTCCCGTGCTGGGAGCTTTGGTACATCCCCATGGTACTAATATGGACCCCAGCATCCTCTAGGACGTAAGAGAAAATAGGATTTTGGTTACCTACCGGTAAATCCTTTTCTCGTAGTCCGTAGAGGATGCTGGGCACCTGCCCAGTGCTTCGTTTTCCTGCATTGGTTATAGTTCAGTGTGACCTGGTTCCTAGGTAAGTGCTGAGTTGTTCTGGCATGTTAGCCGGATTTGCCTGTTATGTGAGCTGGTATGAATCCCGCCACTATCTGTGTAATTCCTTCTCTCGAAGTATGTCGTCTCCTTGGGCACAGTTTCTAGACTGAGTCTGGTAGGAGGGGCATAGAGGGAGGAGCCAGCCCACACTATTAAACTCTTAAAGTGCCAATGGCTCCTGGTGGACCCGTCTATACCCCATGGTACTAATATGGACCCCAGCATCCTCTATGGACTACGAGAAAAGGATTTACCGGTAGGTAACCAAAATCCTGTTTCTTGAGCCAGAAGGAGGTTCCTTCTGGAGAGTGGAAACCGAACGCTGCTATATTTCAGCACGTGGTGAACAAGTTTGGTCAACTAGATGTGGTCCTCATGGAAACTCACTTGAACAAGAAGGTGAGGTGCTTATTCTCCAGATATGATCGTACAGGAACAAGTGGAATAGATACGCTCTCAGTACAGTGGACCTTCCAACTAGGCTGTCTTCCCACAGTTTCCTCTAAAAGCATAAGTCCTAAAGAAGATTTTGATGGACCAAGTACAAGTGTTGGGTAACCTTTTTGGCCAAGAAGTAGGTGGTTTGCAACCGCCATAAAATTATCGATCCAGAAACCATGGACTCTGCCATTCAGACCATATCTGAGGTCAGTGTCCTACGTACCATCCACTTCTACAGAAGATCAATTTATCTGCACAGAAATTTAGTGGGGGACGTTTAAAAAAAAAAAAAGTAATATAAAGTAGTGAAAATCCTCATGCAAGCAAGTTTTTTTTTTTTTTTTTTTTCCCCCCACTAACTAAAGTTCGAAGGAAGTTTATTGAATGGATGTGATCCAAGAATAACTTGGTACATATCAAAACACCTCAGGTGTTACAATTTCTACCTGATCGTTTTATGCAGTTATTGTCGGTATCAACTGTTAAAGGGCAAATATCTGCCTTGTCAGTGTTACTAGATAAGACTGGCAGAAGACAAGTTGGTTAAGAGATTTTGTAAAGCCATTAAAAAGATGAGACCCCTGATCAAATAATTTCGTACTCCCAGGGACTAAAATCTAGTTTTGAACACTTCTTTTTTTATTTTTTTTATTTGATTCATTCATTTGAACCCTTACAGTATGTACATCTAAGATTCCTAACATGGAAAGTTGTTTTTCTGGTGGTTATCACTTCAGCAAGCTTTAAGCCCTTTGTGCAGAAGAGCCTTATTTGAATATTTCCAGATAGAGTGGTGCTGAGGATCAACCCACCCATCCTTCCTAAAGTGGTATAATTTTTTCATTTTAATTAAGAGATTATACTATCATCATTCTGTCCTTCACCTAAAGCTAGAAAGGAAGAATGGCATACGCTGGATCTTGTCAGGGCAATTTATATTTATTTTAGAGTGAAAAGTTTCAGGAGCTCTAAGCATCTGTTTTTCCTGCCAGAAGGAATAAAAGGTTAGGATTCCATAAAACCATAGCAAGATGAGACCTGATCACCTACAGTATGCATTCAAGAGTAGAGATCAGAAAGTTCCAGAAGTAATCATGGCACACGACTAGGGCAATGGCAACTTCGTGGGCTAAGAAGGCTTAAGCATCAGTGAAATATCTGTGCAGCAGCTACCTGGTCTTCATTGCATACTTTCATTATGCCTTAAATATTACAGCCGTCCACTGTTAAGGGGGCATGTTCTGAAGGGAGCTCTTGCAGAGTAAAGGTGTTCATTCATATATGTAAGGACCTCCCTATATTCTGCTTTGGTATGTCCCTCTGTTAAGGCTGCCATGGGGGAATGTAGAATCGGCGAATTATACTGACTAACTGATAATTCCTTTACATAGTGACCTCATGGTAGCTTATAGAATACCCTCCCTTTTGTGTAGAGTTTTCCAGGTACTGATTTAATGAAGACACTCTAAACACAAAGGGGTGGAGGAGTGAGGCTGAATACCAGCAGGTGGGTGGACCTGGAAAACTTCCTGTCTAAACTATGGGGGAAGGGATGATATACCACTGTTCATGCTGCCATGGGGTCACTATGCAGAAAAGAAATTAACGGTGAGTATAATTTACTGATTTCTGTACTTCTAAATGCATTAGAACTTTGCTTTTCTCCGGCAGTGTCCACAGGTTATCCACAGGATAACATTGGGATATGATGAAGCGACAGCGTATTTGCACCAAACGGTCAAAGTTTTTCAGCATCCCAGCATGCAACGGGCCCGTCCATATATCCCTACCTCCTGGCTCAGGCAAATTAGTTTTTGTTTGGTGCGGCAGGAGCCGGACCATGGTCAGAGCGCTGCTGCTTATTTTAGCAGCACTAAGCTTGCTTATTTTATTTTTATAGTCTTACTATTTTTTTCTTGCGTGATCTTTCTTAAAAGCGTCTTATACTTACCTTAGAGTCGCTCCAACAGCTCTCCACTGGGTCGCGACAACGCTTACCCACGAGTACAGTGATGTTTTGGCGGGCGTCTGTCGGATATACTAGTATGTCCAGCAGACGTTACCATGCTGTGACTGGAGCACGGGGGAGAGGTAAGGCATTGGTTCCGCTTAGAAGGGGAATACGGACACAGCTGCACTGTGTTGGGAGGAGACTACCAAACAGTCGCTGACGCGGCTGCCACCTCGGGTGCTCCAGCGCTAGCCCTTAGGGATCATAGGCTCCAGGAATAGTATGAGGCTGCGATCCCTAGGGTTGATTTCAGATGCTCTCCTGGTCGCCCCTCCCCCCGGTTTATGACCAGTTTCCTCAGTCTCCCACCATGAACTGTTTTCCCGCTTTTGTCTGAGGCGCCCTATACGAAGAGGACCCAGTTGCCTCGGGCTCTTCGAGCCGGTCCTGGTTCTAAAAATCTGGGGGGGGAAATGACAGGGGATCCCCCGTATTTTTAAAACCAGCACCGGGCTCTGCGCCTGGTGCTGGTGCAAAAAGCGTAGGGGTCCCCCGTATTTTTTACACCAGCATAGGGCTCCACTAGCTGGACAGATAATGCCACAGCCGGGGTCACTTTTATACAGCGCCCTGCGGCCGTGGCATTAAATACCCAACTAGTCACCCCTGGCCGGGGTACCCTGGGGGAGTGGGGACCCATTCAATCAAGGGGTCCCCCCCCAGCCACCCAAGGGCCAGGGGTGAAGCCCGAGGCTGTCCCGTCCCCCCCCCCCCCCCCCATCCAAGGGCTGCGGATGGGGGGCTGATAGCCTTGAGAAATTTGAAAGAATATTGTTTTTTCCAGTAGTACTACAAGTCCCAGCAAGCCTCCCCCGCAAGCTGGTACTTGGAGAACCACAAGTACCAGCATGCGGGAGAAAAACGGGCCCGCTGGTACCTGTAGTTCTACTGGAAAACAAATACCCAAATAAAAACAGGACACGCACACCGTGATAGTAAAACTTTATTACACACATGTCGACACACATACTTACCTATGTTCACACGCCGACCTCTGTTCACTTGTCCAAGTAGAATCCACGTGTACCTGTGAATAAAATTATACTCGCCTCAATCCAGTGTCCAGATTATAATCCTCGTACTTGGCAAAACAACAAAACGAACACCCGGACCAAACGGACTGAAAGGGGTCCCATGTTTACACATGGGACCCCTTTCCACGAATGCCGGGACCCCACGTGACTGCTGTCACAGAAGGTCCCTTCAGCCAATCAGGAAGCGCTACTTCGTGGCACTCACCTGATTGGCTGTATGCGCGTCTGCTGTCAGACAGCGCATCGCACACCTCCCTCCATTAGTTTCAATGGTAGGAACTTTGCGGGTAGCGGTGGGGTTACACCGCGGGTGACCTCACCGCTGACGCAAAGTTCCCACCATTGAATATAATGGAGAGGCTTTGCGATGCGCTGTCTGACAGCTCAAACGCGCATACAGCCAATCAGCAGAGTGCCAGGACGTTGCGCTCGCTGATTGGCTGAAGAGACCTTTCTGTGACAGCAGTCACGGGGGAGCCTCTGCATTCGGGGAAAGGGGTCCCATGTGTAAACATGGGACCCCTTTCAGTCCGTTTGGTTCGGGTGTTTTTTTTTTTTTTTTTTTGCCAAGTACGAGGATTATTTTAAAAGATCCGGACACTGGATTGAGGTGAGTATAATTTTTTTCACAGGTACCCCGGATTCTTCAGTGACTAGGGGGGCATGGCAGTCGGCGGGTCAACATAGGCAAGTATGTATGTGTCGGCATGTATGAAATAAAGTTTCTTTTTCATCCACTAGGGGTCACTGGAGTACTCTTGGGATATGGACGGCTTCCACCGGAAGAAGGCACTGAATAAATTAATTTTGAGACTACTCCTCCCCTCCATATCCTGCAGCACTTCAGTGTTTTTTCTGTGCTCGACACAGTTAGAAGGCATAGTGGAGCTCGTCCACAAAGATTGGAATTTTTTCTAAGTTTTTTTTTTTTTCCCTTCAATTTCCACGTCCTTTCCCCCCTTCTAACAGGCGTGGGTCAGGGACAGTGGAAGCGGCTGAGTAGCCGTGAGTGTCGGACCTCTCTGTAAAGAGCTCCCTCACTCCACTTGCAGGCTGCCTGCAGGAAAGCTGGACGGAGCTTGGATGAAGGCCCCGTCATAGACTTTTGTCACGGTCCAGGTATGTTGGGTTGGGGCGGTCAGCGCTTGCTGCCGCTCCACTGTTGGGGATTGTTGGGTACTCACCGCTGCCCGGAGCGCGTGTACAGGGGCCGCTTCAAGGTCCATGCGGCGCGCTCTCACTCTCCGGCTCCCAGCATCCTAAGAGACCGCTGCTCCCTGCGCAGCAGCAGCGCTGCTTGGCTACACAGACACGCCGCTATGCTGTGTGTGGCGGGCGGGAGCACGTGTGCATAGGCCGCTCCACGGCTCTATGCAGCACGCTCTCTGCTTCCGCCATCCGCCCGCAGCAGCCGAGGAGTTCCGTTGTCCGGGGTCTACAGGCAGGCCGCTCACACGGCCCTTTGCAAAAACTTCCACAGGCCCAGACCCGGTGCTGTACACGGAGGTCGTGGGAGTGGGGGGGGAGACTTTAACAGTATTTGGCAGTGTCAAGAAATGCTTAATATGTTTAAATGTTCTCCTGTCTGTTCCAGGTTTCCTATTTTACATCTCGGCTAAGAGTGGTACTAGAGGAATTTTGGGGTCAGTTTTCGTATTTCTGGCAGGCACTGCACTTGCCTAGATATATACCAGGAACTTTGGTGTTATTACTGAGTCGTGCAGTCTGTCTGTGTGGAGTTTGTATTGTCTGTCTTCATAATGAGTAAGACACCAGCAAAATCTAAGAAACATTTGTCATGTCATGTCTGTAAGAGTGTGTTGCCTGATGGATCCACCACATGTACAGCATGTGTTGTTAATACAGCCATAAATACGATTTCCATTCCAGAAGTAAAGCCAGCATCTCAGGACCCGCCATGGGCTTTACTTGCAGAGGTATTAGTTGGTTTACAATCAGAACTGGCCGCCTCTCGTGAAGAAAGAGAGGCGGCAAGATCTGAGTTTAAGATGAGACCATTTGAGTTACCTGGGGAATCTCAAACTGGTCATAAGTCCACCTTGAGTGGAAAAGATAAGTTTCCTTTTCCTACTAATTTTCCTGTCTCTGGGATACTAGATCTCACTGAACAGGAGTACGAGGAGGGCGAAATAGAACAACAGTCAGAAGGTGACGACTTTGACAGCCCAGGTATTGACAATCTCATCAGAGCAGTTCGTCAGTCGCTGGAGTTTACGGAAACTGAGGAGCCACTGACGAATGATGAGGTAGTCTTTACTAAACGACAGAGATCTCCGATGTGTTTCCCTATCTCGGAATCTCTTAATAAAATGTTACTGGAGTCACGGAAAAATCCGGACAAACGGTTTTCTATTCCTCGTAGATTTAAATCGAGTTACCCGTTTCCAGAGGCCATGACAGCTACATGGGAGAACCCACCTTTGGTGGATTCATCCGTATCTAAACTTACGAGGAAGTTAACCATACCAGTTCCAACTGCTACTACGCTTAAAGACCCTGCAGATCGTAAAATAGAGGCTATGCTAAGGTCCATGTACACAGCAACTGGAGTGCTGTTAAGACCTGGGTTGGTTGGCATTTGGGTTACTAAAGCTTTAATGGTATGGATAAAAGAGCTCAAATCGGCTCTGCAAGATGATCATCTTATACTTCTCGCGGATCAAATCTGGGAAGCTGCTGAATATCTATGTACAGCTTCTACTGACGTCTGTCAGCTTACTTCTCGCCTGTCCTCATCGCTAGTCACAGTACGACGAGCACTTTGGCTGCGTTCGTGGCAGGCGGAGACGGAGGTTAAAAAAGGTATAGAGGCATTGCCTTATGATGGCGAGAAACTTTTTGGTCCTGAATTGGACAAATGGATTTCTGAGGCTACTGGAGGGAAGTCTGTTTTTCTTCCATCGCCTACAACTATACCTAAACGGAAATATTCTGGTCCGGCGTTCAAATCCTTTAGAACTCAGCCCTTTCGTGGGCAGGGAGGAGCAGTCACGCCGGGCAGAAGAGGTCGGGGACGTAGTGCCCGACAATCCAATACACGTCGTCAAGACACCAAGACCACTAACAAACCAGTGGCATGACGGGCTCCCAGCCCATCTCGGATCTCCAATTGTGGGAGCACGCCTTCAGAGTTTTCAGGGGGCGTGGCTGCAGACGTCCACAGATGGGTGGATCCGCAATTTAGTATTAGAGGGTTACAAAATAGAGTTCGATTATCTTCCGACAGGAAGATTTTTCACGACAGGACTGCCTGTGTCGGACGACAAGAAAGCAGTTCTGCAGGTTGCCATTCAGTCTCTGCTGAATGCTGCAGTGATAATTCCGGTCCCTGTGCAGGAACAGGGGCAGGGTTATTATTCCAGTCTGTTTCTGGTACCAAAACCAGATGGCTCAGTCAGGCCAATATTGAACCTAAAAGGTCTCAATCATTACGTCACTTACCACAGATTCAAGATGGAATCTCTCAGGTCAGTAATTGCAGGGTTAGAGCCACAGGAATTCATGATTGCACTAGATCTCAAGGATGCGTATTTGCACATTCCGATTTGGCCACCTCACCAGAGTTTCTTAAGGTTTGCGATAAGGCGAGACCATTACCAATTTCAGGCTCTACCGTTTGGCCTCTCATCAGCGCCTCGGGTATTCACCAAGGTAATGTCCGTGATGACAGCTCATCTCAGGTCCCTAGGGGTAATAATTGTTCCGTATTTAGACGATCTACTCATAAAGGCTCCGTCTCAACAATTGCTTCTCCAACATGCCTTACTAACGTACAATGTACTAGTTCAGCACGGTTGGATAGTCAGTTTAAAGAAATCACATCTAATTCCGTGTCAACGACTTCAATTCCTAGGGATGATTCTCGATACAGTAAAACAAAGGGTTTACCTGCCACAACAGAAAGTACAGGGCATTCGTCATCTGGTGCAATTAGTGCTCAAGCCACGCACAGTCTCAGTACATTTGTGCATTCGCCTTCTAGGCACAATGGTGGCGGCTTTCGAAGCACTTCAGTTCGGAAGATTTCACTCACGTCCGTTTCAACTGGAGGTGTTAGCACAGTGGTCGGGATCACATCTGCAGCTGCACCACAGGGTGAGGTTGTCACCACAAGTCAGGGTGTCTCTTCTCTGGTGGTTAAAAATACACAATCTATCTGCAGGGAGACGATTCGGCGTCGCGAATTGGATAATTCTGACAACAGACGCAAGTCTCAGAGGTTGGGGAGCTGTAGTTCAGAGTTATCGGCTCCAGGGCCTCTGGGCGGATCACGAAAGATCGCTATCCATAAATGTTCTGGAACTCAGGGCGATTTACAATGCTCTAAGACAAGCGGTGTACATGTTTCGTTTTCAGACTGTTCAGGTGCAGTCAGACAACGCGACGGCAGTCGCATATATAAACAAACAAGGAGGAACGAGAAGCCGCATGGCTATGCGGGAAGTAGCTCGGATCCTCAGATGGGCCGAATATCACCAGGTGATATTATCGGCAGTGTTCATTCCTGGAGTGGACAACTGGGAGGCAGATTTTCTCAGTCGTCGGGATTTTCATCCAGGAGAGTGGGCATTAAATCCAGAAGTATTTCAGATGTTGATCCAGAAGTGGGGTTACCCTCAGGTGGATCTAATGGCATCCCGCCACAATCATCAGGTGTCAAGATATGTGTCCAGAACAAGAGATCCAGGGGCAGTGGCGGTGGATGCTCTCACAGCCACGTGGCCATACAGCCTTGTGTATCTGTTTCCACCGTTTCCGCTGCTCCCGTTGGTGCTAAAACGGATCAAGAGAGGGTTCGTCACAGTCATTCTAATAGCGCCTCATTGGCCTCGGAGGGCTTGGTTCTCGGATCTCCTCGGGTTACTCGCAGACGATCCGTGGCCACTCCCACTACGTCCGGACCTGTTACAACAGGGTCCGTTCCTTTACCCCGATTTAGCGCGGCTGCGTTTGACGGGGTGGCTGTTGAAAAGGCCATCTTAAGGAAAGAGGGCATTCCTGAGTCTGTTATACCAACCATGGTACGAGCTAGGAAGCCGGTTACGGCAGCTCATTATTATAGAATTTGGCGTACTTATATAGGTTGGTGTGAAGCTCGGAAATTTCCGACATCGTCTTTTAAATTATCCCGTCTTTTGTTATTTTTACAAATGGGGTTAGATGGAGGACTACGTCTTTCCACACTAAAGGTGCAGGTATCTGCGTTGTCAATTTATTTTCAAAGGAAATTGGCCTCGTTGCAGTCAATACATACGTTTCTACAGGGTGTAAAGAGGATACAGCCTCCTTTCATTCCACCTACAGCACCATGGGACTTGAATCTGGTTTTAGATTTTTTACAGTCCGATTACTTTGAACCCTTACAACAAGTGGATATTAAATTTCTCACTTGGAAAACGATTTTTCTTTTAGCCTTAGCTTCGGCTAAGCGTGTTTCAGATTTGGGTGCCTTGTCATGCAAGTCACCGTATTTAATTTTTCATGATGACAGAGCGGAACTTCGGACGAATCCCGTTTTTCTACCAAAGGTAGTGTCGTCTTTTCACATCAATCAACCAATAGTAGTTCCTGTGTTAACAGGAGATTCTGGAACGTTGGATGTGGTTCGCGCATTGCGCATCTATGTTTCCCGAACGTCTACTGTGCGTAAGACAGATACGTTGTTTGTTCTCTATGACGCAGCTAAGAGGGGTTGGCCAGCCTCTAAGCAGACCTTATCCAGATGGATCAAACTGACTATACGTCAGGCTTACCTTTATGCTAAGTTACAGCCACCTACTTCAGTAACAGCTCATTCCACACGTTCTGTGGGGACGTCATGGGCAGCGAGTCGTGGGGCTTCTACGACACAGCTTTGCCGTGCGGCTACTTGGTCGTCAGTGCACACGTTTGTGCGCTTTTACAAGTTTGATACGTTCGCGGCAGCAGCATCTAGCTTTGGCCGTTTAGTGTTACAGGTGCCAAACAGCTCTCCCGCCACGGAGGAGACTTTGGTACATCCCAAGAGTACTCCAGTGACCCCTAGTGGATGAAAAAGAAAATAGGATTTTGGTACCTACCAGGTAAATCCTTTTCTTTGAATCCATAGGGGGCACTGGACGCCCACCCAGAGCAGTTTACCTGTTTTAGGAGTCCAGTGGTTCTTATGGTAACACACTTTCACGACTGGTTTAAATTTAACAAGGGTTAATCAGTTATGGTGTCAACTGTTTAGTTGTCTGTTACGTTGTGTCAACTTTATTGTTGTCTGTGAGACTATATGTAATTCTCCTTTTGTCAATCTCTCTATCGATCCTGTTCGGCTCAGTAAAAAACACTGAAGTGCTGCAGGATATGGAGGGGAGGAGTAGTCTCAAAATTAATTTATTCAGTGCCTTCTTCCGGTGGAAGCCGTCCATATCCCAAGAGTACTCCAGTGCCCCCTATGGATTCAAAGAAAAGGATTTACCTGGTAGGTACCAAAATCCTATTTTTACTTTCACGGTGTCTCCTGTTTTTATTTGGGTTTTTTCCCCCAGTAGAACTACAGGTACCAGCGGGCCTGTTTTTCTCCCGCATGCTGGTACTTGTGGTTCTCCAAGTACCAGCTTGCGGGGGAGGCTTGCTGGGACTTGTAGTACTACTGGAAAAAACAATATTCTTTCAAATTTCTCAAGGCTATCAGCCCCCATCCGCAGCCCTTGGATGGGGGGGACAGCATCGGGCTTCACCCCTGGCCCTTGGGTGGCTGGGGGGGGACCCCTTGATTGAAGGGGTCCCCACTCCCCCAGGGTACCCCGGCCAGGGGTGACTAGTTGGGTATTTAATGCCACGGCCGCAGGGCGCTGTATAAAAGTGACCCCCGGCTGTGGCATTTTCTGTCCAGCTAGTTAGTGGAGCCCGATGCTGGTGTTAAAAATACGGGGGACCCCTACTCTTTTTGTCCCCTGTATTTTTTGCACCAGGCGCAGAGCCCGGTGCTGGTTTTAAAAATACGGGGGATCCCCTGTCATTTCCCCCCCCCCGGATTTTTAGAACCAGGACCGGCTCGAAGAGCCCGAGGCTGGTTATGCTTTGGAGGGGGGACCCCACGCATTTTTTTTTCGGGTTTTTTACCGGTTTCCCCATTTTTTTAAAATCTGATCAAAATCCGTCAAATCGGCCGTTTTTTGGACTGTCGAATCCGTTTTTTATTGAATATGGTAAATTTCGGCACCCACTTGCCGGAATTCTACGGTCGAATTGTGCCGAATTAAAAAACGGGTGAAAAATTGCCGCGATACGCCGCTAATTGCATATACCCCATAGTGTCCAATAACATCATGTTCGCTGCATATTTATGTGTATGTAAATTTGACAAATGTTTTAATGTCTATTTTTTTATATATGAATGTTTCTTCAAATTGCTCTTGAATGTGTGTAATGTTTTCAGGAATTTGTGATTGTGTATACATATAGGGAAGGGAATACACTACACAATACAATGAGTGGTATAAACAGAAGTATAAGTATCTTTTAAAACCACTTCCTAATATGTATATCATGCCCAGGAACCTGTGAAAGTTTATAAGGGAGGGAATATACTGAAATACATGATGTAGGTATAAGTAAAATCTCTTTAAATTGACCTGGAATATGTATAATGTGCCCAGGAACCTGTGTATTTTCTATAGGGGAAGGAACACAGGCCCACATGGTATAAAGGGAGTGACCATACTAGGCCCACTTATGCCTTGTCAAAGACCCGGATTGGGTGGAAATGCGTCAGCCTTAGGTTGACCTGGTCACGATACCATAGCCGGGAAGTGGTTTCAACTTTGAACAGCGCAAGAGAATCTGCAGCATCAGAAGGTGCTCGAGGGACCAGACACTGAGACAGCTAGCGGTGGGAAAACCTTAAATAGCATGGGTAACTGCAGTGCCAGTGTGAGAGGAGACACCACAATACATCGGGCGTTGGTGATATAATTCCCCTGTGTTTTTATATTAGAGATGAGCGGATTCGGTTTTACTCGGATTTACTCGGTTCTCAAAACGGCATCTTATTGGCTCACGGATGTCACGTGATTTGGATAGCCAATCAGATGCCGTTTTGAGAACAGAGTAAAACCGAATCCGCTCATCTCTAGTTTATATAACAACATACAGCTGAAGCCAATACCGCTGAACTCTGTTTACATTTTATTCTAAATGGAAGTATTTTACCTTGAAAAGGATTATGCAAGTTTTAAAAAAAATTCTTTTTATTCACATTTGGAACAAAACTTGTTTTGCACGGACATATTTGGTGAAAGCATCATTGATTAACTGTTATATATTTGAGGTGCATTCCGTGAAAAACTTCTATATAATTATGATTGGGACAGCACTAATATATTTCTGGATGCCAAATGTGCTTTTATCTGCAGAAAGGCTTATCCCAGTTTTAACAGCTGCAGTTCGTTAAAGCGCTTGAAAGAAGGAATTCCTTTTGTGTGCGACTATTAAATCAATTACATAGACTATCAACTGTAAAATATTATTGGATAGACCAGTGTAAATATCACGTATTATAAACAACTTATAAATGTATAAAGTTCCCTTCTATTTGTGAGTCAAGAGGTCTGGCCTGTGTTCCTTAGTCCCCCAGTGGGACTGCTAGTGGCATGAACAGTCCACAGTGCCAAATGATGGACAATCCGTAATGAAAGGCACAGAATAATCCCTTTTCGAAGCACTTAAAATTCCTTGGCAGATGTGCCAAGTCCAGCTTGCATGTATCTTATGATTGGTATCCTAGGGCTGTATATCTAAAGTCTTGTGTTATAGGGTGTAATATGTGGCACAGTATAACCAGTACCTATAGTTATGCAGCTGGAATATTTAACCGCCACGTTAAAAGTCTATACTTATGTTCTGCCGGCCACGGGAGCTCGATGCAGTGTATAGTCTCAGATAAAAGGTAAACTCACAGATATATCACTACTGCAGCTGCTCTGGCTATATCATGTTCCTGCCGTCACATACATGGATTCTAACATAAACGGCTGCAGTCCGATTAAATGTATGTGAACAGCTATTAGGAATAAAGTATAGGCAGAACTCTCTATGTGCTGACAGCTGCCCCTCCATATGCGAGCTAGCTATATGCAAGCTGGACGCTACATCTGCCAAGAAAGTTTAAGTGCTTCCTAAAGGGATTATTCTGTGCCTTTCACTATTGATTGTCCATTTGGCACTATGTACTGTTCATGCAACCAGCAGACTCACTAAGGGGATGAAGTAACACAGACCAGAACTCTTGTCTCAGAAGCATAAGGGGTACTTTATGCATATACAGTGTGTTATAATTTTAAGTGATATTTACACTTCTCTATTCAATAATTTGCTGTTGATTGTCTATATAATTAATTTGTTTTTTATTCTTTTAAATAGTGTTATTTTTGATACAGGAGTTGGATTTTTGAAGTATAGAATTGGTTAAGACCAGACGTGACTAATGTCTATACAAACTCATTGGGGGTGCCTTGCATGCGACCACAATAGCCAATACTAGTGGGGAACTAGTGGTATTGTTGCCCAGTCCTGGACTCATGGGTACTGTTTTTGTTTTCTCTGACGTCTTAAGTGGATGCTGGGACTCCGTAAGGACCATGGGGAATAGCGGCTCCGCAGGAGACTGGGCACAACTAAAAGAAAGCTTTAGACTACTGGTGTGCACTGGCTCCTCCCACTATGACCCTCCTCCAGACTTCAGTTAGAATCTTGTGCCCGGCTGAGCTGGATGCACACTAGGGGCTCTCCTGAGCTCCTAGAAAGAAAGTGTATTTTAGGTTTTTTATTTTACAGTGAGATCTGCTGGCAACAGACTCACTGCAGCGAGGGACTAAGGGGAGAAGAAGCGAACCTACCTAACTGGTGGTAGCTTGGGCTTCTTAGGCTACTGGACACCATTAGCTCCAGAGGGATCGACCACAGGACCAGACCTCGATGTTCGGTCCTGGAGCCGCGCCGCCGGCCCCCTTACAGAGCCAGAAGCAAGAAGTGTTCCAGAAAATCGGCGGCAGAAGACTTCTGTCTTCAACAAGGTAGCGCACAGCACTGCAGCTGTGCGCCATTGCTCCTCATGCACACCTCACACTCCGGTCACTGATGGGTGCAGGGCGCTGTGGGGGGGGGGGGGGGTGCCCTGGTGCCAATATAATACACCTTGGCTGGCAAATCTACACCATATATAGTCAGGAAGGCTATCCCTGCCAGAATTCCAGAAAAGGCGGGAGAAGTCAGCCGGAAAAGGGGCGGGGCTATCTCCCTCAGCACACTGGCGCCATTTTTCCCTCACAGCTCCGCTGGAAGGACGCTCCCTGGCTCTCCCCTGCAGTGTCACGCTTCATAAGGGTAAAAAAGAGAGGGGGGGCACTAAATTTAGGCACAGTATATATATAATATAAGCAGCTATAAGGGAAAACACTCATTTATAGTGGGATCCCTGTGTTATATAGCGCTCTGGTGTGTGCTGGCATACTCTCTCTGTCTCCCCAAAGGGCTTTGTGGGGTCCTGTCCTCTGTCAGAGCATTCCCTGTGCGTATGCGGTGTGTCGGTACGGCTGTGTCGACATGTTTGAGGAGGCTTATGTGGAGGCGGAGCAAATGCCGATAAATGTGATGTCACCCCCTGCGGGGTCGACACCTGAGTGGATGGTTCTGTGGAAGGAATTACGCGACAGTGTCGACTCCTTGCATAAAAGGTTTGACGACATACCAAATATGGGACAGCCGGCTTCTCAGCCTGTGCCTGCCCAGGCGTCTCAAAAGCCATCAGGCGCTCTAAAACGCCCGCTACCTCAGATGGCAGACACAGATGTCGACACGGATACTGACTCCAGTGTCGACGACGATGAGACTAATGTATCTTCCAATAGGGCCACACGTTATGATTGAGGCAATGAAAAATGTGTTGCATATTTCTGATGTTACCCCAGGTACCACAAAAAAGGGTATTATGTTTGGAGAGAAAAAACTACCAGTTGTTTTTCCTCCATCTGAGGAATTAAATGAAGTGTGTGAAGAAGCGTGGGCTTCCCCCGATAAGAAACTGGTAATTTCTAAGAGGTTACTAATGGCGTACCCTTTCCCGCCAGAGGATAGGTCACGTTGGGAAACATCCACTAGGGTGGATAAAGCGCTCACACGCTTGTCAAAGAAGGTGGCACTACCGTCTCCGGATACGGCCGCCCTAAAGGAATCTGCTGATAGAAAGCAGGAGGCTATCCTGAAGTCTATATATACACATACAGGTGTTATACTGAGACCAGCTATTGCTTCAGCATGGATGTGCAGTGCTGCAGCTGCGTGGTCAGATTCCCTGTCAGAAAATATTGATACCCTAGACAGGGACACTATATTGCTAAACGTAGAGCATATAAAAGACGCACTCTTATACATGAGGGATATTTGCCGGCTGGCATCTAAAATAAGTGCAATGTCCATTTCTGCCAGGAGAGGGTTATGGACTCTGCAGTGGACAGGAGATGCAGATTCTAAAAGGCACATGGAAGTTTTGCCTTATAATGGTGAGGAGGAGTTTGGGGATGGTCTCTCGGACCTCGTTTCCACAGCAACAGCTGGGAAGTCTACATTTTTACCCCATGTTCCCTCACAGCCAAAGAAAGCACCGTATTATCAGGTACAGTCCTTTCGGCCCAATAAGGGCAAGCGGGTTAAAGGTGCGTCCTTTCTGCCCAGAGGCAGAGGTAGAGGGAAAAAGTTGCAGCATACAGCCAGTTCCCAGGAGCAAAAGTCCTCCCCCGCTTCCTCTAAGTCCACAGCATGACGCTGGGGCTCTACAGGCGGAGCCAGGTACTGTGGGGGCCCGTCTCAAAAATGTCAGCGATCAGTGGGCTCGCTCACGGGTGGATCCCTGGATCTTTCAAGTAGTATCTCCCCCCGCCGTTTCCTCAATTCTGCCTTGCCAACAACTCCCTCAGCCAGGGAGGCAGTGTTATAGGAAATTCACAAGCTGTATTCCCAGCATGTGATAGTAAAGGTGCCCCTACTTCAACAAGGACGGGGTTACTATTCCACAATGTTTGTGGTACCGAAACCGGACGGTTCGGTGAGACCCATTTTAAATTTGAAATCCTTGAACACATATATAAAAAAATTCAAGTTCAAGATGGAATCGCTCAGGGCGGTTATTGCAAGCCTGGACGAGGGGGATTACATGGTATCACTGGACATCAAGGATGCTTACCTGCATGTCCCCATTTACCATCCTCACCAGGAGTACCTCAGATTTGTGGTACAGGATTGTCATTACCAATTCCAGACGTTGCCGTTCGGTCTATCCACGGCTCCGAGGGTCTTTACCAAGGTAATGGCCGAAATGATGATACTCCTTCGAAAGAAGGGAGTTTTAATTATTCCGTACTTGGACGATCTCCTGATAAAGGCGAGGTCCAGGGAGCAGTTGTTGGTCGGGGTAGCACTATCTCGGGAGGTGCTACAACAGCACGGCTGGATTCTAAATATTCCAAAGTCACAGCTGGTCCCTACGACACGTCTACTGTTCCTGGGGATGGTTCTGGACACAGAACAGAAAAAAGTGTTTCTCCCGGAGGAGAAGGCCAAGGAGCTGTCATCTCTAGTCAGAGGCCTCCTAAAACCAAAACAGGTGTCGGTGCATCACTGCACACAAGGGCCAGGGTGTCTCTGCTGTGGTGGCTGCAGAGTGCTCATCTTCAAGAGGGCCGCAGATTCGGCATACAGGACTGGGTCCTGGTGACCACGGATGCCAGCTTTCGAGGCTGGGGGGCAGTCACACAGGGAAGAAACTTCCAAAGACTATGGTCAAGTCAGGAGACTTCCCTGCACATAAATATTCTGGAACTGAGGGCCATTTACAATGCCCTAAGTCAGGCAAGTCCCCTGCTTCAAAACCAGCCGGTACTGATCCAGTCAGACAACATCACGGCGGTCGCCCATGTAAACCGACAGGGCGGCACGAGAAGCAGGACGGCGATGGCAGAAGCCACAAGGATTCTCCGATGGGCGGAAAATCACGTGTTAGCACTGTCAGCAGTGTTCATTCCGGGAGTGGACAACTGGGAAGCAGACTTCCTCAGCAGGCACGACCTCCACCCGGGAGAGTGGGGACTTCATCCAGAAGTCTTCCAACTGATTGTGAACCGTTGGGAAAGGCCACAGGTGGACATGATGGCGTCCCGCCTAAACAAAAAGCTAGAAAGATATTGCGCCAGGTCGAGAGACCCTCAGGCGATAGCTGTGGACGCTCTAGTGACACCGTGGGTGTACCGGTCGGTTTATGTGTTCCCTCCTCTTCCTCTCATACCAAAGGTACTGAGGATAATAAGGAGAAGAGGAGTAAGAACTATACTCATTGTTCCGGATTGGCCAAGAAAAGCTTGGTACCCGGAACTTCAAGAAATGATGTCAGAGGACCCATGGCCTCTGCCGCTCAGACGGGACCTGCTGCAGCAGGGGCCCTGTCTGTTCCAAGACTTACCGCGGCTGCGTTTGACGGCATGGCGGTTGAACACCGGATCCTGAAGGAAAAGGGCATTCCGGAAGAAGTCATTCCTACTGATTAAAGCTAGGAAAGAAGTAACCGCAAACCATTATCACCGCATATGGCGAAAATATGTTGCGTGGTGTGAGGCCAGGAAGGCCCCAACGGAGGAATTTCAGCTGGGCCGTTTCCTGCACTTCCTACAGTCAGGGGTGACTATGGGCCTAAAATTGGGTTCCATTAAGGTCCAGATTTCGGCTCTATCGATTTTCTTCCAGAAAGAACTAGCTACACTACCTGAAGTTCAAACTTTTGTTAAGGGAGTGCTGCATATTCAGCCCCCTTTTGTGCCTCCAGTGGCACCTTGGGATCTCAACGTGGTGTTGGATTTCCTAAAGTCACATTGGTTTGAGCCATTTAAAACCGTGGAATTGAAATATCTCACGTGGAAAGTGGTCATGTTGTTGGCCTTGGCTTCGGCCAGGCGGGTATCAGAATTGGCGGCTTTGTCATGTAAAAGCCCTTATCTGATTTTCCATATGGATAGGGCAGAATTGAGGACTCGTCCCCAATTTCTACCAAAGGTGGTATCAGCCTTTCACCTGAACCAACCTATCGTGGTGCCTGCGGCTACTAAAGACTTGGAGGCTTCCAAGTTGTTGGACGTAGTCAGGGCCCTGAAAATTTATGTTTCCAGGACAGCTGGAGTCAGAAAGACTGACTCGCTATTTATCCTGTATGCGCCCAACAAGTTGGGTGCTCCTGCTTCAAAGCAGACTATTGCTCGCTGGATCTGTAGTACGATTCAGCTTGCACATTCTGCGGCTGGACTGCCGCATCCTAAATCAGTGAAAGCCCATTCCACGAGGAAGGTGGGCTCTTCTTGGGCGGCTGCCCGAGGGGTCTCGGCTCTACAACTTTGCCGAGCAGCTACTTTGTCGGGGTCAAACACATTTGCTAAATTCTACAAGTTTGACACCCTGGCTGAGGAGGACCTAGAGTTTGCCCATTCGGTGCTGCAGAGTCATCCGCACTCTCCCGCCCGTTTGGGAGCTTTGGTATAATCCCCATGGTCCTTACGGAGTCCCAGCATCCACTTAGGACGTCAGAGAAAATAAGAATTTACTCACCGGTAATTCTATTTCTCGTAGTCCGTAGTGGATGCTGGGCGCCCATCCCAAGTGCGGATTGTCTGCAATACTTGTATATAGTTATTGTTTAACTAAAGGGTTATTGTTGAGCCATCTGTTGAGAGGCTCAGTTGTTCTCATACTGTTAATTGGGTATTGTATCACAAGTTATATGGTGTGATTGGTGTGGCTGGTATGAGTCTTACCCGGGATTCAAAATCCTTCCTTATTGTGTCAGCTCTTCCGGGCACAGTATCCTAACTGAAGTCTGGAGGAGGGTCATAGTGGGAGGAGCCAGTGCACACCAGTAGTCTAAAGCTTTCTTTTAGTTGTGCCCAGTCTCCTGCGGAGCCGCTATTCCCCATGGTCCTTACGGAGTCCCAGCATCCACTACGGACTACGAGAAATAGAATTACCGGTGAGTAAATTCTTATTTTTTCATTCAGTGCTGTTGGACAGTGAGTTTATTCCAGTGTCCACTGTAGACTCTGCTTCCAGTATGGGGTATTGTAAACCGCATTTAGATTCCACAACTTGCAGATAATTAGTTTGTATAAAGTTTTTTTTTTTTTTTTTTTTTGTCCATTTATTAAAAAGTCCTTACCGCAGTAACACAATGTAATACATATAATGAACCAATATACAGACAAAAACAATATTAAGATGTATTATAAAATATTTAGGGCGGTATTCAATTTTTTTTTTTCACCCCCTTCCACACCAGTTTTGTTTCTGCCCATAAGCATAGTATAATCATTTCAGCTCGCTACCCCTGCGGTAGCGAGGCCACCCCACCAGTTATGCAGCTAAACCTGACTACTATGGGCATGATATGTGCTTTAACGGGGATCACTTTAGAAAGGAGATTGAGCGTGATAAATCATTTGAATACCGACCTTAGAGTACTGATTGCAATGGTTAGTTTGTAGCAAGGTTGTAAGATTAAACCGTTTCGTTTTGGTAGCGCCTTAGTCCCTTATGGCAACTGACAATATAGCAGATGGACCATCTCGGTGTGGCTAGATCATTGTTATTGCTGTGTGTGTATAGGCATAGTTTAAAAATGGTAATATCACACCAGAGACTGTATTGTTTCAAATTAGTGTCTGTAAATATCCAGCTTTAATTATAACAGTGGACTTTCTCCTTATATTTTGCCAAAAGTTTGTTAGTGTGCTTGCTGCAGACGGACTACTCGGCTAGATTCGTTGAGGCTCTATGGTCCCAGCGGAAATATGCCTGGCCATAGGTATTGCAGGGTATATGGCTCTGTAAGCACTCAGCAGCTGGTGTCCTGGTTTTGGTTAAATGAGCCCTATATGGGAGATACCACAGCCATGGATCTGGTCACTTGATGCTGCAGGACAAAGCTGTATGGCTTATGTCTAGGAGCATCCTCTAGACCCGCTGGTTTAGCTGGATATGACTTCCTGGGAACAAGAGTAGCACTTGCTCACTCTGGCGTTTTGCAGGGGTTGGAATCTTTAACGTGTTTTGTCACATTCCAAATACTTTCTCTAAAGGTGATTCCTCCTTTGGACAGGCTTGAATTTATACCTCAAGTTGTCACCATTGCATGTCCATTGCATCTGCTTAAATGTCCATTATAATAATGTTGAATAAAATCAGTCTGTACAATTCAACATCTAGAACAAAGTTCAGATTTATAGTGTGGTGTTAACATGGCTGTCAGAATATATAAAATTATTTCAATACACGTTCATAAACCTATTTCAATATACATATATTGCGATCAATGTAATATTAATCCCCAGTCTCTGGTTTACATTTTAAGTCTGTAACCTTATATAATATAATAGCCTCTCTGTTTCTAAGGGTAATCACTCGTACGCAAGGCTGACTCACTCACTAGGCATTTTAATCCTCTTCTAATTAATATCTAAATTGAAGCAGACTGTTTTTGACAGCTTGCAGGAGAATGTGTATAATACGCAGTACTCTGAAAGTTTTAGGCAGGTGTGGAAATGTTGCTTCAAAGTAAATGCTTTTAAAGTTTTAATAGTTTGCATTTTGTTAATTGATAAAAAAATAAAGTGAATGAATAAAAGAAACTTAAATCAAATCCATATTTGGTGTAACCACCCTTTGCCTTCAAAACAGCACGAATTCTTTTAGGTACACTTGCACACAGTTTTTCTAAGACCTTTGCAAGGAGTTTGTTCCAAACATCTTGGAGAACTAACCACAGATCTTGTGTGGCTGTAGGCTTGCTCACATCTTTTTCTTTTCATGTAATCCCAGACAGACTCAATGATGAGACCCAGGGCTCTGTATCACTATCAGGACTCCTTGTTCTTTATGCTGAAGATAGTTTTTAACATTGGCTGTATGTTTTGGGTCATTGTCCGCTGCAGGATTTGATGCTAATCAGACACCCCCTTTTGGTATTGCATGATGGATGTGTACTACCTGTATTTATCTCCATTGAGGACACCACTAATTCTAACTAAATCCCCAACTCAATTTGCTGAAATGCAATCCTAAATTTGCAAGGAACCTTCACAATGCTTCACTGTTGCCTGCTGGCCCTCATTATTGTACCACTCTACAGTCCTTCGGTGAAAAAGCTGCCTTCTGTTACAGCCCAATATTTAAAACTTTGACTTGGTCCAGAGCACTTGTTGCCATTTTTCTCTTACGTCCTAGGGGATACTGGGAATCCATTTAGTACCATGGGGTATAGACGGGTCCACTAGGAGCCGTGGGCACTTTAAGAATTTATGTGCACTGGCTCCTCCCTCTATGCCCCTCCTACCAGAATCTGTTTAGAAAATGTGCCTGGAGGAGACGGTCACGTCTCTGGAAGCTCCTGAAGAGTTTTCTGCATTTATTTTATCTGTTTTCAGGCAGGACTGGATGACACCAGCCTTCCTGCTGACAAAACACTAGCTCCTGAGGGAACTATTCGCAAGCCCCACCACGACGAGCGTACAATCTTGCAGCACGCCGCCACCCCTAACAGTCAGAAGAAAGAAGAGAGAGTACTTAGCCGCCTTCCCGGTTAGTGGGTCGTCGGCCTTTGAGGGTACGGAGTCGCACTGCTTCTACATGGGGCGGCTGGGTCTCCAGACTCGGTACACAGTGCAGACGCACAGCTTCTGAGGGGGCGAACAGTCTCCGTACACTGTGTACACAGTACCCACACTGGCATTACAGACTTAAAAGGGGCCTGACTCAGTTTTAGGTACAAAATTACCTCAGCCAGTATAAGAGCGGGAAGACTGCGCTCCATTGAAAGGGCGGGGCTTCACTATAAGCGGATGCAGCAGCTCACCAGCACCATTTTCCCTCTGCAGTGGACAGACGCTGACTGATAGGGACACGCAGCTTCTCCGGAGAGACTCCAGATTACCTCAGCAGTACCGATTTATTAGTATACAGAGTCCCTAATCTGGGTACTTAGTCTGCGACCCGGCTAAGCTTGGATATTAGCGGTAAGGGCGCTGTGCTGGCTTCATACTGTGCGTCTCCCTGGAAGGGCTCTTTGTGGGTTAATTGTACAGTTAACCTTTTCCTGTGTGTGCTGTTACAGTATGTCAGGCAAAGAGTATTTCATGTAAGGTACGGTGTTCCTCTTCTCTGGGATGCTCACTACTGTGTACTCAGTGTAGTGTACCTTCCCAGGCTAGCGGGGCAGAGCCCGCATAGCTGGACTCCATTAAGGGAATTATTTCTAATATATCTACCAAATTGTCCCGTAATAAGAGAGACTCATTACTTAAGACAATCGATGACTGAGTTTATGAAAAGAGACTCAGTCCCCTACCATTTGTCCACAAAAACCCATATCCTGCAGTCTAACTCTGAAGGAACAGACATGGAGGAGGGGGAGGTGGACTCAGGTGGGGGAGGCTACTCCGTCACAGGGAATATTGGCTATCGGAGAAGTTCTGCATTTCCCTGATAAGTTGGCAGAGGAGAGTGAGGAATCTTATTTTTAATATAAAAAAAATAATCCTCAGCTACTTTTCCTGTGTCAAAGGAACTAAATACCCTGTTTGAAGAACTGTGGGTTAATCCTGATGGGAAATTTCAAATCCCTAAAAGGTTGCTATCTTTCCCTTTTCTTCCTGAGGATAGGAAAGAATGGGAAATTCCAACGATAGTGGATGCATCAGTATCCACACTGTCACAAAAAATTGTATTGCCTGTCCTGGGTGCAGCCTCCCTGAAAAAACATGGCTGATCGTAGAATTGAGACCACACTCCAATCCTTGTATACAGCTGCTCGGGTGACCCAGAGACCCACTATAGCATGTGGGTGGATTACTAAAGCCATTGCCAAATGGTTGGGTGACCTAACTGAGCGGTTAGATATCTTGCTTCAAGGGGAGATAATTTTACTCCTGCAACATATTCAGGACTCTGCAAACTTTGTAGTGGAAGTCATAAAAGAAATAGGCATGCTTAATGCATGCACCACTGGTATGGCAGTGTCAGCACGCAGGGGCTTATGGCTACGCCAGTGGACTGTTGACGTGGAAGACCTACTCTTCACAGGAGAGGCCTTATTTGGAGATGAACTAGACAAATGGATCTCCAAAGCTACTGCAGGTAAGTCCACATATCTTCCTTCAGCTCTCCCAGCCAGGAAGGCTTACTCAGCTTCAAATTTACAGTCCTTTTGAACTGCTAAGTTTTTGATGGCAAAACCAGATGTTCTTCTACAGCCACCAGAGGCACTATAGGCAAACCAGCAACTGCTGGTTCTCAGGAACAGAGCTCAAGCTCTGCTTCCTCAAAGCATTCAGCATGACTGTGGACCACGATGCCTGGAAGTCTGGCGGGTGGGAGCCCGACTAAAATTCTTCAGTCACATCTGGACAAGATCGTGCTACAGACTGGAGTTCCAGGAGCTCCCACCTCAGATTCTTCAAATCAGGCTTACCAGTTTAGCAAGAGGCAAGTAAAACTTTACAGGACGCCATTCAAGTACTGGTACAGGCTCAGGTCATTGTTCTAGTTCCACCTCATCTGCAAAACAAGGGGTATTATTCCAACTTGTTTGTAGTACCGAAACCAGACTGTTCAGTAAGACCAGTTTTAAACCTCAAGTTGTTGACTCCATACTTACGAGTATTCAAAATGGAGTCTCTGAGAGCAGTGATCTCCGGTCTGGAGGATGGGGAATTCCTAGAGTCTCTGGATATCAAGGATGCGTACCTTCATATTCCGATCTAGCCACCTCATCAGGCTTATCTACGGTTTGCATTGCAGGACTGTCACTACCAGTTCCAGGCCCTACCATTTGGTCTCCATGGCATCGAGCGTTTTCACCAAAGTGGCAGAGATGATGTTTCTACTCCGCAAATAGGGAGTGAACATAATTCCGTACCTGGACGATCGCCTCTTTCTGCAAGCGGTTGTGGATGTGGGCCTACGCTTGGGCTCCATAAAGGTCAAGATTTCGGCCTTGTCCATTTTCTTCCAGAAACAATTGGCTGCTCTCCCTGAGGTTCAGACATTCTTGAAAGAAGTTCTGCACATCCAGCCCCCCTTTGTGCCTCCTACGGCACATTGTGATCTTAATGTGGTGCTGCTATTCCTGCAGTCGGATTGGTTCGAACCTTTACAGGAGGTGGACGTGAAGTTTCTTACTTGGAAGGCGGTCACACTGTTGGCATTGGCATCTGCAAGACGTGTGTCAGAATTCTGGGCATTGTCGCACAAGAGCCCCTACTTGATTTTTCATGAGGATAGAGCTGAGCACAAAACGCGGCAGCATTTCTTCCAAAGATTGTATCGGCTTTTCATATCAACCAGCCTATTGTGGTGCCTGTGGCTACTGACACCTCAATTACCTCAAAGTCCTTGGATGTTGTTCGGGCTTTGACAATATATGTGAAGCGGACTGCTCATCACAGGAAGTCAGACGCACTTTTTGTCCTTTATGATCCTAACAACATTGGGTGTCCTGCTTCCAAGCAGACCGTTTCTCGATGGATCAGACTTATTATCCACCATGCTTTATTCTACGGCAGGATTGCAGATTCCGAAATCGGTTCAGGCCCACTCTACCCGTAAAGTGGGGTCTTCCTTGGCGGCTGCCCGGGGTGTCTCGGCTCTTCAGCTTTGCCGATCAGCTTCTTGGTCAGGGTCGAACAAGTTTATTAAGTTCTACCAGTTCGATACTTTGGCCTCTGAGGACCTAAAGTTTGGTCAATCTGTTCTGCAGGAACCTCAGCACTCTCCCTTCCGTACTGGGAGCTTTGGTACATCCCCATGGTACTAAATGGACCCCAGCATCCTCTAGGACGTAAGAGAAAATAGGATGTTATATAACTACCGGTAAATCCTTTTCTTGTAGTCCGTAGAGGATGCTGGGCGCCCGCCCAGTGCTTCGAATTTTTGCTTTACTTGGTTAAGTATTGGTTCAGCCGTTGCTGAGTCGTTTCATGTTGGTTAGCTTGGCTTTCCTTTTATGTGTGAGCTGGTGTGAATCTCAACACTATCTGTATTTCCTTCTCTCGACGTATATCAGTCTCCTTGGGCACAGTTTCTAGATTGTGGAGTCATAGAGGGAGGGGCCAGCCCACACTATTAAACTCTTAAAGTGCCCGTGGCTCCTAGAGGACACATCTATACCCCATGGTACTAAATAAACCCCAGCATCCTCTACGGACTACGAGAAAAGGATTTACCGGTATGTATGTATGTATGTATGTTATGTATGTATGTATGTATGTATGTATATAAAATCCCATTTTTCCTATAGATGGTAAGCTTGCGAGCAGGATCTTACTTCTGATTGTATGTTATTACCCGGTTTTGTTTTATTACCACTTACAACGGAAATTGCTGTGCCTTATATGAAACTGTTAATAAATACATAATATGCAATTGAACATTTTTAAATGTGTTTTAAGTAACTTTTCCAGATTTAGCAATTCATCACATCCAAAATTTTGCACATCACAATTAAAATGTGCCCCCTCAGTGGTCCGCACCCTGTCCATAAAAGTCTGGTGAACTCTAGTTAACAGGTCTTGGGTCCGAATTCAATTAGTTGCGAAAACCTGTTGTGCTGTAAATGCAAAATTACAGCAAATTGCGAAAAGTACCTATTTAGTTGTCTGAAAATGTATTCACTGTAACGTCACAGCGCATTTCAATTCACCACCTCTGAGCAGGTGAACAGTTGGGAAAAATCCCTGTTTATAGAATAAAAATGTCAGGCTTTGGTGCAGAACACCAAAAATCTATCTTTCCTCTCCAGACCTCTCCCCTGCTCTCCTCACTCGTATCTCCAACTGTCTCTCTGCTACTTCTTTCTGGATGTCCCAGCGCTTTCTTAAACTTAACATGTCTAAGACCGAGCTGATCATCTTCCCTCCCTCCCACATAACCTCACCTCCTACAATCTCTATCTATTGATGGCACTACTATCTCCTCTAGCCCCCAAGTGCGCTGTCTTGGAGTAATCCTCGACTCCTCCCTCTCCTTCAAACCACACATTCAGCACCTCTCACAAACCTGTCGTTTTCATCTAAAAAAATATTTCCAGGATCAGACCCTTTCTGACCCAGGATGCTACTAAGACTCTTATCCACTCACTGGTCATCTCCAGACTGGACTACTGTAATCTCCTCCTGACTGGCATTCCTGACAAATACGCTCTCCACTCCAATCTATCCTCAATGCTGCTGCCCGGCTCATTTTCCTCACCAAACGCACTATGGCCACCTCTCCTCTTACTAGACCTTCACTGGCTACCCTTCCCTTTCAGAATCCATTTCAAGCTTCTCACACTCTTACAAAGCCCTCACCCACTCCTCTCCCATCTACATCTCTGACCTGATCTCCCTTTACACTCCCACCCGTCGTCTTCACTCTGCTAATGCACGCCGACTCTCCTGCCTACGGATTACTTCCTCCCACTCCTACCTCCAAGATTTTTCACGTGCTGCACCACTTCTCTGGAATTCCCTACCTCTCCCCTTCAGACTCTCCACCTCTCTACAAAACTTCAAACCGGCTCTCAAGACCAACTTCACCAAACCCAGCCAAATCTTATCCTAATCCTCTGATCTACGCTGTCTATGTACCCCACCTGTGTCATCCCTGTCTGTCTACCCCTCCCCTTTAGAATGTAAGCTCTCACGAGCAGGGCCCTCTTCCCTCTTGTGCTTATTCTTTCTTACTTTAATAATCTTCAACTGCACCAAATCCAGCAGTCTTCTGCCACCTGATACTTATTCCAGTGTCTGCTGATGTAACTATGTTTATTTACCCTGTACTTGTCCTATACTGTCATCAACTGTAAGTTGCTGTTTTCCGATTTGATTATTTGTTTATGTACTCTGTAATTGGGCGCTGCGGAACCCTTGTGGCGCCATATAAATAAAGGATGATAATAACACCTGGGACAACCCCCAAATGACTAATTAGGTACTTAGAAGTTTTTTATTCTTTTGAATTGCCCTATAATGACCTCTGATTTTTGAGGTGAAAGTGGAAAATGATGGGTATATGGTATGGGACAGGTATATTGTGCTTTGAGAGGGACAAGTCTTGGTATGCTTGCAGGTGGGAGTAATCGGGGTTTTCTTTTTACTATTTTTCAGTGGCGTAAAATGACCCAAATATATTCTTATTCCGATTTTTATGTACCCACAATTTAATTTTAGCACTTATTTAGATGAGAAACACTTGCTTTCTATTACTTTCACTTAAAAAAAAAAAAAATTGCGTATAGCAGCCATTTAACCCAATTTAAGTACGCAAAATATTTTTATTATAACCAATAATAAGCTTCTATACTGTTTAGCATTTTTGGGAGGTACAGGCAGATTTACCGATTTTTCACTTTGCACTGTTGGCAACAATTTTCGCTGTAATCCTGTTTTTGCAAACTTGCAATTTGAATAGGCAAACTGCGGGAGTTTACATACTGTACCAGTGACAAATGCAGTCTCTGTAAATTTCCGCTATTTCCCGTATACTTTTAGAAAGGAGGCTACAAGACCATATGAATCTTCATCAGAAGTCCTTTATCATCTGGTAGGTTATTAAACAGGTAAAAACCACCTTGTCTAGTCATGCATATGGGAAAGGTTTGAAAAGTGGTTTTGCCAGACAAATTATTTAGTCATACTGTATAGTAGTTTGCTTTCACAAGACTTTTAAAGACAATACACTGAAGTATTTTAATGCTGCAATATTGTAAGTTCATGGTAGTAGTATGTTAAAAGATGTTTGTTTTGGTAGGACTCTTAAGATCTTTATCTAGCCCTACACTAATGGGAAACTCGAATGCTGAGAGAGCAGGAATCCAAGATGGCACAAATAATCGGCAGTCTGTGAAAGCTCTTTATTCAAAAAAGGTAAATTTATATAAAAACCAGATCTGTTAGATTTGTTTCACATCTTATTTTCTCATACGTCCTAGAGGATGCTGGGGTCCACATCAGTACCATGGGGTACAGACGGTTCCGAAGGAGCCATTGGCACTCTAAGACTTTTCAAAGGGTGTGAACTGGCTGCTCCTCCTATGCCCCTCCTCCAGACCTCAGTTTTAGAAATGTGCCCAGGCAGACTGGATGCACTCCAGGGGAGCTCTACTGAGTTTCTCTGAAAAGACTTATGTTAGGTTTTTTATTTTCAGGGAGGACTGCTGGCAACAGTCTCCCTGCTTCGTGGGACTGAGGGGGCAGAAGTAGGAACCAACTTCCTAAATAGTTTCATGGTTCTGCTTCTTGCGGACAGGACACCATTAGCTCCTGAAGGGTACTGAACGCTAGCTGTGCCTAGATGCTCACTCCCACAGCACGCCATCACCCCCCTTGCAGAGCCAGAAGTCAGAAGATAGGTGAGTGTTAGAAGAGATCTTCAATCAAGGTGACTGCTAAAGGCACCGCGTGGCTGGCGGGAGCGCAGCGCCATACTGCCCACACAACACAGGCACTGCAGGGTGCACGGCGGGAGGGGGGCAGCTGCGCCCTGGGCAACATGAAACCTTATAAGACTGGTAGAAAAGGGGCATAAGATGCCGAGGCACAGCCCTACCCCTGCCAGTATAAATATAGTTATCAGAATCTGAGGAGAAACGTGCCATTGCGGGGGCGGAGCTTCCTCCTCAGTCAGCCAGCTCACTGCTCAGCGCCATTTTCTCTCTCCTCAGGCTGCAGAGATGATGCTGGTTCTCCTCCACTACTGAATACAAGTATCAGTGTGCAAAACGGGGGGGGGGGGGGGGGGGGGCGCACAGTGAAATTGGTGCTTTATATTGTGTATTTACATTATAAAAAAGTGCTGCATGTCAGTAGGCATTTTATTTTTCACAGGAATTGTGTTACTGGTGCTGGGTTTGTGAACTGGCTGCTCCTATCTGTGTCTTTCTGACAGATTTTAATGTGGGTCTGTCCCCTATAAGTCCCGGAGTGTCTGTGGTGTGTTTGTGCACGTGTGTGACATGTCTGAGGCAGGGAGTTCTTCCCCTGAGGGAGCCATTTTAGGGACACACAGTTGTAATGTGGTGGCGCTGCCGGCACACCACAAGCCTGAATGGGTGAAAGAAATATGTGTTAGTGTGAATCATATCAGTAGGAGATTAGATAAGTCTGAGTCTCATGCAGAAAGCTGGAGAAAATCAGTGGAAGATGTGATTTTTCAGGGTTTGGCTTTCTCATCCGCAGGCGACCCCTCTGGGTCACATAAGAGACCGTTTGCAAACATTGTACTTACTGATACCGACACGGACTCTGATTCCTGGGTCGACGATAGTGATTCCAGGGGGATAGATCCTAAATTGGCAAAAAGCATACAATATATGATTGTTGCTATAAAGGAAGTCTTAGAAGTTACGGAAGCCCCTACTGTACCTCAGGAGAAGGCTTATTTCTATAAGGAAAAGAAATGTAAGGTAACTTTCCCTCCTTTCCACGAGCTAAATATTCTTTTTGAGGGAGTTTGGGTGAATCCTGAATAGAAATTTCATATTCCCAAAAGGATTCAGATTGATTATCCTTTTCCATTAGAGGACAGGAAAAGATGGGAGTCACCCCCGGTGTTACACAGTGCACTGTCAAGGTTAACAAAAAGGTTTCTCCCTGCACCTGGGACGGCTTTACTAAAGGAGCAGGCAGACCGCAAAATGGAAACTATGTTAAAATCTATTTGTGGCCAATGGTACGCTGCTCAGACCCACCATTGCTTGTGCGTGGGTGAATCATGCTATCGAAAAATGGTCAAATAACTTGTCATCGGAAATTGACACGATTGATAGAGACGAGATACTCCTAACGTTAGGTAATATCAAAGACGCTGCCGCATACATGCTGGAAGCTATGAAGGATATTGGACTCTTGGGTTCAAAAGCCGCTACCATGGCAGTATCGGCTCGGAGGGCGTTGTGGAATGCTGATGCAGATTCTAAAAGAAATATGGAGGCTCTCCCATATAAAGGTGAGGCCTTGTTTGGAGATGGGCTGGATGCGTTAGTCTCAGTGGCTACTGCATGTTAGTCGACATTCTTGCCTTTTGCTCCTGCACCGGCGAAAAAGACACATCACTCTCGCATGCAGTACTTTCGGCCCAACAAATACAAAAAGGCCAAAGGTTCCCCCTTCTTTGCCCGAAGGGGAAAAGGAAAGAAATCCCCAGCGTCTCCAGGATCCCAGGAGCAGAAGTCAACCCCTGCTTCTGCCAAATCTGCAGCATGACGCTTGGGCTCCCTTCGGGAGTCCACTCGGGTGGGAGCACGTCTGAAACTTTTCAATCAAATCTGGATTCAATCTGGCCTGAACCCATGGGTCTTACAAATAGTGTCCCATGGGTACAAACTGGAGTTTCAAGACGTCCCCCATGCCAATTTTTTTCAAATCGACCTTGCCAGCTTCTCTTCCAGAAAGAGAGGCAGTAACGACGGCAATTCAAAAATTGTCAGGATCAGGTCATTGTCCTGGTACCCTTGTCACAGCAAGGAGAAGGTTTTTATTCAAGCCTCTTCGTAGTTCTTAAGCCAGACAGCTCGGTCAGACCGATTTTAAACCTGAAAAATCTGAATCTCTACCTGAAAAATTCAAGTTCAAGATGGAATCCCTTAGGGCAGTGATTTCCAGTCTGGAGGAGGGGGACTTCATGGTATCAGACATAAAGGATGCTTACTTGCATGTTCCCATTTATCCTCCTCACCAAGCTTATCTGAGATTTGCAGTACAGGATTGCCATTACCAGTTACAGACGTTGCCGGTTGGACTCTCCACGGCACTGAGGGTATTCACCAAGGTGATGGCAGAGATGATGGTACTCCTTCGTCAAAAAGGAATCAATATAATTCCTTATCTGGATGATCTGATAAAAGCGAGATCCAGGGAACAGTTGGTGCAGAACATCAGTCTCCCTGTCAATACTCCAACAACACGGTTGGATCATGAATTTTCCAAAGTCGCAGTTGGAACCAACGACAAGATTTGTCCTTTTTAGGGATGATTCTGGACACAGAAGTACAGAGAGCATTTCTTCCAGTGGAAAAGGCTCTGGAAATCCAGAAAATGGTCAAACAAATATTGAAACCAACAAGTGTGTCGATCCATCAATGCATTCAGTTGTTGGGGGGGGAAATGGTAGCGGCCTACGAGTCCATACAGTTTGGCCGATTTCATGCCAGAGTTTTCCAGTGGGACCTGTTGGACAAGTGGTCTGGATCCCACCTACACATGCACCGGAAAATAATCCTGTCCCCCCAAAGCCAGGATTTCGCTCCTGTGGTGGCTACACGGTTCTCGCCTATTAGAGGGATGCAGGTTCGGGATTCAGGACTGGGTCCTGGTAACCATGGATGCAAGTTTCCGAGGCTGGGGAGCTGTTACACAGGGGGAAAGCTTCCAAGGAAAATGGTAAAGTCAGGAAGCCTGCCTTCACATAAACGTTCTGGAATTGAGAGCCATTTACAATAGCCTTCTACAAGCGGTACATATTCTTCAAGATCATCCCGTGCAGATCCAGTCGGACAACGTAACAGCAGTCGCATACATAAACAGGCAAGGTGGAACGAAAAGCAGAGCGGCAATGGCAGAGATGACGAGGATTCTCCTCTGGGCAGAAAGACATGTGAGAGCTCTGTCAGCAATTTTCATTCTGGGAGTGGACAACTGGGAAGCAGACTTCCTCAGCAGACACGATCTCCATCCAGGAGAGTGGGGCCTCCACCAAGAAGTCTTCAGAGGTGGCAAGTCTTTGGGGAGTTCCTCAAGTAGACATGATGGCATCTCATCTAAACAAGAAGCTTCAGAGATATTGTTCCAGGTCGAGAGACCCTCAAGCAATAGCAGTGGATGCATTGGTGACCCAGTGGGTGTATCGGTCGGTATATGTTTTCCCTCCACTTCCACTAATTCCAAAAGTTCTCAAGATAATAAGAACAACAAGAGTTCGAGCAATCTTCATTTCCCCAGACTGGCCAAGGAGGGCTTGGTATCTAGATCTTCATGAGTTTCTCATAGAAGATCCTCTGCCTCTTCCTCCTCGAGAGGACCTACTACAGCAGGGGCCGTGTGTATCAAGACTTACCGCGGCTACGTTTGACGGCATGGCTGAGCGCCGGATCCTATACCGAAAGGGTATTCCCAAGGAAGTCATCCCCACTCTTATTCAGGCCAGGAAAGGAGTAACGTCTAAACATTACCACCGTATTTGGAGAAAATGTCTCTTGGTGTGAATCCAAGAAGGCTCCTACGGAAGAGTTTTAGTTGGGATGTTTTCTCCATTTTCTGCAGGCTGGTGTGGATGCGGGCCTTAGATTGGGTTCAATCAAGGTCCAGATTTCGGCCTTATCCGTTTTCTTTCAAAAACAATTGGCCTCCTTTCCAGAAGTTCAGACGTTCGTGAAAGGGGTTCTGCACATCCAGCCTCCAGTGGCACCATGGGACCTTAATGTGGTGTTGCAGTTCCTTCAATCAGATTGGTTTGAACCTCTGCAGGAGATAGAATTGAAGTTTCTCACTTGGAAAGTGGTGATGCTTTTGGCCTTGGCATCCGCAGGGCGGGTGTCTGAGTTGGGGGCCTTGTCTCACAGGAGCCCTTACCTGATCTTCCATGAAGATAGGGCAGAGTTAAGAACTCGTCAACAATTTCTTCCAAAGGTGGTTTCGTCCTTCCACATAAACCAACCTATTGTGGTGCCAGTGGCTACTGACACTTTCACTGAGTCAAAGTCTCTAGATGTGGTTAGAGCTTTGAAGATTTGTCGCAAGAACAGCTCAGATACGGGAAACAGAGGCTCTGTTTGTCCTGTATGCTCCCAGCAAGATTGGGTGTCCTCCTTCTAAGCAGACTATTGCGCGCTGGATCAGAGGGACGATTCAGCACGCTCATTCTACGGCAGGCTTGCCGGTACCGAAGTCGGTGAAGGCCCATTCTACTAGGAAAGTGGGCTTATCCTGGTCGGCTGCCCGGGGTGTGTCTGCTTTACAACTTTGCCGAGCAGCTACTTGGTCAGGTCAAACACATTTGCTAAATTTTGTAAGTTTGACACTTTGGCCGATGAGGACCTCAAGTTTGGTCAATCTGTGCTGCAGGGTCATCCGCACTCCTGCCCGTATTGGAGCTTTGGTATAACCCCATGGTACTGAAGTGGACCCCAGCATCCTCTAGGACATATGAGAAAACAGGATTTTAATACCTAAGGTAAATCCTTTTCTCCTAGTCCGTAGAGGATGCTGGGCACCCGACCCAGTGTGTACTTTACCTGCAGTTTGTTCATTATAGTTACACAAGTTGTTACATTTGTTTTCAGCATGCTGCTGTAAATGGTTCATGCCTGTTGGCGTGTGTTATGTTGAATGCCATGTTGTGCGGCATGGTTGAGGTGTGAGCTGGTATGAATCTCACCATTAGTATAAAAGTAAATCCTTTCCTCGAAATGTCCGTCTCCCTGGGCACAGTTCCTGTAACTGAGGTCTGGAGGAGGGGAATAGATGGAGGAGCCAGTTCACACCCTTTGAAAAGTCTTAGAGCGCCTATGGCTCCTGCGGAACCGTCTATACCCCATGGTACTGAAGTGGACCCCAGCATCCTCTACGGACTAGGAGAAAAGGATTTACCGGTAGGTATTAAAATCCTGTTATTTCCTCCATAGGAGGATTCTGACACTCTATATGAACGTAGCAGGGATGTGGCTTGTGGCATCTGCATGGATAAGGTGTATGATAAGCAGTTAGCTGAGGAAAGGATTTTTGGCATTTTACCTAACTGCAACCATGCATATTGTGTTGGCTGTATTAAGCGTTGGAGGAAGACTCGGGACTTCCAGAATGCTGTTGTAAAGTGAGTGACCTTGGTTTTGGCAAAAATGTTGCTCTTATTTTTCTCTCCAATTCCATATCATTTAAGTAGCTCTGTAATATTTTGACAGTAGGCCTAATCCCCGTTTGCTGTTTCAGGGGTTGTCCTCAGTGTCGCATAAAATCCAGTTACTTTATTCCACACAAATATTGGATTGGAGACGCTGCTGAGAAGCTAGAGCTAATTGAAAATTTTAAAGCAAAGACTGGGTAAGTGATTTGAAATCTCTCACATGACAAAAAAGCACTAATCAATGGGGTCAATTTGAATTCTCACTCCAGCAAGTATGACTGTGTGCCACACTTCTGGTAGCTCCAGACTTAATGGTTTTTGTTCATAGCCCCATGGGGCTGCGTAGACAGTTCAATGAGTCCTTGTGCAAGATCGGTCCACGAGGAGAGGGAGATGAGGTGCCGTTGCAATGGTGTGGAGACATTGGCATCTCATAGCCATTTGAACTTTCTCAAGTCAATTGTACAAGAATTCCAGTAATTGAACCAATGCTTTCTATGAGGAAGTGATTCTAAAAGTACTTGTTAACTGTACACTATTCATCTGGTAACATTACAAATGAATGTTTCACGGCTTTAAAAATCTGAAAGACCCTTGCTCTTTTTCATCCACTAGGGGTCACTGGAGTACTCTTGGATATGGACGGGGCATTTGCAGAGATAAAGACATTTAAATATTTAAATTAGTAAACCTCTACCCCCTTCATACTCCCAAGGTACCTCAGTGTTTTTCTGTGCCTCAGTCGGGATAGACACAGGTGGAGGATTTTCCACAGTTTACTTCTATTTTCGAGTAGGTTTTTGTTTTTATTTTTCTTTTACACTCAATCCCTTCCCAGCTTATAAAAATGCTTGGGTCCGGGATTGTGGGTGCTGCTGCTGCAGCAATTGGCTTGTCGGCGCTCAGGAGCGGAGCACCGCCATAGACCACAATCAGCAGAGCTGATTTCAGCCTAGGGCTGCAGGAAGGAGCTTGACGGAGCTTACTGAAAAAGCCCCTACTGGGATCAGGTAACAGCGGCCAGGCGGCTCACACTGCTGCATCTCCTTTGATGTTATTTACTGGGCGGTCATCTTGCTGTGTGCATTAATACTCCGCTCTTTCCACCGCACCAAGCCGCGTCTGCTGCGGCTCCCTCCGCTCTCCGGCTCCTTCCTGCTTGCTATGATCACAGCGGGAGAAGGGGAGCACTACCGCAGACTCCTTACGTGGCGCTGACGCGGCTCAGCCTTACTCAGACCGCGGGCAGCTCTCACTGCTGCCAAGGTCTGCCAGCGCTACAGGCAGCGACGCTGCAGAAGGGGAGATCGTGGGAGGCAGAGGGGGGAGGATTATACCTGCAGCACCACGGCTCTGGGGAGGTTCATTATGGCTATAGTATGACAATCCCTGGTATCTGGTTATTACATATGTATATATTACATGTATATATTGTAATATATGCATAGGAAGGGTATATTACAGTGTTACATGATCTGTTGTGACACAGATTAGTTCAACTTGACAATTTGGTTTTCTTATACTTAAGATATGGTGAACGCACGTGGCAGGATACCATTTTAACTCGACTTCCTGCTTTTTCGATGAAGTTTGCTGCGGTCCTACAACACTAGGCCACTGAAGGAGCAGGGGTATTAGTAGGAATTCTGTACAGCACAGATTTCACTGATTGTAGTGTGTACCAGGTGCACTGCACTTCTGGGTTATACACACTTTAGAATCATAGGACTTTTTATCTGTATACTGTCTGTCTACATAATGAGTAAAGCTAATGCAAAATCAAAAAAACAGCTTGGCTGCAAGGTCTGTGAGAGTGGGTTACCTGATGGAACTACCACATGCACAGTATGTCTTGCAAATAAGTTTACAAATACGAACCCTTACCCTGATCCTCCTTAGGCGATGATGGCGGGTGTGATGACTACTTTAAGGACTTTGCAAGGTTTACAAAAGTCCAGGTCTAGCTCCGTTACGAAAAATAGTTATTTGTCTTATGACTTACCAGTTTCAGCTATGTTGCATTCTGACGATTCAATGGCAGACCTCATATCTCAGGAGCATGAGGAAGGTGATTTGGCCCAGGAGTCAGATAGTGAGGTTACTGGTACCCTGGCTATTGATGATCTCATATGGGCAGTATGTCAGGTTCTACATTTTATGAAGACTGAAGAACCACTTTCAAATGATGAAGTGTTATTTGCTTAAAGACAGAACACCGGTGTGTGTTCCTTATTCAGATTCTCTTAATAAGCAGTTAACAGAAGCATGGAAGAATCTGGATAAACTGTGTTCTATACCTTGGTGGTTTCTGTCTAGCTACCCGTTTTTTTTTTTTTCAAGACAGGTCTGCCTGTGTCAGGAGACAAAAAGGCGGTTCCGCAGACCGCAATTCAGTCTCTCGTAGATTCAGCAATTTTGATTCCGGTACCAGTTCACCAACAGGGTCAAGGTTGTTATTCCAATCTTTTTGTAGTACCAAAGCCCTATGGCTCTCAGACCGATATTGAACCTAACTGGGCTCAATCAGTACGTCATTTACTACAGATTCAAGATGGAATCCCTGCGGTTAGTAATTGCAGGTTTAGAACCACAGGAATTCATGATTTTGCTGGATCTCAAGGATGCGTACTTGCATTCCAATTTGGCCACCGCATCAGGTGTACTTAAGGTTTGCAGTACAACAAAACCTTTAACAATTTCAGCCACTACCGTTTGGCCTCTCGTCAGCGCCTCGGGTATTCACAAAGGTAATAAAGAAAAGGTACTCTCACTTTTGCGCTCAATGTCCCAGAAGTCCATATTTGTCCCAGTGGACAGATGTCATTTAATCAATATGAAAAAGAAAAATTAAGAACACAACATAGTGTAATCCTGCAATGAAGATGGATCTTTCACCGCTGTGTAACACGTAAAATGGAGGTGTTGGTATAGTCCCAGATAGAAAGTTCATCCATATGGGGAAAAGGCACCCTGGAACGCAGCGTGTCCTGTCTGATCTCCTCCAAAAAGGTTTTGGAGGAGATCAGACAGCACACGCTGCGTTCCAGGGTGTGTTACACTGTGAAACTTGAAAAAGACGCTGCATAGCGTCGAAACGCGTCGACAGTGTATGTGGTGGGTCGCAGATCAGCCTATCCATAGTCGGGACATATTAGCAATTGATATCCGGGTCCATTGCTGTTAGCTGAATACCATCTTGCCTTTTCCCCATATGGTATGACTGTTTTGCTTTCCACTTTTATTCTACTCTGATAATAAAAGGAGTGTTTTTTCCTAATTGGATTATATCTCTGGCTTTTGATTTGGTACGAGGAATAACCGGGTTCATCCGTTTGTGTGAGGAGAGTCTTGAAGATCACAAAAGAAACATTTATGTGCCTTCAATACGCCTTACAGAAGTAAGCATACATGTAAGAGTTCATCACCTTAATTCCTGTATACCACACTTGGTGCCTTTGAAAAGGATGTGGATGCATGAACTTTCTATCTGGGACTATACCAACACCTCCATTTTACGTGTTAACGTGTTACACAGCGGTGAAAGATCCATCTTCATTGCAGGATTACACTGTTGTGTTCTTATTTTTCTTTTTCATATTGATTGGATGACATCTGTCCACTGGGACAAATTTGGACTTCTGGGACATTGAGCGCAAAAGTGAGAGTACCTTTTCTTTTTTGCAAGTTGAGATAGATTGGTAGTCTATTTAGTACTTTTTATTTGCAGCTCTTTATTGCAGCGCCAAGAGAGGAATTAATTTCTACTGATTCACAAAGGTAATGTCTATGATGATAGCTCATCTCAGATCTCTAGGAGTGATAATGGTTCCATACTTAGACGATCTGCTCATCAAAGCTCCGTCTCAACAGATACTCCTTCAACATGCCTTACTAACGTACAATGTACTAGTTCAGCACGGTTGGATTGTCAACTTCAGGAAATCAAGCCTGATTTCCGTCTCAGAGACTTCAGTTCCTAGGAATGATTCTTGATATGGTGGATCAACGAATTTACCTGCCAGAACAGAAAGCACAAAGTATCAGTCATTTGGTACAGTTAGCGCTCAAACCACGGACAGTCTCGGTGCATTTGTGCATTCGACTGTTAGGAAAGATGGTGGCGTCTTTCGAAGCACTCCCGTTCGGAAGACTTCACTCACATCCTTTTCAACTGGATGTTCTCGCTCAGTGGTCAGACTCACATCTTCAAATCCATCAGTTGGTACGTTTGTATCCAAGAGCCAGAGTATCACTACTCTGGTGGCTCCAAGTACACAATCTCACCGCAGGAAAAAGGTTAGAAGTCTGGAATTGGATCATTCTGACGACGGACGTGAGTCTCAGAGGTTGGGGAGCAGTGGAACTAAATTGTCAGCTTCAGGGTCTCTGGTCAGACCAAGAAAGATTACGATCAATAAATGTTCTGGAACTCGGGGCAATTTACAACGTGCTGCGACAGGCAGTGCACATGCTCCAGTCTCAAACTGTCCAGGTTCAGTCAGACAACGTGACTGCAGTCGCATACATCAACAAACAAGGAGGAACTCGAAGTCGCATGGCCATGAGAGAAGTTGCTCGAATCCTGAATTGGGCTGAGCATCACCAAGTGATCTTGTCGGCAGTGTTGATTAATGGAGTGGACAACTGGGAGGCGGATTATCTCAGCCGTCAGGATTTTCATCCAGGAGAATGGGTATTAAATCCAGAGGTGTCCCAGATGTTGGTACAGCGGTGGGGTTACCCACAGGTGAATATAATGGCATCTCATCACAATCAAACACCCCAGTAGGTGTCCTGAACAAGAGATCCAAAGGCAGTGGCAGTGGATGCTCTCAAAATCGCGTGGCTGTACAGCCTTGTGTATCTATTTTCCACCATTTCCGCTGCTTCCTATGCTGCTAAACCGGGTCAAACGAGTGCCCCCGACAGTCATACTAGTGGCGCCTCATTGGCCTCTGAGAGCGTTGTTCTCGGATCTCTGCGATCATCTCGCAGACTGTTTGTGGATGCTCCCACTACATCCAGACCTGCTACGACAGGGTCCGTGCCTGTACCCCGATTTAGCACGGCTGCGTTTGACGGGGTGACTGTTGAAACCGTTCTCTTGAGATGAGGGCATTCCAGAATCTGTTATACCAACCATGTTACGTGCTAGGAAGCCAGTTACGGCAGCTCATTATCACCGGAATTGGTGTGCCTAAATAAAGTGGTGTGAAGCTCGGAAGTTTCCGACATCTTTCAAGTTATCCGGTCTTTTGCTATTTTTACAGACTGGGTTAGATGGAGGACTACGTTTTTTATCTAAACTAAAGGTGCAGGTCTCTGCCTTGTCAATTTACGTTCAAAGGAGTTTGGCCCTTTTGCCAACAGTTCACACTTTTCTGCAAGGTATTCTTAAGAGTTAAACCTCCATTTATACCACCTACAGCGCCATGGGACCTGAATCTGGTTTTCGATTTATTTTATTTTTAATTTTTTTTTTTATAGTCTTCAATTTTTGAACCCTTACAACAAGTGGCTGTTAAGTTTCTCACTTGGAAAACAGTTTTTCTCCTAGCCTTCGCTTCGGCAAGGCGTGTTTCAGAATTGGATGCCTTGTCATGCAAGCCACTGTATCTGGTGTTTCATGATGATAGAGCGGAACTTTGGACGAATCCTGCTTTTCTACCAAAGGTATCATCTTTTCACATCAATCAACCAATTGTATTTCCTGTGTTATCAGAAGGTGCAGGAGCTCCAACTACTTTGGATGTGGTACGTGCACGCCACATTTATATAGCCAGAACATCAACAGTACGTAAAACGGATACATTGTTTCTTCTCTATGATGCAGTCAAGATAGGTTGGCCAGCTTCCAAGCAAGCCTTGGCCAGATGGATTAAGATGACCATTCGTCAGGCTTACCTTCATGCTAGGCTACAACCGCCTACATCAGTTTCAGCGCATTCCACACGTTCTGTGGGAACGTCATAGGCAGCAGGTCGTGGAGCTTCTACGACGCAACTTGGCCATGCAGCTAAATGGTCATCAGTGCACCCGTTTGTACCCTTTTACGAGTTTGATACGTTTGCGGCATAACCTTCTAGCTTAGGCCGTCTAGTGTTATAGGTGCCAAACGGCTCTCCCGCCCAAAGGGGAAACTGTTACGTCCCAAGAGTACTCCAGTGTCCCCTAGTGGATGAAAAAGAAAATAGGATATTGGTACCTACCAGATAACTCCTTTTCTTTGAATCCACAGGGGGGGGCACTGGACGCCTGCCCAGAGCAGTTTCACCTGGTTTGTGGTAGGTTCAGTAGATCTTATGGTAACGCATTCTCACCGACTTGTTCAAATGTTTTGTTATGTGTCAAATTTATCGTTGCTATATTATGTTATTTGTAATTCTTCATTGTTCATCCTCTCTATCGCTCCTGTTCGGCTTAGTAAAAACACTGAGGTACCTTGGGAGTATGGAGGTGGTGGAGTGTTAGTAATTTAAATATTTTAATGTGCCTATACCTGCTAACGCCTCGTCCATATCCAAGAGTACTCCAGTGACCCCTATGGATTCAAAGAAAAGGATTTATCTGGCAAATACCAAAATCCTATTTTTAACATGTTCAAGACCTCAACCTTTTTGACAGGGAAGAATAACTTAATTTAGTATTCATATACATCTAATATACTATTAGAAGCATGACAGCACAGTCCCTTCCTCCGATGTCGGGCTGATCCAGGTTTTTTTTTCTTCTTCTTTGGTCCCTCTGGCACCATGGTTACTCTCGGCCCTAGCTGGCAACTGTTGCTGTGTGATATTTGGAAGAGGGTGTGAACAGAACATAAGAAAAACCACAATGGACATCATGGTGTCTTACTGGCTCATTCTGCTCATGGTGGTGTTTTTTTTTTTTTTTGTGTGTTTTTAAGCAGGTAACAGTGTTCACTATTTTAGGTGGTTGTGCTCTTTTAAGAAGATATGTGTCATCTACTGTACATTGCAACTAGACAGCAAGTCTGTAATATTTGGTTGAATTGTGTTTTTACTGCAGGTATAATCAGTAAATTCTGGATGGAGGGTATTTAGAGGCTGTGAATGTGTGCAGTTTTTAATGACTATTTTTTGGCATTTTGAAAGCTAACTTCTGAAATCCCTAAATTGCAAAACAAAAGTAGGATGTGAATGTTACATGTATTGTAATGTACACACACATGATATCACTTCTAAAAATGTTTTCCATTGACTGGAATTAGACTTCCCTCTATGGATTATGGACAATTGTTAGTTAGGGTACAGGATTACTCCAAACAGTCTGGTGTATTTCCGGATTGTCTGAAATGGTTATTTTAGACCGTACATGTCCAGGAATCAAGAGACTGGAGTGTGCCACAGTGGATTTCTGCAAAGTACGGTGTAGACTGTGGTGGAGATACTGGTGAATGTGCTCTGCAGTCACTGCAAATATATAGAGAAAAGGATCCCAACGCACTGTCAAAGCAGCTGGAAGGGGTTGTCAACCCAATTAGTAAAGAATAAATAATACTGCAAACCAGCGCTGTGTTTATCTAAATCAGATGCATATGATGGATAAGATCAGTAAAAAAAAATAAAAAAAATAATTGAAACACAGTAACATCTGAAATCATCAGAATATGTAGAATCTGACACTCCTATAGCAATTAGTACATTCTGCCCTTTTGGATCCTGGCCTTATGCAGTGTTAGTCTCCAGTAACCTAGATAGATAGATGTGTGTGTGTGTGTGTGTGTGTGTGTGTGTGTGTATATGTATATGTATATGTGTATATATGTATATATATGTGTATATATATATATATATATATATATATTTCTGACGTCCTAGTGGATGCTGGGAACTCCGTAAGGACTATGGGGAATAGACGGGCTCCGCAAGAGACTGGGCACTCTAAAGATAAGATTAGGTACTATCTGGTGTGCACTGGCTCCTCCCTCTATGCCCCTCCTCCAGACCTCAGTTCGAATCTGTGCCCGGCCAGAGCTGGGTGCTCCTAGTGGGCTCTCCTGAGCTTACTAGTAAAGAAAGTATTTGTTAGGTTTTTTATTTTCAGTGAGATCTGCTGGCAACAGACTCACTGCTACGTGGGACTGAGGGGAGAGAAGCAAACCTACCTGCTTGCAGCTAGCTTGTGCTTCTTAGGCTACTGGACACCATTAGCTCCAGAGGGTTCGAACACAGGCACCTGTCCTCGATCGTCCGTTCCCGGAGCCGCGCCGCCGTCCCCCTCGCAGAGCCAGAAGAACAGAAGCTTGAAGACGACGAAATCGGCGGCAGAAGACTCCTGTCTTCATTTAAGGTAGCGCACAGCACCGCAGCTGTGCGCCATTGCTCCCAGCACACTTACACACTCCGGTCACTGTAGGGTGCAGGGCGCTGGGGGGGGGCGCCCTGGGCAGCAATTGAAGTACCTTTTGGCAATAAAAATAAATATATACAGTCTGGCACTGTATATATGTAAAAACTCCCGCCATTTTTTTACACAGAAAGCGGGACAGAAGCCCGCCACTGAGGGGGCGGGGCCTTCTTCCTCAGCACACCAGCGCCATTTTCTCTTCACAGCTCCGCTGGAAGCAGCTCCCCAGGCTCTCCCCTGCAGTATCCAGGTACAAAAAGGGTAAAAAAGAGAGGGGGGGCACATAAATTTAGGCGCAAATAAAACATATAAGGCAGCTATTGGGTAATCACTTATTATAAGTGAAAATCCCTGTGTTATATAGCGCTGTGGTGTGTGCTGGCACACTCTCTCTCTGTCTCCCCAAAGGACTTTGTGGGGTCCTGTCCTCAGTCAGAGCATTCCCTGTGTGTGTGCAGTGTCGGTACGGCTGTGTCGACATGTTTGATGAGGAGGGTTACGTGGAGGCGGAGCAAGGGCAGATAAGTGTGGTGTCGGGGCCGACACCTGATTGGATGGATATGTGGAAGGTCTTAAACGACAATGTAAGCTCCTTACATAAAAGGTTTGATGACGCTGCAGCCTTGGGACAGCCGGGGTCTCAGCCCGCGCCTGCCCAGGCGACTCAGAAACCGTCAGGGGCTCATAACGCCCTCTATCTCAGATGGTTGACACAGATGTCGACACGGAGTCCGACTCAAGTGTCGACGATGATGAGGCACATTTACAGTCTAAAATGACCAAGGCCATCCGATACATGATTATTGCAATGAAAGATGTATTACACATTTCTGAGATTAACCCTGTTAATACCAAGAGGGTTTATATGTTTGGGGAGAAAAAGCAGCCAGAGACTTTTCCCCCATCTGATGAATTATGTGAAGTAGCGTGGAGTTCCCCTGATAAGAAACTAGTGATTTCTAAGAGGTTACTGATGGCGTACCCTTTCCCGCCAACGGACAGGTTACGTTGGGAAACATCCCCTAGGGTGGACAAGGCGCTGACACGCTTATCTAAAAAGGTGGCCCTGCCGTCTCAGGATACGGCCGCCCTAAAGGAGCCTGCGGATAGAAACCAGGAAGCTATCCTGAAGTCAGTGTATACTCACTCTGGTACTCTACTGAGACCTGCTATTGCTTCAGCCTGGATGTGTAGTGCTGTAGCAGCATGGACAGATACTCTGTCAGACGACATAGATTCCCTCGACAGGGATACTGTTTTGCTAACCCTAGGCCATATAAAAGACGTCGTCTTATATATGCGGGATGCTCAGAGGGACATTTGCCTGCTGGGCTCTAGAATTAATGCTATGTCCATTTCTGCCAGGAGGGTCTTATGGACTCTGCAATGGACAGGAGATGCTGATTCTAAAAAACACATGGAGGTTTTGCCTTATAAGGGTGAGGAATTGTTTGGGGACAGTCTATCGGACCTCGTGTCCACAGCGACAGCTGGAAAGTCGACTTTCTTGCCTCAGGTTTCCTCACAGCCTAAGAAAGCACCGTATTATCAAATGCAGTCCTTTCGTTCTCAGAAAGGCAAGAGGGTCAGGGGCGCATCCTTTCTTGCCAGAGGCAGGGGTAGAGGTAAGAAGCTGCACTATGCAGCCAGTTCCCAGGAACAAAAGTCCTCCTCTGCTTCCACTAAGTCCACCGCATGACGTTGGGGCTCCACAGGCGGAGCCAGGTGCGGTGGGGGCGCGTCTCCGAAACTTCAGCAACCAGTGGGTTCGCTCACAGGTGGATCTCTGGGCTGTACAAATTGTATCTCAGGGATACAAGCTGGAATTCGAAGCGACTCCCCCCCGCCGTTACCTCAAATCAGCCTTGCCAGCTTCCCCCATGGAAAGGGAGGTAGTACTGGCGGCAATTCACAAGCTGTACCTCCAGCAAGTGATTATCAGGGTCCCCCTCCTTCAACAGGGAAGGGGTTACTATTCCACAATGTTTGTGGTACCGAAACCGGACGGTTCGGTGAGACCCATTCTGAATTTAAAATCCTTGAACACTTATATAAAGAAATTCAAGTTCAAAATGGAATCGCTCAGGGCGGTTATTGCAAGCCTGGAAGAGGGGGATTTTATGGTGTCGCTGGACATCAAGGATGCTTACTTGCATGTCCCCATTTACCCACTTCACCAGGAGTACCTCAGGTTTGTGGTACAGGACTGTCATTACCAGTTCCAGACGTTGCCGTTTGGCCTGTCCACGGCACCGAGGATATTTACCAAGGTAATGGCCGAAATGATGATACTTCTTCGGAAGAAGGGAGTTAGTTATCCCGTACTTGGACGATCTCCTCATAAAGGCGAGGTCCAGAGAGCAGTTGTTGATCAGCGTAGCACTCTCTCAGGAAGTGTTGCAACAGCACGGCTGGATTCTGAATGTTCCAAAGTCGCAGCTGATTCCTACGACGCGTCTGCTTTTCCTGGGCATGATTCTGGACACAGAACAGAAGGTGTTTCTCCTGGTGGAGAAGGCCCAGGAATTAGCATCTCTGGTCAGGGACCTCCTGAAACCAAAACAGGTATCGGTGCATTACTGCACGCGAGTCCTGGGAAAAGATGGTGGCTTCATACGAAGCCATTCCCTTCGGCAGGTTCCATGCATGGATCTTTCAGTGGGATCTGTTGGACAAGTGGTCCGGATCGCATCTTCAGATGCATCGGCTGATCACCCTGTCCCCAAGGGCCAGGGTGTCTCTGCTGTGGTGGCTGCAGAGTGCTCACCTTCACGAGGGCCGCAGGTTCTGCATACAGGACTGGGTCCTGGTGATTACGGATGCAAGCCTCCGAGGATGGGGGGCAGTCACTCAAGGAAGAAACTTCCAAGGGCTGTGGTCAAGTCTGGAGACTTCTCTACACATAAATATACTGGAACTAAGGGCCATTTACAACGCCCTGAGTCAAGCAGAGCCCCTGCTTCGAAACCGGCCAGTGCTGATTCAGTCAGACAACATCACGGTGGTCGCCCATGTAAACCGCCAGGGCGGCACAAGAAGCAGGATGGCAATGGCGGAAGCCACAAAGATTCTTCGGTGGGCGGAGAATCACGTGCAAGCACTGTCAGCAGTGTTCATTCCGGGAGTGGACAACTGGGAAGCAGACTTCCTCAGCAGACATGACCTCCACCCGGGAGAGTGGGGACTTCATCAAGAAGTCTTCACACAGATTGCAAAGCGATGGGAACTGCCACAGGTGGACATGATGGCGTCCCGCCTCAACAAAATGCTAAAAAGATATTGCGCCAGGTCAAGGGACCCTCAGGTCGATAGCTGTGGACGCCCTAGTGACACCGTGGGTGTACCAGTCGGTATATGTGTTTCCTCCTCTTCCTCTCATACCCAAGGTACTGAGAATAGTAAGAAAGAGAGGAATAAGAACAATACTCATTGTTCCGGATTGGCCAAGAAGGACTTGGTACCCGGAACTGCAAGAAATGCGCACAGAGGACCCATGGCCTCTGCCTCTCAGACAGGACCTGCTGCAACAAGGGCCCTGTTTGTTTCAAGACTTACCGCGGCTGCGTTTGACGGCATGGCGGTTGAACGCCGGATCCTAGCGGAAAAAGGCATTCCGGATGAAGTTATTCCTACGCTGATAAAGGCTAGGAAGGACGTGACAGCAAAGCATTATCGCCGTATATGGCGAAAATATGTTGCTTGGTGTGAGGCCAGGACGGCCCCTACAGAGGAATTCCAGCTGGGTCGATTCCTGCACTTCCTACAGTCAGGGGTGACTATGGGCCTAAAATTGGGGTCCATAAAGGTCCAGATTTCGTCCCTATCCATTTTCTTTCAAAAAGAACTGGCTTCACTGCCTGAGGTTCAGACGTTTGTTAAGGGAGTGCTGCATATTCAGCCCCCTTTTGTGCCACCAGTGGCACCCTGGGATCTTAACGTTGTGTTGGATTTCCTGAAATCCCACTGGTTTGAGCCACTTAAGACCGTGGAACTAAAGTATGTCACGTGGAAAGTGGTCATGCTGTTGGCCTTAGCATCGGCTAGGCGTTTGTCGGAATTGGCGGCTTTGTCATGTAAAAGCCCATTTCTGATCTTCCATATGGACAGGGCAGAATTGAGGACTCGTCCCCAATTTCTCCCAAAGGTGGTATCATCGTTTAATTTGAACCAACCTATTGTGGTGCCTGCGGCTACTCGGGACTTGGAGGACTCCAAGTTGCTGGACGTAGTCAGGGCTTTGAAAATATGTTTCCAGAACGGCTGGAGTCAGGAAGACTGACTCGCTGTTTATCCTGCATGCACCCAACAAGCTGGGTGCTCCTGCTTCAAAGCAAACTATTGCTTGCTGGATCTGTAGCACGATTCAGCTGGCTCATTCTGCGGCTGGATTGCCGCATCCAAAATCAGTAAAAGCCCATTCCACAAGGAAGGTGGGCTCTTCTTGGGCGGCTGCCCGAGGGGTCTCGGCTTTACAGCTTTGCCGAGCGGCTACTTGGTCGGGTTCAAACACCTTTGCAAAGTTCTACAAGTTTGATACCCTGGCTGAGGAGGACCTTGTGTTTGCTCATTCGGTGCTGCAGAGTCATCCGCACTCTCCCGCCCGTTTGGGAGCTTTGGTATAATACCCATGGTCCTTACGGAGTTCCCAGCATCCACTAGGACGTCAGAGAAAATAAGAATTTACTCACCAGTAATTCTATTTCTCGTAGTCCGTAGTGGATGCTGGGCGCCCGTCCCAAGTGCGGACTTTCTGCAATACGTGTATATAGTTATTGCTTAAATAAGGGTTATTGTTATGAGCCATCCATTGAGTGAGGCTCAGTTGTTGTTCATACTGTTAACTGGGTAAGGTTATTACAAGTTGTACGGTGTGATTGGTGTGGCTGGTATGAGTCTTACCCTGGATTCCAAAAATCCTTTCCTTGTAATGTCAGCTCTTCTGGGCACAGTTTCCCTAACTGAGGTCTGGAGGAGGGGCATAGAGGGAGGAGCCAGTGCACACCAGATAGTACCTAATCTTTTCTTTAGAGTGCCCAGTCTCCTGCGGAGCCAGTCTATTCCCCATGGTCCTTACGGAGTTCCCAGCATCCACTACGGACTACGAGAAATAGAATTACCGGTGAGTAAATTCTTATTATATGTGTGTGTGTGTTATATATGTGTGTAGAAAGCCAAAGTAAATATATATATATATATATATATATATATATATATATATATATATCCATATCCATATCCATATCCAGCACTCTCATCTTCATTAACAGCAGCGGGGTGCACTACACAGAAAATCACCGGCTCATGGAAGATCTCTGATAAATACAATCCAAACATAGGCACTCTCCAGACTTCAATAAGCTTCAAGGTATTTTTAATCCGATACTCACAGAATAGTCATGAAAGGCTTTTATAGATGCATAGCAGTGAAATCAGCAACGTTTCGGTCCACAGGGACCTTTGTTAAGCTTTCCATCATAACATGCCCATAACAAATACAAGACAGCAGAGCTACTTACAGCAGTAAGTAGCTCTGCCGTCTTGTATTTGTTATGGGCATGACTGTTCTGTGAGTATTGCATTAAAAATACCTTGAAGCTTATTGAAGTCTGGAGAGTGCCTATGTTTGGATTGTGTATATGGGTGGTGTTCAGTATGCCGGCTGTCGGGATCCTGGCGCACAGTATACCGGTGCCGGAATCCCGACAGCTGGCATACAGACACTTATTCTCCCTCGTGGGACCCTCCTGGAAGGAGAATAAAATAGCGTGGCGCGCCACAGTGCCCGCAAGGGGCTCATTTGCGCTCGCCACACTGTTGGTATGCCGGGGGTCGGGTCTGCTCTGATATACCATAGGGCAGAGGTTCCCGAACGCGGTCCTCAAGGCACCCCAACAGTCCTGGTTTTAAATGTAACCATGCTTGGCCACAGGTGACTTAATTAGCACCTTAGTCCATTTGATTTAACCATCTGCTGAGCCATGGATAGACCTAAAACCTGGACTGTTGTGGTGCCTTGAGGACCACGTTTGGGAACCTCTGCCATAGGGTCTAGAATGCTTACTTTACTTGGTGTGCATCTCACAATCATGACGTTTTCAAGTTTAGTACGGCCAAACTATTGGCCTTTCTACAACAAGGCCTGGACTTGGGCCTGCGTCTGGCCTCCATCCAGGTGCATATCTCTGCCTTGTCGGTTTGGTTTCAGAGAAAGATCGCTACCCTACCTGATGTCCATACATTCACACAGGGTGTGTTGAGGATTCAGCCTCCTTATGTGCCACCTGTGGCCACTTGGGATCTGTAGATGGTCTTGGAGGCCTCTTACCTCTGCTGACCTTAAGTGGCTTTCCCTTAAGATGCTTTTGCTGGCTATTGCTTCAGCTAGAAGGGTCTCTGACTTGGGTGCCTTATCCTATAAGTCTCCCTATTTGATTTTTCACCGTGACCGGGCGGTGCTTCGAACACGCCCAGGTTACTTACCCAATGTGGTGTCTTCCTTCCACCTTAACCAGGAGATTGTGGTTCCGGCCTTTAATTCTCCTGAGTTGTCTTCCAAAGAGCGGTCTTTGGATGTGGTGCGGGCTCTCCATATCTATGTGAGGAGAACTTCCTCCATTAGGAAATCCGATTCTATTTTTGTTTGTTTGGGTTTCACAAACGTAGCTGGCCTGCTTCCAAGCAGACTCTGGCCAGATGGATTAGAATGGTGATTGCACATGCTTATGTACAGGCTGGTGGTCCGGTTCCTGCTACCATCAAAGCACATTCTACTCTGTCGGTTGGACCTTCTTGGGCGGGCCACCGTGGTGCGACCCTTGCACAATTGTGCAAGGCGGCTACGTGGTTCTCTGGGAACACGTTCATTAGGTTCTATGCCTTTGATACCGCTGCTTCCCAGGATGCTTCCTTTGGACGCCGGGTTGTTGTGCCCACTACAGTGCGTCCCCTCCCATAAGGAACTGCTTTAGGACATTCCTGATGTGAATCCTTGTGGAGCCCAGTGTTCCCCGCAGCAGAAAACAAGATTTATGGTAAGAACTTACCGTTGTTAAATCTTTCTGCAATGTACACTGGGCTCCACAAGGCGCCCACCCTGACGCACTTGGCTTCTTTGGGTTGGTATTGGCATAGCCGCTGACACCCTCTCCTGTGGTCAGTGTGTGGTGTAATTGGCTACGAGCGGTTGTCGTCTCTGGTACCTGCTACTGCATTGGGCTGGTTAACGAAACTGAGCTCACTGGCATGGAGGCGGGGTTATAGAGGAGGCGGCTTTGTGTATCTTGGGAACAGTCAAAAGCTTTGAGCCTGTTGGTGCCTCAGATCAAGATCCTACTCTACACCCCGATGTGAATCCTTGTGGAGCCGAGAGAGGGAGAGATAGACAAATATAAAACCACAGCACTCACCACCCCAGAAGCGGGGTGCAGTGAATTGGCCAATGCACGGAAGCCTGCAAACCGCTCGCCAAGGTACCTTGGCGAGCGGTTTGCAGGCTTCCGTGCATTGGCCAATTCACTAACTAAACCCCCATCATTTGTTTATTGATGATGTGAAAATAAGTGAGCTTGCTGTGGTGAGTGCTGAACTTTGTTTGTGTATGTATGTATGTATGTGTGTATATATGTATATGTGTATATATATATATATATATATATATATATATATATATTATAAAATGTGTGTGTGTATATGTATATATATATATATATATATATATATATATATAATATAATATAAAATGTGTGTGTGTATGTATATATATATATATATATATATATATATATATATATATATATATATATATATATATATATATATATATATATATATATATATATTTTTCTTTTTTTTTATTTAAACCACACAATTCTTTTAATTTCTTACGGTCCAAATACATTTCAACACCCACTTTATCTACGCTTCTGATTCATTTCATACTAAATCTACACCCGTTGAGCCGACACTGCTTTTCTCATCTGCATTTCTGCAATTCTTCTGCTCGGATTCCCTTACAGCCTCCACTCCTACTTCCACTTTCCCTCAACCTATTTACCTACTAAACACTATGCCAAGGCTTTCTTATACTCCCCACATATCTCAGTGTCTACCTAATCACGTGTCTTTATCCCCCCCCCCCCCAGTCTCCTACACCTCCTCCCTCCCCTCCTCTGTCTCCCCTCCATCTCTCTGTATTCTTCCCCCTCCTTTCCTGTTACCCCACTTTCACTTACGTCTACCCCATGGTCCTGCTACCCCAGAACTCAGCCCTGTCCATCCCTCCCTTCCCTGTCACCTCCCCACACCCCATCCACATCACACTGACCTCCCTCCCAGCCCACCACCTGCAGTTTTCCCTCCTAGCTCAGGCACCCGCACCATCACTACTCTCATATCATCCCTGCTCATAAAGTTAATCTCTCCTCATCGCTACAGTAACCCTGATAATCTTATTCACATCTCTCCCACAAACTCATACCCCCTATCCTGGAATGTCAGATCTGTTTGTAACACACTGGTCCCCACTCATAACCTTTTCATTTCCAACTCCCTACACCTACTAGCCATTACTGAAACTTGGATTACGCTCTCTGACACTACCTCTCCTGCTGCTCTCTGCTGGGGGCTTCGCATTCACACGCACACACCAACCTGGGGGTGGTGTTGGGGTCCTTTTACCTTCTAGCTACTCCTACCAACTCATACCACCAGAACCATCCCTTACATTCTCTACATTTGAGGTCCATACTATACGCCTCTTCCAACCAGTCCATCTTAGAGTAGCTGTCATTTACCGCCCACCTGGCGCTGCTTCCAAATTTATCGACAACTTTGCTTCCTGGCTTCCTCACTTACTCTCCTCTGGCATTCTCTCCATTATCGTAGGCCACAGGTTCTCAAACTCGGTCCTCAGGACACCACACAGTGCAAGTTTTGCAGGTCTCCTCACAGAATCACAAGTGACATAATTAGCTCCACCTGTAGACCTTTTAAAATGTGTCAATGAGTAATTAATACACCTGTGCACTTGCTGGGTTACCTGCAAAATATGCACTGTGTGGGGTCCTGAGGACCGAGTTTGAGAACCACTGTCCTAGGCGATTTCAACATCCCTATTGACATCCCCACACAATCCCCTGCCTCTAAACTCCTTAACCTCACCTCTTCACTTGGTCTCTCCCAGTGGACCTCCTCACCCTCTCATGTGAATGGGAGCTCACTGGATCTGGTCTTCACTCACCGCTGTGATATTTCTGATTTTTCCAATTCCCCATTTCCCCTCTCTGACCACCACCTGCTTTCCTTTAACCGATCTCTCTCTACTTCCCCATCTCTACCTCCCAAGGCTACCATCACTAAGTGTAACTTTGAGGCTATTGACACCACATTCCTTTCCTCCCTGTTTGACTCGCTTCTCTCTCCTATTCTCTCTCTCTCTCTCTCTCTCTCTCTCTCTCTCCTATTCTCTCTCTCTCTCTCTCTCATGCCTTGAACAAGCCACTTCCATATACAATGCATCCCTCACTTCTGCTCTTGATTCTGTTGCTCCACCAACCACTATTCACCGTCGTAAATTAACACCTCAACCCTGGCACACCAAATGCACCAGATATCTGCAAAAATGCTCACGTACGGCTGAGCGTCACTGGAGGAAATCACGCTCTAAGGCAGACTTCCTCCATTTCAAACTTATGCTCTCATCCTTCAGTGCTGCCCTTTCTCTTGCTAAACAGTCATACTTCAAGAACCTCATCTCCTCCCGTTCTTCCAACCCCTGGTGCCACTCTAAACTCACTCCTCTGCCCCCTTCCACCTTGTCTCCCTTCCTCACTCTCTGCTCTTGACCTTGCCACTTCACATCCAAAATTGTCTACATACGTAAGGACATCACACCAGACCATCAGTAACCAGCTTTCTCCCATCCCTTACCACCTCTCCCCATCCCTCCAGCCAACTCTGACATCTTTCTCCCATGCATCTGGAGAGGATGTCATGGCCCTCATTCATTCCTGTCCCCTCACCACCTCCCCACTTGACCCTATCCCTTCCCACCTCCTCCGCTACCTCTCTCCTTCTGCTTGTTCCCATCTTTCCCACCTTAATCTCTCCCTCTCATCAGGCACTGTCCCCTCTGCCTTCAAGCATGCACTCATCTCTCCTATTCTTAAAAAACCTACCCTTGATCCAAACACTCTCTAACTACCGACCCATCTCTCCTCCCTTTTGCTACCAAACTCCTTGAGCGTATTGTCTACAACCGCCTTATTTCCTTTCTTTCCTCACACTCACTACTTGACCCATTCTAGTCTGGCTAACATCCTCTCCACTCCACTGAAACTGCCCTTACAAAAGTATGCAATGACCTCCATGCTGCTAAATCTAAGGGACACTACTCTGTACTTATTCTACTTGATCTCTCTGCTGCTTTTGACACTGTGGACCATCCTCTCCTACTGCAAATCCTTCACTCCACTGGTCTGCGTGACACTGCCCTCTCTTGGCTGTCTTCTTACCTCTCTGACAGTTCATTCTCTGTCTCCTCTCATGATTCCACCTCCCCCTCACTTCCACTAACTGTAGGTGTACCCCAAGGTTCTGTCGTTGGTCCTCTTCTCTCTATACATCCTCACTAGGTAACTCATTAGTTCTTTTGGTTTCCAATATCATCTCTATGCTGATGACACCCAAATCTATCTTTCCTCTCCAGACCTCTCCCCTGCTCTCCTCACTCGTATCTCCAACTGTTTCTCTGCTACCTCTTCCTGGATATCTCAGCGCTTTCTTAAACTTAACATGTCTAAGACTGAACTGATCATCTTCCCTCCCTCCCGCATAACCTCACCTCCTACAATCTCATTATCTATTGATGGCACTAATATTTCTTCTAGCCTCCAAGTGCGCTGTCTTGGAGTAATCCTTGACTCCTCCCTCTCTTTCAAACCACACATTCAGCACCTCTCACAAACCTGTCGTTTTCATCTAAAAAAATATTGCCAGGATCAGACACTTTCTGACCCAGGATGCTACTAAGACACTTATCCACTCACTGGTCATTACAGTAGAACAGTCTGGTGATCTCCTCCTGACTGGCATTCCTGACACACACCTCTCTCCACTCCAATCTATCCTCAATGCTACTGCCTGGCTCATTTTCCTCACCAAACGCACTACCTCTCCTCTCCTACTAGACCTTCACTGGCTACCCTTCCCTTTCAGAATCCACTTCAAGCTTCTCACACTCGCTTACAAAGCCCTCACCCACTCCTCTCCCATCTACATCTCTGATCTTATCTCCCTTTACACTCCCACCCGTCGTCTTCGCTCTGCTAATACACGCAGACTCTCCTGCCTACGGATTACTTCCTCCCACTCCTACCGCCAAGATTTTTCACGTGCTGCACCACTTCTCTGGAATTCCCTGCCTCTCCCCCTCAGACTCTCCACCTCTCTACAAAACTTCAAGCGGGCTCTCAAGACCCACTTCACCAAACCCAGCCAAATCTCATTCTAACCCTCTGTTCCACATTCTCTATGTACCCCATCTGTGTCACCCCTGTCTTTGTACACCTCCACTTTCGATTGTAAGCTCTCACGAGCAGGGCCCTCTTCCCTCATGTGCTTATCCTTTGTCTTACTTTAATAATCTTCAACTGTACCACATCCAGCAGTTTTCTGCCACCTGATACTTATTCCAGTGTCCTCTGTTGATGTAACTATGTTTATTTACCCTGTACTTGTCCTATACTGTCATCAACTGTAAGTTGCTGTTTTCCTGTTTGATTATTTATGTATTCTGTAATTGGGCGCTGCGGAACCCTTGTGGCGCCATATAAATAAAGGATAATAAATGTAAATTTATTATAGTCCATTGCAGCCTTATTATAATTTCTGCATTGCCTGTGACGATGAGTACCTGTATCTGCTGTGTGGTTTCACTCTGTTTCTCTGATATAACTGCCACTATATTCTGTACTCTAAGAGGCTAGGTGCATCTGGGTCCGCTAATATAGTGCTTCACAGTATTTATCCTATATGTGTGTGTGTGTATATATGTATATATATATATATATATATATATATATATATATATATATGTGTGTATATATGCATATTTGTGTGTGTATGTGTATATATATATATATATATATATATATATATATGTGTGCATGTATATATATGTGTGTGTGTGTGTATATATATATATATATATATATGTGTATATATGTGTTTGCGTTTATAGATGTTTGTGTGTGTGTATATATGTATATTGTGTATATATAAATATATATTCATTGTGTGTATGTGTGTATGTATATATATATATATAGATAGATAGATATGTATATATATATATATATATATATATATATATATATATATATATATATATAATATATTCTCCACAAAGTTCGGTATTGCGCAACAGGATCTATTATTATCCAGAGTTGGTTACCAATTGAGTGCTGCTTCAAATCCTCTCCACGCCACTGGAGTATTGGTAAAAACTGTTAAAGAATGGAGAGCGCACTCATGAATGCATAAACAGTAACACCTTTACTTGTAACAATTGCTCACATACATTGAAGTTAAAATTCATCAACAACGGTATTTTCTTCCGCGACTTAGCCACTCAGATGTTCAAATCCACGGCTCGTCTCAGCACCGGCTCTGCTCCCGGAGGATGACGTCACAGCGTCCACGTCAAATCAGCCACGTCCAACGCGTTTCGTACTACAGGTACTTCGTGACTTGAGGAAACTTAATACCACGTTAAGATCCCAAGACGCCACCGGAGGTACAAAGGGAGGCTGAATATGCAGCACTCCCTTCACAAAAGTCTGTACTTCAGGAAGAGAAGCCAATTCTTTTTGAAAGAAAATGGATAAGGCCGAAATTTGGACCTTTATGGACCCTAATTTTAGGCCCAAATTCACTCCCGTTTGAAGGAAGTGAAGCAGACGGCCCAAATGGAACTCCCCCGTAGGAGCAGCTCTGGCCTCACACCAAGAAACATATTTCCGCCATATACGGTGATAATGTTTCGATGTCACATCCTTCCTAGCCTTGATCAGGGTAGGAATGACCTCTGGAGAAATCCCTTTTTCAGCTAGGATCCGGCGTTCAACTGTCATGCCGTCAAACGCAGCCGCGGTAAGTCTTGGAACAGACGGTGCCCCTGCTGCTGCAGGTCCTGCCTTAGAGGAAGAGACCACGGATCTTCTGTGAGCAACTCTTGCAGATCCGGAGACCAAGCCCTCCTTGGCCAATCTGGAACAATGAGAATTGTTCTGACCCTTCTTAGTCCTATTAATCTCAACACCTTGGGTATAAGAGGCAGAGGAGGAAACACACAGACCGATCTGAACACCCATGGTGTCACCAGAGCATCTACCGCTACCGCCTGAGGGTCTCTTGACCTGGCACAATACCTCTTTAGCTTTTTGTTGAGACGGGACGCCATCATGTCTATTTGAGGCAGTCCCCACCGATCCACGATCTGTGTGAAGACTTCTTGATGAAGTTCCCACTCTCCCGGATGCAGGTCGTGCCTGCTGAGGAAGTCCGCCTCCCAGTTGTCCACCCCCGGCATGAACACTGCTGATAGTGCGCTTGCATGGCCTTCCGCCCAGCGCAGAATCCTGGTCGCCTCTGCCATGGCCACTCTGCTCCTTGTGCCGCCTTGGCGGTTTACATGAGCCACTGCCGTGATATTGTCCGACTGAATCAGAACCGGTTTGTTCTGAAGCCACTCCTCCGCCTGGCGTAGGGCGTTGTAAATGGCCCTTAACTCCAGGATATTGATGTGGAAACAAGTCTCTAGGCTTGACCAGAGACCTTGGAAATTTCTTCCCAGTGCGACAGCCCCCCAACCTCGGAGGCTCGCGTCTGTGTTCACCAGGATCCAGTCCTGAATGCCGAACCTGCGACCCTCTAGGAGGTGAACACTGTGCAGCCACCACAGGAGAGATACCCTGGCCCTGGGAGACAGGGTGATCCGTTCCTGCATATGTAGATGGGACCCGGACCATTTGTCCAATAGGTCCCATTGTAAAGTCCTCGCATGGAACCTGCCGAAGGGGATGGCCTCGTATGAAGCCACCATCTTCCCCACAACCTTTGTGCAATGATGCACCGAAACCTTTTTTGGCTTTAAAAGGTTCCTGACCAGGGCTATGAGCTCCTGAGCCCTCTCCACCGGAAGAAAAACTTTTTTGGTCTGTGTCTAGAATTAGGCCCAAAAAGGTCAGACGCGTTGCAGGTACTAGCTGGGATTTCGGTAAATTGAGAATCCAGCCGTGCATCTGCAACATCTTCACGGACAGACACGCTGTCCAGCAACTTCTCCAGAGATCTCGCCTTTATAAGGAGATCGTCCAAGTACGGGATAATTGTGACTCCCTGCTTGCGCAGGAGCACCATCATTTCCGCCATTACCTTGGTGAAAATTCTCGGGGCCGTGGAAAGACCAAACGGCAACGTCTGAAATTGGTAGTGACAATCCTGTACTGCAAATCTCAGAAACGCCTGGTGAGGGGGGGAAATCGGAACATTAAGGTACGCATCCTTTGTCCAGGGACACCATCCAATCCCCTCCCTCCAGGCTGGCGATGACCATTCTGAGCGATTCCATTTTGAACTTGAACCTCTTCAAGTACAGGTTCAGGGATTTTAGATTTAGAATGGGTCTGACCGAACCGTCCGGTTTCGGTACCACAAACAGGGATGAATAATAACCCTCTCCTTGCTGGAGATGAGGAACCTTGATTATCACCTGTTGAATGTACAATTTGTGAATTGCCGCTAACACTAGCTCCCCCTCTGACGGGGAAGCCGGCAGAGCCGATTTGAAAAACCGGCGAGGGGGCATGTCTTCAAATTCCAGTCTGTATTCCTGGGAAACCATCTCTATTGCCCAGGGATCCACCTGTGATTGAACCCAGACGTGGCTGAAAAGACGAAGACGTGCCCCCACTTGATCTGACCCCCTCCCCGGAAAGCCCCAGCGTCATGCTGTGGACTTTGTGGAAGTAGGGGAGGACTTCTGCTCCTGGGAACTAGCTGAGTGCAACTTTTTTCCCTTGCCTTTACCTCTGGCAACGAAGGACGATCCTCGTACCTTCTTGTTTTTATTGGAACGAAAGGACTGCATTTGATAATGTGGTACCTTCTTAGAATGCTGCGGGGGAACATAAGGTATAAAATTCGATTTGCCGGCCGTAGCAGTAGAGACTAGGTCCGAGAGGCCTTCTCCAAACAACTCCTCCCCCTTGTAAGGCAATAACTCCATATGCCGCATTGAGTCTGCGTCTCCCGTCCACTGTCTGGTCCACAAGAGCCGCCTAGCAGAAATAGACATAGCGTTTATTCTAGAGCTTAGTAAACAAATGTCTCTCTGAGCATCCCTCATATACAAGGCAGCATCTCTGATATGCTCCATGGTCATTAGAATGGTATCCCTATCTAAGGTGTCCATCTCCGTAGATAAGGAGTCTGCCCATGCCACAACAGCATTACAAACCCAGGCCGACGCCATGGCCGGCCTAACTATAGTTCCTGTGTAAATGTGCTTCATGGTAATTTCCTGCTTGCGATCAGCAGGATCCTTAAGGGAAGCAGTATTCGGAGAAGGCAGTGCCACCTTCTTGGATAAGCGTGTCAGCGCCTTGTCTACTTTAGGCGCAGATTCCCGTCGTATCCGATCCTTCTTTGGAAAAGGATACGCCATAAGAATTCTTTTGGGAACATGGAGTCTCCTATCCGGAGATTCCCAAGCCTTTTCGCATAATTCGCTTAGCTCAAATGAGGACGGAAACGTGACCTCAGGCTTTTTCCCTTTATACATGTGAACCCTCGTGTCCTCTTTATGGCAATAGTCCGTATCTGTGTCGGTATCTGTGTCAGCGACCTGGGATATGTGGCGCTTTTGAGACCCTGAAGGTCCTGGCACCACAGGGACAGGCACGGACTGGCTACCTGACTGATCCCTAGCTTCAGCCTTGTCTAATCTTTTATGCAGGAGATTTACATTTGCATTCAAGACATTCAGCATATCCACCCAGTCCGGTGTCTGCGTTGCCGACGGCGACCTGACATTCAAGCACTCCCCCTCCACATTAAGCGAGCCTTCCTCATCAAACATGTCGACACACACGTACTGACACACTGCACACACCCAGGGAAACTTTTTCTGAAGACAGTATCCCCTGAAAGGCCCTTTGGAGAGACAGAGAGTATGCCACCACACACCCCAGCGCAACAACCTGGAGACCAACACAGAATGCTTTTCCCCAGCAGCGCTGTATTATACTTTATCCGCCAATTATGTGGCCCCCCCCTCTCTTTTTAAACTCCCTTCACCGTGTGTAAGCAGGGGAGAGTCCGGGGAGCTTCCTCTCAGCGTTCTGTGGAGAGAGAAATGGCGCTGGTGAGTGCTGAGGGAGAAGCCCCGCCACCTCGGCGGCGGGCTTCTGTCCCGCTCAAAATCGTGTAAAATGGCGGGGGCTCAATTATATCCATGTTTAGTGCCCAGCTGTACATGTATATACCTATTTGCCATCTAAGAGGTGTTATTATTGCTGCCCAGGGCACCCCCCCCCCCCTGCGCCCTGCACCCATACAGTGACCGGAGTGTGTGAGGTGATGTGGAGCAATGACGCACAGCTGCAGTGCTGTGCGTTACCTCTGTGAAGCTGAAGGCTTCTGCCGCCTGAGACGTCTTCTTGCTTCTGTTCTTCTGGCTCTGTGAGGAGAATGGCGGCGTGGCTCCGGGGGTGGACGCCCAGGACGAACCTGTGTTCACCCCCTCTGAAGCTAATGGTGTCCAGTAGCCGAGGAAGCAGATCCTATCAGTTAAGTAGGTCTGCCCCTCTCTCCTCAGTCCCTCGATGCAGGGAGCCTGTTGCCAGCAGTGCTCCCTGTGAAAAAAGTAAAAATCCAAACAAAAATGCTTTCTGTAGCAAAGAACTCAAGAGAGCTTCCTGCAGTGTGCCCTTCATCCTCTGGGCACAGTGTAAAACTGTGGTCTGGAGGAGGGACATAGAGGGAGGAGCCAGTGCACACCCAGAATCCAAAGCTTTCTTAAAGTGCCCTATCTCCTGCGGAGCCCGTCTATTCTCCATGGTCCTTACGGAGTCCCCAGCATCCTCTAGGACGTTAGAGAGATATATAGATATATATGTGTGTGAGTGTGTGTGTGTGTGTGTGTGTGTGTATGTATATATATATATATATATATAATATGTGTATGTATATATGTGTGTGTGTGTGTGTGTATGTATATATATATATATATATATATATATATATATATATATATATATATATATATATATATATAAAAAAAAATTGTGAAGATGGGGTACTTTGGCGAGCGGTTTGCAGGCTTCCGTGCATTGGCCAATTCACTAACTAAACCCCCATCATTTATATATTGATGCTGTGAAAATAAGTGAGCTTGCTTTGGTGAGTGCTGAACTTTCTGTTTGTGTGTGTATGTATATATGTATGTGTGTGTGTGTGTATGTATATATATATATATATATATATGTATATGTATATGTATATATATATATATATATATATATATATATATATATATATATTGTGACAAGAACACTGGGATAGTGTTTGAGGGCAGGTATATTTGTCCCAGGTTCTTGTCTTACATGTTTTAGAAAATGTTAACTTCTAGGAAAAATGCTTTTTGTTTTGTCTGAACCTTTTCAGTTTGCTGTAAAAGCTGGGTAAAGGCTCTGAGAGAGAGATAAAGCGAGTTCTAGACATTGGGCCCAGTTCGGGTCTTTGGCCTCACAGAGGGCTAATCAGGGTTTCAGCTGTGTAAGAGTGATATAGTGCTTCTAACCTGATTAGTATGGGCAGACTGCCTGGGAAGGCTGCAGGATCTGTGTGTGAGAGACACGCTTTCTGATGCAAGTAAGCTGTACAGTATGTACTGAAGAACTCTGTGTTTTGTTTAGTGACAGTTAGGAACATCTTATGTTTAGTTAGTGCCGGACAGGCAAGGTATTTTTATTTTGGGGTTTGTTTTATTTTCTGTTTCAATAAAACTGGCCGGGGTCAGTTGTACCAGAAACTGGACTTGTGTTGTTCCTCAGCTGCTGCGTGCTGCCATATTCCCCAGGAAAAGGCACCTTGCACCCCTACAGTGTTACAACTTGGTGGAGAATGCGAGCAGGCCGTTCTGCGCATAAGTGAAAGCAGCAGCTTTGTGAGGCCTGCAGAAAACGGTGGTTTATGCAGATACAGCCCAGTGTGAAGTTACTGAGACTCACCCCTGAGGGTTTGATATATGTCCTGGGTGAAAGCAGCTGCAAAGCCGCCTGAAAAATCTGTTGACATGGAGGATCTGCTTAAAGCCTTGCTGCAAGCTACAGCGGCTCAGCAGGAGGCCAACCGACAGCAGCAGGTGGCAATGGAGGAAAATTGGAGACTACAGCGTCAGGATAGAGAGGCCTTAGCAGAAGTGGTGCAGAGACTTGCAGCTCGGGTTGGAGATGTGGCCGTCAGTGCTCCAACCAGCTCTAGTTCTATACGAGCCAGTCACTTCCTGCAGAAAATGACAGAGGCTGATGATGTGGAGGCCTATCTGACCACGTTTGAAAGGACTGCCGAGCGTGAGAACTGGCCGAAAGCACAGTGGGCCAGTCTGCTGGCACCTTTCCTGTCAGGTGAGCCCCAAAAAGCTTACTTTGATTTAAGCCCTGCTGAGGCTCGGGACTATGATAAACTAAAGACTGAGATCCTGACCCGCCTGGGAGTCACGCTGTCAGTACGAGCGCAACGGGTGCACCGTTGGCTGTACGCCATGGAGAAGCCTCCGCGCTCCCAGATGCACGACCTTATTCAGCTAACAAAAAAATGGCTGCAGCCAGAGACATTAACTGGTCCCCAGATGGTGGAAAGAGTCGTCATGGACCGCTACTTGAGATCTTTGCCCCTGGTCCTGCGCAAGTGGGTGAGCCATGGAAACCCGGGTACTGCTGACCAATTAGTGGACATGGTAGAGAGGTATTTGGCAGCAGAGGAACTACTGATGACCACCCAGCAACCCATAGATCCTCGACAGCGCCCTTCAGTAAAGACTGGTAAGACTGTTCCGTGGGAAAACGTTGCTGGGCGGTTAAGAGAACGCAAGGCTGGAGAGACTGTAAACACTGGCCCTGGAAACAGGCCAATGGGGCTAGAACGGTCTATGCTGCCCAAATGGGTTGGTAATCGTGTGGTTAAATGTTTTAGGTGTGGTATGCCAGGTCATGTTATTGCCAATTGCCCAGTCACGCAAGAACCCATGCAATGTGATGCTGCCTTTGAATGTCGCAGAATGTCTTTCTTTGCTAGGTTAGCCTGTACTGTGGTACCTTCACCTGAGCTGGAAAAACAAATGTGTGATGTGTTCTTAGAAGGTAACCGGGTAGAGGCCTTGCTAGATTCAGGAAGTTTAGTTACCCTCGTGAAAGCTGGGTTAGTGAACCCCTTAAAGGTCCAGCAAATACCTATTGGGGTAACTTGCATACATGGGGATACCCAATATTATGCCACTGCTGAGGTGAATATAGAAACTTGTTGTGGGTCAGCAATGGTTAAAGTGGGACTGGTCCCTACCTTGGTGCATGAGGCCATAATAGGGAGGGATTTTCCTCATTTTTGGAAACTGTGGGAATCACGGTTATCAACAGATGTGAGAAGTAAAAAGCCAGTTGATAATACCGGTGATTTTTTGGATGTACGTGGGTCTTCGGAACTTTCTGGCCCTTTGCCTTTTGCTAGTTTGGCGGGGGAAGTGACAGATGGGGAGTCCAGTGAGGACCCTCTTGCCGGGAACAGAGACATAGTAGTTAGAACTGAAAGCGTGCCTGACCTGGAGGTAAAGAAGGATCTGTTTGCGTCTGAACAGTTAAAGGATCCTACCTTAATAAAGGCTAGAGAGAATGTTAAGATTGTTAATGGGGAACCTGTGGTACCAGGTGACAGGGTTACGTATCCCCACATGGCCATCTGTAATGAGCTCTTGTACCACATTGTCAAAAGGGGTGAGGATGTGGTGGAACAGCTGGTAGTTCCCCAGCCTTATCGGAGAACGGTACTAGATTTAGCTCATAGTCACGTTACCGCAGGACATTTAGGGGCAGAAAAAACCACTGAAAGAGTTTTACAAAGGTTCTTTTGGCCAGGGGTTTATAAAGAAGTGTCTGAATATTGTTCTTCCTGTCCTGAATGCCAGTATCATGCCCCTAGACCCCATTTCAGGAGCCCACTAGTTCCCATGCCTATTATAGAGGTCCCGTTTGACAGAATAGCCATGGATCTCGTGGGGCCCTTGTTAAAGTCTGCTCGGGGCCATCAGTATATCCTGGTAATTATGGACTATGCCACTCGATATCCTGAGGCTGTCCCTTTACGCACTATCACAACCAAGGCGATAGCTAGGGAGCTGGTGCAGGTATTTAGTAGAGTGGGAATACCAAAAGAAATTTTGACTGACCAAGGTACTCCATTTATGTCAAGGATCATGAAAGAATTGTGCAAGTTATTTAAGGTCACTCACCTCAGGACGTCCATCTACCATCCCCAAACTGACGGGTTGGTGGAAAGGTTTAATAAAACATTAAAAAGTATGTTAAAAAAGGTTGTTGAGAGAGATGGGAAAAACTGGGATTGTTTGTTGCCCTACTTGTTAATGGCCATCAGAGAAGTTCCTCAGTCCTCTACGGGGTTTTCTCCATTTGATTTGTTGTATGGTAGACACCCCAGAGGGCTGTTGGATGTTGCCAAAGAGACATGGGAAGGACAGCCCACTCCTTATAGAAGCGTTATTGAGCATGTAACACAAATGCAGGATAGGATTGCAGCCGTGGTACCTGTTGTCAGAGAGCACATGGAACAGGCCCAAAGTGCTCAACAGAGGGTCTATAACCGGAGTGCCAAGATACGGGAATTTGCTCCTGGAGATAGAGTTCTTGTTTTGGTACCCACTGTGGAAAGCAAATTCCTAGCTAAATGGCAGGGTCCATTTGAGATTAGGGAAAAAGTGAATGAGGTTAATTACAAAGTATACCAGCCGGGAAAGAGAAAACCCGAACAGATCTACCATGTTAACTTAATCAAACCCTGGAAAGATAGGTTGTCTCTGTCAGCGGAGCCTTGCCCTTCGGTGTCTTCACCCCGGTTGCTTCCCGCAGTGAAGGTGTCAGAGACATTATCAGCTGATCAGAACAATCAGGTTAAAGAATTTCTCATCCAAAATAGGGAGGTATTTTCAGAGCTGCCTGGCCGAACGACCATAATAAAACATGACATTGTCACAGAACCAGGGGTCAGGGTTCATTTAAAGCCATATAGGATTCCTGAAGCTCAGCGAGAAGCTATTTCTAAGGAAGTTAAAACCATGTTAGAACTTGGAGTCATAGAGGAGTCTAACAGTGAGTGGTCCAGTCCCATAGTGCTCATCCCGAAGCCCGACGGTAGCATACGCTTCTGTAATGACTTTCGTAAGTTAAATGAGGTGTCCAAGTTTGACGCATACCCCATGCCCCGTGTGGATGAGCTTGTAGAAAGGCTGGGAACAGCCAGGTTTCTCACCACATTGGACCTGACCAAAGGTTACTGGCAAATACCTTTTATCTGATAGCGCCAAAGAAAAAACAGCCTTTTCGGTTCCGGAGGGGCTGTACCAGTATAAGATGTTACCCTTTGGGTTGCATGGGGCTCCAGCAACCTTTCAACGGGCGATGGATAAAATTCTGAGGCCCCATAGAAAATATGCAGCTGCCTATTTGGATGATGTGGTAATTCACAGTACAGACTGGGGGTCACATTTGGTTAAAGTACAAGCAGTACTGGACTCAATCAGAGAGGCAGGGTTAACTGCTAACCCAAAGAAGTGCTGCCTCGCAATGGAGGAGGTCAAATACTTGGGCTTCACCATAGGCAGAGGTCTGATTAGGCCCCAATTGAATAAAGTTGATGCTATTCAAAACTGGCCTCGTCCAGTGAATAAAAAACAGGTAAGGGCTTTTTTGGGAATTACTGGGTACTATAGACGGTTTATTCCTAATTTTGCGACCACAGCGGTGCCGTTGTCAGACCTTACCAAAGGGAAGCAGTCAAATGTGGTGAAATGGAACCCTGATGCAGAAAAGGCGTTCCAAGCGTTAAAAGTGGCTTTGTGTTCACAACCGGTGTTGATAACACCAGATTTTTCAAAAGAATTTGTGGTACAGACAGATGCCTCAGAGGTAGGGATAGGTGCTGTGCTGTCCCAAACCAGAGATGGGGACGAACACCCTATCATTTATTTGAGTAGGAAACTCAATGAGCATGAAAAAAGGTATGCCATTGTGGAAAAGGAGGCTTTGGCCATTAAGTGGGCACTAGATACCTTGAGATATTACCTCTTGGGTAGACAATTCAGACTAGTGACAGACCATGCCCCTTTAAAATGGATGTATGTAAATAGAGGCAAGAATGCTCGTGTAACTAGATGGTTTCTAGCGTTGCTGGACTTTAAGTTTACTGTCGAACATAGACCGGGAACACACTTGGCCAACGCAGATGCATTGTCTCGCATCTTCTGTTTGGGGGCTACAAGTGTTCCGGCCCCTAGGTCGAAACAGGGGAGGGGGATATGTGACAAGAACACTGGGATAGTGTTTGAGGGCAGGTATATTTGTCCCAGGTTCTTGTCTTACATGTTTTAGAAAATGTTAACTTCTAGGAAAAATGCTTTTTGTTTTGTCTGAACCTTTTCAGTTTGCTGTAAAAGCTGGGTAAAGGCTCTGAGAGAGAGATAAGGCGAGTTCTAGACATTGGGCCCAGTTCGGGTCTTTGGCCTCACAGAGGGCTAATCAGGGTTTCAGCTGTGTAAGAGTGATATAGTGCTTCTAACCTGATTAGTATGGGCAGACTGCCTGGGAAGGCTGCAGGATCTGTGTGTGAGAGACACGCTTTCTGATGCAAGTAAGCTGTACAGTATGTACTGAAGAACTCTGTGTTTTGTTTAGTGACAGTTAGGAACATCTTATGTTTAGTTAGTGCCGGACAGGCAAGGTATTTTTATTTTGGGGTTTGTTTTATT